>NC_091938.1:28683425-29283425 GCF_041260155.1 Ptychodera flava | reverse complement strand
CAGTTATAGTTGTACCCCTGATTGATATATAGTTAGGATTTACCTATTTATATGATAAACGGTTGTGTGACAATAAGTATAATTTCACTTACATGTCTGCAAACGGCATTTTTGTCGTCAACAAACTGCTTACAGTGGGAATGAAAGAAATTCCATCTGACCTTCCATGACTTCAGTCACTTCTTCGAAAGTATATCTTTCGATTCCTTCCCTTCAAAATGGGAATTCAGAACAAAACTACTATCTTTTTAAATACTACAAGCTCCTGTTTCAAATGAAATAATAAATTTTATACAGTGATGTTTTGTACCCAAAATGTCCAATGTGTATCTCCTTCATCCTTTGAGGAAAGTTTTGCTACAGTACTGAACGTCAGATTCTCTGCTTATTGAAATTCTGCAGTGTGGAGGGACTGTCAAGTCATTTTTGATGGAAAGAATTGCCTTGAAATCGTGTGTGCCTGTACGATGTGACTCCACCTTTACAGAGTTTTCGAACAGAGCGCCTTAGGTGGTTCTAATTTCTAAACAACTTTCACCGTGCTGTGGGGAATATGCAACGCGTTTTCAACAAACACAGTTTCTGTTGTTAATGCCTTGTGACATTGTTCCATGTAGAGTACACGAATTCATTCATGTGTAATTGTAAAAAAAGCAATTTGACTGCTATAAAGGCAATTAGTTTTTGGTTACTCAATTATATTCAGTAAATGTTTTGACAACTCTCGTTTGCATATCTATTACTCATCAGATAGCTTTAAAGATAAATGCAATTATTACATGATGCATGATTTTTTACTTAGCAGGAATTAAGACAATTTTTTCAAGTTACCGAGGTCTAACCCACTTTCGATACGACAATTGTGTACTTTATTTACCTTGTGCTAACAAATTTATTTGATATTGGACAATTCGCTTCATAAAACTGTTTCATTTGATAGTCAAAAAAGGAGTTACTCTGTTTCCTAATTAGCAAAATCGACAAATTTCAAACAAAATTCTCTATAAAAAAGTCTGTAAACTTTTAACAATCTAGCTAACTTAAATATTTTATCGTGGATAATTTCACAACTTCAGTGCGAATATGCATCGCCCCGATGCCTTTATTTGCAAGGTGGGAAGTGCTGTCCATGCTTCGGTAAAATTAAATGCAAATGAATTATTTCATTGAAATTAACGGTTGCTTTGATGCTTGTGATATATTTTCATTTACTGTCTATTGCTTATGTCTAACGACGGACAACAGTAAAACATCCCCAACAAGTGCGATATGTCCTTGTCACAAATTAAATAGAGTGGGTTAAAATGAATAATTTAAACTACGGTCTCCAAAACAGTTTTAGAGACATAATAATAATAATTGCATGGTAAATTATTAAGCGCAATATCTACCATTCCCGCATTAGTTCTTTCCAAACACGCGCGACACAATTTAATAACAAATTTGCCCATAACTTTTTAATTTAGGGTAAGTCAGTGAGGAAATGTAATGCTTTCGTTGATACATAACTTCGAAAGAGGTAGTCGGTCTATTACTATGCGAAAAATCTGAAGTGTAGCTGTGTCAAATGTTGTCGCAATTTCTGACATTTTACAGTTAAAAACTTGGAATGTAAATGCATTGTCTATATCATATCAAAACATCTCATTTTGTTAGAAATGTTGAATTCTAAATTATTCTTGTATTCATCATTATATCCCTGTTAAGTCACATTAAAATGGACAACTAAACCTTTGAGCATACTATCATTATAAATACTCTAGGAGACAAGTATACTATCTTTTTTAGCTTCTCTCTAAAGTACGTTGAGGTACAGTACTTAGCCTATGCAAGCACAATGCATACAATAGTCCATATTGTTATTGACAAATGAATTCCAGTGTGTACTAAAAATGCGGTGCAAATAATAATATTTGATATTTCTCAAAGATAAACTACATTGACAGATTAAACATACCGAACGTTTCTACAGGATGCTTTTGAGAATGAAAGAAAAATGTGCAGTTTTTTCCCTCCAAAACAATGGTAAAAATAACTGAAAAATAACCATTTACAGCCAGAGGAGATTACTGAGAAAAATGCCATTAATACATCTTGTATTCTCGTTTAGAAGAACCTTGTGTTGCGTTCAGTCTTTCTAGATTTATGCGATGTAATATAACTGTCCAATTAAGATTTATGGCAAAGGGGTAACATTTGCCTCGGAAGTGTTTCTGACTCTAAATCCCAAGTAAAAGTATCTCAAACAGCAACTCACGCTTAGGTGTTGGCGACAGACAGACTTCATGTGTAAGTTGAAGTTGGTCATTTTTATCAGGGCCATATCCTTTTATGAGTTACCCAGTGCGGCCAGGTTTGTATGTGTTTGACGAGAACGTCACAAGGGCAAATGGTGCCATTTTTGCATCGGCGTTGTCAATATAATATGTAGTCGGGTACCAGTTTGTTGCTTGAAAGAAAATGGATTTATTAAGACTGTTTGGGTGATTATTGAAAAGTCTTTTTTTGTAAACTACTTCAAACACAAGCTTCAAAAATTAATGATCGTCAGACTCACCTCCTGATTTGTGGCAAAGTGTCCAAGAAAAACGAAAGACCCCTTTAAAACAAACGTGAATAAACATATCAGCTTCAATGCGGTTACGTTACAAGTGGTAAGGCTTCTTTGTTTCCGCTAACTGATGATGCAAAGTGGAGAGAAAAAGGTTTAAACAAACTATATTTTAGTTCAAAAATGACGTATTTCTCGAATGTACGTTTCACAACTGCATCGTCTACTTTAAGTGAGCCGATCGAGAATTGTAAAAGGACCTTCTATTAGAGACGGTAGAAGTAGTTGCTGTCTTCAAAATTCGTGCACATGCCTGCAAAGCTAAAGCACGCCAGATTTCAATTCTTCGATTCCACGAAATGAAGTCATTAATAGCCATACATGTTATTGTCCATTGAGATTTTAGAGAAACACGATCTTTCGAAAATGCTCTGAGTAGATCAGAGAATAACGGTCAAAAATTGATCCACGAAACCTATCCGAAATACTCGATAGTTTGGGTTACTTTGCGCTACTTGAATATATCAGAACTTAACTCGAGTAAAATAAGACATACTAAGAAATAGACTGGGTATGGATTGTCATTTGCCATTACTGCGATAACATTGACGCATCGCCCGACCATGAATATGCCTTGGAGCAGCATTGAAGTGCTTATCTTGTCCCTTAAATAAATGTCACACAATGCCGTCTATTTAGCTCTTTCATTCATTGCATAATGTTACATCAAAGTTGAACACCTTTAAAGTCCTTCATTAGAATATTTCTTTGAAGTATTCATTTTATAGTGTGTGACCTAGTGCTATTAGGCAAAGATAAGTTACAAAATAGCTAGAATGAATCGTTTAACATTTTAAACAATCTATTTCTTACCATAATAACTGCTCTTCTGGTCCATTAATGACCTTCGCCAATTTAATGAACATCTTGTAATCACACCAGTACATAAAACACGTTACCTAAATTGTCAATAGCAGTAAAAATAGTACTTTGACGTTTAGTCTTTCACTTCGCCAATGGCCTGTTCGTTGACTATGAGAAACGTAAATAACGATTTACCAACAAAATATCTTGCCAGTGATTAAAGAGTTTCCCGCAAACTGGCTGTGTCTCTGACTTTTCTTCAGATGAAGTAGACTTGTTCGGCAATTTTTGCTTTACCTATATCTTTAAAGATAACTGCAATTATTATATAATGCATGATGTTTTACTTAGCAGGAATTAAGACAACTTTTTCAAGTTACCGAGGTCTAACCCACTTTCGATACGACAATTGTGTACTTTATTTACCTTGTGCTAACAAATTTATTTGGTCATCGACAATTCGCTTCATAAAACTGTTTCATTTGATAGTCAAAAAAGGAGTTACTCTGTTTCCTAATTAGCAAAATCGACAAATTTCAAACAAACTTCTCTATAAAAAAGTAAGTAAACTTTTAACAATGTAGCTAACTTAAATATTTTATAGTGGATAATTTCACAACTTCAGTGCGAATATGCATCGCCCCGATGCCTTTATTTGCAAGGTGGGACGTGCTGTCCATGCTTTGGTAAAATTAAATGCAAATAAATTATTTCATTGAAATTAACGGTGGCTTTGATGCTTGTGATATATTTTCATTTACTGTCTATTGCTTATGTCTAACGACGGACAACAGTAAAACATCCCCAACAAGTGCGATATGTCCTTGTCACAAATTAAATAGAGTGTATTAAAATGAATAATTTAAAGTAAGGTCTCCAAAACAGTTTTAGAGACATAATAATAATAATTGCATGGTAAATTATTAAGCGCAATATCTACCATTCCCGCATTAGTTCTTTCCAAACACGCGCGACACAATGTAATAACAAATTTGCCCATAACTTTTTAATTTAGGGTAAGTTAGTGAGGAAATGTAATGCTTTCGTGGATACATAACTTCGAAAGAGGTAGTCGGTCTATTACTATGCGAAAAATCTGAAGTGTAGCTGTGTCAAATGTTGTCGCAATTTCTGACATTTTACAGTTAAAAACTTGGAATGTAAATGCATTGTCTATATCATATTTCAAAACATCTCAATTTGTTAGAAATGTTGAATTCTAAATTATTCTTGTATTCATCATTATATCCCTGTTAAGTCACATTAAAATGGACAACTAAACCTTTGAGCATACTATCATTATAAATACTCTAGGAGACAAGTATACTTTCTGTTTCAGCTTCTCTCTAAAGTACGTTGAGGTACAGTACTTAGCCTATGCAAGCATAATGCATACAATAGTCCATATTGTTATTGACAAATGAATTCCAGTGTGTACTAAAAATGCGGTGCAAATAATAATATTTGATATTTCTCAAAGATAAACTACATTGACAGATTAAACATACCGAACGTTTCTACAGGATGCTTTTGAGAATGAAAGAAAAATGTGCAGTTTTTCCCTCCAAAACAATGGTAAAAATAACTGAAAAATAACCATTTACAGCCAGTGGAGATTACTGAGAAAAATGCCATAATTACATCTTGTATTCTCGTTTAGAAGAACCTTGTGTTGCGTTCAGTCTTTCTAGATTTATGCGATGTAATATAACTGTCCAATTAAGATTTATGGCAAAGGGGTAACATTTGCCTCGGAAGTGTTTCTGACTCTAAATCCCAAGTAAAAGCATCTCAAACAGCAACTCACGCTTAGGTGTTGGCGACAGACAGACTTCATGTGTAAGTTGAAGTTGGTCATTTTTATCAGGGCCATATCCTTTTATGAGTTACCCAGTGCGGCCAGGTTTGTATGTGTTTGAAGAGAACGTCACAAGGGCAAATGGTGCCATTTTTGCATCGAAGTTGTCAATATAATATGTAATCGGGTACCAGTTTGTTGCTTGAAAGAAAATGGATTTATTAAGACTGTTTCGATGAAGTGTAATGCATGATTATGGAAAAGTCAAGAGAATTTCACAAGAAAATCAAATGAGATGAATAGCAGAGGGAAGATTAAACGTAAGTTAAAATACAATATAAGGAGTAACTTAAAGTTTCGCATTATATTCAAAGTAGACTGGAAAATCGTCATTTGAAGCCGCTCTCTACGCCTCCTCTCTTAAGGGAAGCAACGCTTGGAACAACCTGAAAAAAATACAGTCTAACACAGACATTATATATATATATATATATATATATATATATATATATATATATATATATATATATATATATATATATATATATATATATATATATATATATATTACTTAATATCTGTTACACAGTTTTCATATATCTTACAATCATCAGCATTCGTCTCGACCTTTCACTTTTTGTGTGTGTTTTTTCACACGCGGAAGCGTAGAGCAGCTAGCACTGTGGTCTAATGCAGGTAAACGTTTGCCAACTCTGCGGTAAAAACCAGCCCCGTTTCCCCCGACCCGAGGTTTTTCTATAAGTGTACGCAAACGGGATTGAAGTTGTCTATATATGGTCGACCGTTTTAGACATCTTTCAGTAAATTTAACAACATCAGCAACTGCTCGTCTGCAACATTGTTAGTGAAAAAAAAGGTTCAAAGGATAGCGCCTTTTTAATCTAACTATTTCGGTATTAAATTAGTCAGATATTTTAAGACGTGCCATGGTCGTTGAATACATTTCGATGGTCTTTTGTATGCTGTGTAATACAATCAACGGCATTATTGATAGGGTACATAGCTGTTTGATTTAATTGACTTTAGGTTGATGTAAGGGTTTAGCTTGTCACTGGTATAACGGGGATGACATTTCCGTACTCAATGAGCATTATACTTAGAGTTTATCGGTTTCAACATGCATACACACTGTTATTTTCAGCGTAGATCGCAATCATTGGATAGTTCATGTATTTCCGCCTCATTTACTGATATTGAAAATGTATTTTATTTATAATGCATTTATTTATGCATTTATCTATGCATTCTCTATTCATGCATTTATTATGCGTTCATTTAATCTGCATCCAAAGTACTGAATCTGCAGTCGCTGAGCATCTTCTACCTCAAAGTCGTTTACAGCCTGCTTATGATCTTCGTCCGATTCAAAGTACCGAGCCCTAAGGACAATCAGCAGCTGCAAATATCGAAGAGAAAGATAAAAACCTACCTACTAGCCGAAAATGTTCGTGGCGCTTCATATTGTATTACAAAGCCTGCACAAGTACTGATATGTAAACAAAAGTTTATTGGAACACTGCGGATAAAGGCAGACTAGTTTATCTATTTATGTATACATATATTTATTATTTAGGTGTTTGTTTGCTTGTCTGCTTCCTTTTTATTCCTATATTTTGTATATTTACTCAACGTATGTTTTTATTTCTTTTTTTGTAAACTACTTCAAACACAAGCTTCAAAAATTAATGATCGTCAGACTCACCTCCTGATTTGTGGCAAAGTGTCCAAGGAAAACGAAAGACCCCTTTAAAACAAACGTGAATAAACATATCAGCTTCAATGCGGTTACGTTACAAGTGGTAAGGCTTCTTTGTTTTCGCTAATTGATGATGCAAAGTGGAGAGAAAAAGGTTTAAACCAACTATATTTAGTTCAAAAATGACGTATTTCTCGAATGTACGTTTCACAACTGCATCGTCTACTTTAAGTGAGCTGATCGAGAATTGTAAAAGAACCTTCTAATAAAGACGGTAGAAGTAGTTGCTGTCTTCAAAATTCGTGCACATGTCTGCAAAGCTAAAGCACGCCAGATTTCAATTCTTCGATTCCACAATATGAAGTCGTTATTAGCTATACATGTTATTGTCCATTAAGATTTTAGAGAAACACGATCTTTCGAAAATGCTCAGAGTAGATTAGAGAATAATGGTCAAAAATTGATCCACGAAACCTATCCGAAATACTCGATAGTTCGGGTTACTTTGCGCTACTTGAATATATCAGAACTTACCTCGAGTAAAATAAGACATGCTAAGAAATAGACTGGGTATGGATTGTCATTTGCCATTACTGCGATAACATTGACACATCGCCCAACCATGAATATGCCTTGGAGCAGCATTGAAGTGCTTATCTTGTCCCTTAAATAAATGCCACACAATGCCGTCTATTTAGCTCTTTCATTCATTGCATAATGTTACATTAAAGTTGAACACCTTTAAAGTCCTCCACTAGCATATTTCTTTGAAGTATTCATTTTATAGTGTGTGACCTAGTGCTATTTGGCAAAGATAAGTTACAAAATAACTAGAATGAATCGTTTTACATTTTAAACAATCTATTTCTTACCATAATAACTGCTCTTCTGGTCCATTAATGACCTTCGCCAATTTAATGAACATCTTGTAATCACACCAGTACATAAAACACGTTACCTAAATTGTCAATAGCAGTAAAAATAGTACTTTGACGTTTAGTTTTCCACTTCGCCGATGGCCTGTTCGTTGACTATGAGGAACGTAAATAACGATTTACCAACAAAATATCTTGCCAGTGATTAAAGAGTTTCCCGCAAACTGGCTGTGTCTCTGACTTTTCGTCAGATGAAGTAGACTTGTTCGGCAATTTTTGCTTTACCTATATCAAAATATCAGCTTCAAAGTGTATACCCTTATCATCGTTTCCGCAACTGATCTTCAAAACAATCGCAAACTGCATTATCGAGATGAAAATTTACCAGGGACATCGCATTAACTAGGAACGTTGTGTGAAAATGAGGTCTTTATCTGGCAAAAAGTCTTCGACAGTCACGAAATACGATTCTTGAAATCCGATAGTTAGTTCTTTGCTTTTTATCTATTTGATCATAACAACAGTTTTCCTTTAATCACCTAAAACGAAATATAAGCAGTATTGCGTTTTTATTTCAAACATTTACAGTTTAACAGCTTTCACAAAATACTTATCCCTGAAAGCTACTCACCATTCCAGTCAGTGACACTAACGTTAATGTGACGGTATAATCAGTTGAAGGATTGAAAACCAGACAACTGTTGGGAAATAAAATGATTTCCTTCAATTCATCGCGTAATTTTCATGATAGTAATAAAACTCGTCTCAGTCCCTCATTTCCTTGTCCCTGTCTTTCTCTATAGGACTCTGCCTCCCTTCCTCCCTTCCCCATCCTCTCCCTTTCTCCCCTAAAATGATATCATTTAGTCATACGCTTACGTGATAAATGCTTTCAACGGTTAAGTGTAAAGTGTAGGATTTCTATCTTTCAGGAAAAGCGCGTTCAAGAGATTGAGTTAGCGACTTTTTAAGACAAAACATAAGTTACCTGTTCAATTCTCGGTGAGCGGGAATGTTTGATTTCAAAATAGCAAAGACAACACTAGGCAGTACCCAACCGCAAATGATGTAAGAGATTCTGCAAGATGACGAATGATTATTTTATGCATATATCGCTGATGGAAACTATAGAAGGGTTATTGCATATTTTTAATCGTTTGCTTCCACTAAAAATACATGTTTCGTATGTTAGGGATATGTTAAAGACTCTGACTGAGATACTTTTTTCCTAACCTTCGTTCTTCCAAATCTTTAAAATAAATGTATCATGCATGAAGTTGGTGTATCGTACGAGTGACCTATATAGGAAGGATTCTAAAACGAATTTAACGTGTGGTACTTCGGAGTCCTTTCTGTCCCGTTATCTTTTCAAGGACAGCACAACAAGTGCACTCCCTTCAATTTCAACACCAACGATGAGAGCAAACACTAGAAGGCAAATGTTGATCATAAACGGACATAAACCTTTAAAAACATAAACAATACCACAAGTAAAGTCTCCTGAATCAAAAATCACCTTGCCACTGTACTTCGGTATACGTAATACTTGAGACGGATGAAAAGTTGAACACTCATGTTCATCATCCAGGAAGCATTGCTTAACAGTGCAAACTGACAGAAGGCCGCCACAATTCGGCATGTATTCTGCAGGAAAACATAACAATAACTTCATCATGCTGTTGCATCATCATATCAAAGAAAAGTTTAATCTTGCAAATGAAGACAGAATTTGACAATATTTTAGCTACAATGTTCTAATTACACTAGCTCAGGAGTGGCTTCAGAGATTTCTGTTAATATGTTCGTCTATCCTACATATTTTAGTGCAAAAATATATATCAAAAGCTTCAAACAGGTCAAATTTAGCAGTTTGTACGGGTCCTATTTTAAGTTCATTTATAAATGTATAGACTGATTTCAGATCAAGAGTATTACCTCATTCTCTCTTTCGATAAGGTTGGCGTCTATTGCGATTAAGACCGGATAGAAACCAAGTGACACCATAGCCTGGCATAGGACAACATAAAAGTCTGATGTCAGCCTGGAATATAAAAACACACCAGGGTTTGATGCAAACTAAAGGCCGATGTCATTAACATCACACAACGAAATAATGATTTCTCTATGGTTCAAGCATTTTATGAAGTATAGGAATTTATGCATTCATTAGGGATAGGCAAAGTACAACAGGCGTCGATTTCTGATATTGGCGCGTTTGAATCAGTACAAAACAGTATATTCATGCCGCCTCATTTGTGGGTATTGTTTAAGACAAGGGTGACCGTGAGGTATATCGCCGAGTTGCTCATCACAATTTGTCTTCACGAGACCAAATAGAAAATAATCTGCTTTTACTGGCTAGTGTTTATTAAAAGTTGCTAGATATTGCGATACAGAAGTAATATTTCATCAACTGTTGTAACAAATTATTGTGTATGTAAGAACGATAGAGCTGCAAAATTTCTGTCCAGTTCGTCTGACGCGGAATTTCCCAAACAAATGTCAAACACCGATCTCAGCCCTTTGGGGTGGAATTATTTTTCTTACGTCTCTTCAATACTTGAGTAGATTGCTGTCATCATACTTCATTGTAGAAAACACAATTGTCATCAATAACTTTCTTTAATTTGTAGCATTTCTCTCACATATAATGCTATGTGAAACATGATAAAACTGACGACAATTTTCTTCTCAATGCACTAACAGCATTTATTATTAATAATTCGACAAGGTATTAATCAAAATAACAATACGCCACCACGCTTTGATCAATTTTCATTTCTATTGTCACCAACAGAGAGTTCAGACAACCCTTCACTTTCATCTGTGTCGTCTGCCCCTGATAGAGGTCTGTTTCTTTATTACGAGACATTTCGTTAAATAATACGCGCTGCTTGAGCGGCGAACAGTAAAGGACCGATGGGCATTCGTCAAAAGAGATTGTGATTAACAAATAGATCCCACACTGTTTCACACACGCCCGGCATACTGGGGATATGAGAATGGTTACTCTCGCAAGTTTTCATATCTTACAAAGTTATACCTTCGCATCACTTTAATGTTCTGATCCATCCATCCATCCATTCATCCACCCATCCAACACCCATCCATCAATCCATCCGTCCATCCATGTATCCATACTTAAGCACAAACACGACTATGCACGTACGCAAAACATTTGTAATGACGACAAAACACAGTCAATGCAACATTACACTGGTGTCTTAATTTTTGCTCCCCCTCTTGAAAAAGTGGTCACGTTCTCAACTTTCACACTGCTTGTTGAAATTTCTATAAAATCGACGAGCTTTAAAAGTCAAGTGTACTTACCTTGCCAAAAATACAACGATGACACTCGATATAATGAATAACAAGGATAAAACGCAGCAAATCGTCAAAACAATGTTGGCGGCGGCTTTAAGAAAAGGCTGTAAATTAATGGGGCGAGATGAGGAGTTTAAGAATATTTTGTGGATTGAATTTTCCATCTAATGCAGAGATCATTGTTGAATATTGGTCTTTATACATCAACTAATGAAATACATATCTACCGTCCATGGTCATGCATTTCCGACACCACTGATGCAATGAGTAAATCGATAGGCGTATCCTCCTTGAACAGCAAACAAATGTACATTTTTATCTTGTAATTTTCGGCCGCATCCTTGTGTCAGATCACAAAAAACCTATAATACTGCAAGGCCTTGATTAAAGAGCTGTTAGCTGCCAATTTTCAGACTCATACCGTTATTCATATACTCTTTTTAGTATAGAAAATGCACGGTGCAGGTTTTTATTAACAAAAAGAAGCGTACAGCAAAATATGCTTGATAATTAATTGGATATGCAAACCTTAGGTTCCTTGCCAATGATTGTAATAACAGCAAAGTTTGCCACGTGATTACATTTGCACTCTACATACTCCCAAACCTCATGGACACCAATTTCACTGACACTGCATCCGTGATTACTCCATATCCTGTAGGAAGACATTAAGATTTCAGTGGTGTGCACTTTCGGCTAACAAATCACCTTCTATATAAAGCCCTTCCCTTCCCTTCCCTTGTCGACTTCCTTACAAACATTATAGCCAGTGTTAACGTACTTTGTACACGATGACAGCAAGTATTTTCTATGCAGTGATGAGTATAGAATCACACTATCCTATTCGTGGCTTTCTGAGTGTCATCCACTGTGCGCTTCTATACGATGTTCCCTTACTTTCTGTAGTCTAAAGATAAATTTAAAAATATATATGTCACCATTTACTCCTTCGGATGAGATCTTAGATCTTATGGGTCTTAAAATTATTCCTTGGAATGTTATGTTAGGATTCATGGGTACAAAAAGGTAATAGCAACATAATATCTTTAATTAACAACATAACGTCGACAGTTTTGTCTTTTAAAATATGTTCGTGGCAATATTGGCGGCAATGCAATCATTACAACAATATCGACAGGGATACAACACGATATACATCCCTTTCCCTGATTGCGTAAATGTCATAGTTGCAAGGTCCTGTGTGAAGTACTTTCGTACTACGACGTTATACTTCCTAAATCTGAAATTGCTTAGCAATATGTACAGACCATAGTAAAGAGTTCAATTTGGCATCATGTAATGTACATACTGATAGGAAACAGCTAGTTGGTAAATGCATCTATCAACAAATATTTATATGGGTTTAAAGTACAATGTATTCTTATTGTAGGAATCTATACAATAAGAGTTGGTCTTACCCATAAATAGCTTCAAGAGACATGGATGAACAGGTCGGGGAATATCCTTCCTGCAAGGCAAAAAAGACGACATTGCCTAAACGTTCCTGGTAAAATGCCGATAATTGATAAGTAATTCTAGATTCAGATAATTCAAGCTATGTCTTTTAGTTTCTGAGACATAGTCTATTGTAACACAGCACCACAAGTCTCACCTCTTTTAAGTAGAATCTCATCTGGACATCCACATCAATATTCTGACGCGTTTGAGGATATACTGACAACGAAATAACAGGTGTGTTCACCCGCTTTACTCTCTGCACTGCAGTTATTGAGTTTACCCAATTTCGTCTTTGCGGTCTGTAAATACAGGTTAGGGTTAAATACAGGTTAGGGTTACAGAAGTAATAAAAGACGGAGGAAATTTACAAGCGTACATTTTGTAAAACATAGATAACGTTTTTAGTTTAATTATTTTCTAAGGTTTTGATTTCATTTAATTTGATGTATTCAAAAGTTACAAGAATAAGAAATAACGTTTAAGTCCTGCATGGATAACCCATAAATCTCGAGGATTTATTTTTACTGTAGTCCAAAATAATCAACAAAGGAAGGATCCAAAATGAAAATGTTTTAAGAAACAACTTCTTTAACATTTTCTGACCTTGTTGTGACAGTGTCCGTTGGTAAAAAGTCTCCCGGATTTCGATAGATGTAGCATATCACTACCAACGGCATCTCTATCCATTGCAAAAAGAAAACCTCTTCTTAGTGTTCAATGGTAAGCCTTCAGTATATTTGTCTCTACAATGCGTTAGACGCACTACTACGTTTTCAGCTTCAATTTGCATTTGTGAATGACGGAAGGAAGGTTCGTGATTATAATCAAAGGCACTCTGTTTAAGCCGATCGAAGCAGAGATTGTCTATACCAAACATTTGCCTAAAATAGTATTTTAGGCAAGCTCTTAAAATGCTAGCCGTGTTTGTATAGTATTCACAAAAAGTGATTCAACTTTTGAGAGTTAATAGAGGCAATAGATCAGAATTCTTCATGAAGTGCTAAAACTTTGTTTTCACAGCGACATTATTCCTAAAACAGGGAAATTGTTTTCTATAATTTAATCAACCTTTGGTACCTATAGAAGTAGACACATTTATCTTTTCCAGTGTTGCCTTGGGTATCTGTAGGTAACTATCTTGAAGGTCTGAGCTGTTCCATTTCAGTAAACGCCTCTTCGTTGGTACAGTGTTTGTGGTAAAATCAATCATGAAGTCGTCGAGAGATTTTATAAAAACACCTCTTAAATCTGCAAAATAAAATATTTGCACATTGGGAAGTGACCGGGCTAAGAAAACGTCTACTTCTAAAGATAACATCTCGACATATATACGCACGTGGGTAAGCCAACAATATGGTTGATTAATCAAATTGATTCTGCTGAAGTGCAGCGTGTTTTGTAGGTTATATCTGCATTGTCGTTTTTCACTATTCACAGACGTTTAGGGAGTGTATTTGTATTATTCAATAATAACGGTAAGAGTCAGCCAATTAAATGGATAACAGCTTCCGAGACGCTGCGCACTAGGCTAATCGATTACATGACATCCTTCTGCTTACCTAATGCACCAGTTGACAAGGTCACGTCCTGTCTAGATATTCTCATGAAGTCATACAATGTGTCACCGAATGATTCTAGAGAAGAAAACAGCTTCAACACTCCCTTGTTTGGTCCGTGTTCCTTTAATGAAATGGTCAAATACAAGCAGAATGTCGCGCCTGGCGCACACATTCATGTCAATTGCTACTTCAGTACTTTCACGATGAAAAACCTCAACAATCCCCAATTTTCGATCTTATATGTTAGCTTATCGGAAATGTGGAGACAAAAATCGTAGAGATATAAAGAACATTGGATTATTATTTTTTTTATTCACCGGATCAACAAAATCGTATGGTATTAGACACGTAAGTTTTACATACGTGTACAAAATTCCAAAAAAAACAAAAACAATTATCTCACCTGATGTACTTGTGCCCATAAACCTTCAAATTTTACTGCCAAGAGTCGATCAATATGTTTTATAAAACGCTGTGAACGAAACATTGACACAAAAATTCTTCTTGGATATGCAATTATTAAAACGGACCTGTTGGAAGTTTCGTTAACTTGTGTGAGAAATGCAGGGTTGGAGAAAGCCATATGTAGACAATTTCATTTTATTCGGTAAATCACATTTCAGAGTTTGTTCACTTTGAGCGATCTCTTATTGCAAAAGTAAGCACCTGTGATTGAAATAGATAAAAAAGTTCATTTACCGATATCGTTTTCTTTGAGCAGGGACATGGAAGAATAATGTATACCTAATCAAACCAAAGAAAAACTTAGACTACATACTTGAAAAGTCGTACTTAGTTCGTAATGAACTCTTCAGTAGTGCCATACTTGAAGTTCATTCACTCGGTTATGTTTGTCACTTGAACATGGCATAACCTTTCGTAGGAATCAAGCTAGGCAATTTTCCAATTGGAAAGCCTATTTAGTATACATCTATACTAAACAATGTTGCAAAATATATTCCGTCCACTCTTTTCAAGGTGCCTGATACAGACACTAAGTCGACATCTTATACTCTGCTTTCAGATATAACTATGTACCTGAATATACGTGTTTGTAACGTTAAGGACAGACTCTCCTAATTCTTGAGACGATACAGTTGTCGCTATGTTTAGCATGAGGTCACTCTCGAGCAATAAATCGCCTCCATGGGTTATATTGAGATGTTCGGTGACATTGGTTAGGGAATCCAGAGCTATCACTGCATCAACCATGCCAGTTATGTTAGTTATCTGTGCGTGAACAACGAAATGTTTTGAGACTACCGTTGCATTGTTTAAATGTCTTGGGAAGTGCTCTATATTACATTATAATGGAACAAATATTTAAAGCTGTTTGTCCCTATTGAACATAATATAATTCTATATGAAATTACTTTCTAAGTTCCGTGTATCTGTTGTATATTAATATCAAGTTGGTTTTCAGACATTTCATTGGACTCATTGTATGTTTTTTTTTCTTTTAATTGATTTTTTGTTTGTTTTGTTTTCCAAGTCCCTTTCAAATAGGTATAATAAGGTGGTCCATGTAAATGTATTTTGAATCAAATCTTTAGTAAATGCGGTTTTTGCGATACCGTATTAGATGACAAGAATTTCAGAAATGTAGATTCAAGTCGAGTCTAAGTTCCGACAGAAAATGCGACAACCGTCAAAAAAATAAAATTGTTAATGCTATCGTTCTCACCTTCTCTGCTAGCTCAAGTAACTCCCTGGTCTTGCAATCAGTTGTATCCACCTCGTCCCATTCTCCATTGACATTACAGAACCGTCTCATCACTCCTAGAAGTGAAAAATACATTGAAGTACCAGATGTGAACTGAATGTGCTCAAGTGGTTTACGACAGGTTAATTACATAGTAGTATGCTTCACAGAACAATCAGATATCTGCCACATTATTGTAGCAGGTTTCATCAACTTTAACACTGTACTCTCGGAGTTAAATCACTAGTGACAAAATTTCATTCAATATGCAACTGAGCTGTTTATTAACTTGACACTGTTCAATTCATTGGACAATTAGAAATCTAGAAGATCAACATCTGTAGCACGTTTCATCAAACTCAATACTGTAATTCGTAGTAATATTACTAATAACAAAGTTCATAAAATATGCAAATATACCATTCATTAACTTGACCCTGTTCAGTGCTTTGACGCGAAAACATTTATCAAATCAATATCTGTAGCAGGTTTCACTATATTTGATGCCATAATTTTCGAGTTATATCACTAATTACAAAGTTCATTTAACCTTTAATTAACTTAACACTACTAAGTGCTTCACAACACAGTCCGATATCTGTCGGATTAGTATCTGCAGTAAATTTCATCAAAGTTTTCAGTTATTTTGGAGTTATATGACTATTTATAAATCTTCATTTAATATGCAGACGAGCTACTTATTAACTTTACACTACTCAGTGTTTTACACATTGTTGGTTTATTCCAAAATGCATAGTCCTCAGCCCATCGCATATTAAGGCTACAGAACACAAATCAGGAGAAAAACAAAACATGTTAACGCTATTTACAAAAGAGAGCTACGAAAAACTACACAGAAAAGTATTGAACCGTTTCTCGTTGATTAACAAAGCCGTCTCTAATCTTAAAGGCTTTGTGAATAAATATTGACAATTTATAAAGAACCCGATTATTGTCACTCGCTAAGAGATTAAAACACTTTTCTTGTGTTGGATATATTTTCTACCCTAAAGGTATCAAATCAACTCTCAGTTCTGCGTATAATGGACGGAGTAAAACAAAGTGAAATTCGTCCTCTACCAGCGAATTTCCTACTACAATATGGACAAAAACTCTGATTTGCAGGTATGGCAGGATTGCAGTGGCGTCCGGTTTCAATTTGTAACATATTGCTTGAACATCTGAGTTTTGCAAGATCAACCTTGAATTTTGGAACGTTAATACATAATAAAGGTAAAGTTCAGGATTGAGCATGGATTTAAAATGAACATAGCGGCGAAGACGTGGCGACTCAGTGATTGACGCCGACCACTCTTGCCTGTAACAATCCCGTAATCGGTCTTGAAATAAATTAAGAAATAACTTTGGATCTCCCACTCCTTGTTCAAGACAAACGATACCAAAACCATATCGAAATAATATCTCACGCACTTTAGTTACCCAATTCACTCTGTCTGCCAGGTCCAAATCTTTCAACATTTCGTAGCAAGCTTTTGGGTATCGGTTGTTATTCATAGCTACAAGTTTTAGCCAATAGGCGATACAACGTTTCATGTAAATACAGGACAGTGGATATCTACCACATTCCCCAAGCAGTACTTCGTGGTTTACACTAGAATTTACACCAATATAAGTAGACAATACAAGTAGAAATCTACAAAACTTAAAATGTACATTTTCAATAACAGGTGAGTATTAAAATCCCCGTATTTCAGCTCCGTAACAAATTACCGGAGCAACACATGTGTCAAATAGTTCAAATGCTTGTGGGAGGGGGAGCCTACAAATTTCTTGATAACAATATCTATCTGATAAAGAGCTTGGTTTCCTTTCATGCACAGATTACTTTTAACTGGTGACCATGAAAGTCGTGATGACATTAGCATACCCAAGTAGTTGTAATGTTTGACAACATTTACTGGAGAACCCATGTAGAACCATTTTTCTTATCCCTCAATATCCCACCGTTTCTAAATACCATAATTTTGGATTTGTCTGAATTGACCGACATGCCCCACTGATTAAAAAATATCTCGTTTGTTCAGCTTTCTCTGTAATCTAATAGGCAGATCGGCATCATCCGTTACATCATCCGCATACATGGGAATCCCAACGTTTTCAAAGTTCGAATTAATTGAAATCCCCCCATTTTCTATGCCTATATAGGACGCAAGTTCGTTTATAAAAAGACTAAATAATAGAGGACTGAGCATGCACCCTTTTCTGGATCCCACATTACAATTAAAATAATCGGTTAGTCCGCCATTACACAGAACACTTGACTCGATGTTATTATACATGGATCTAAGCACTTTAAGTACATTCGCATGTAAGCAATAGGATATCAATCTGTGCCATAAGTACCTGGGAGTCACCCGATCGAAGGTTTTAGAGAAATCTATAAATAAACAGTACATGCGGCATCTTCTTTGAGAAAGATACTTTTGTACAATAGACTGTTACGTGAAGATATTGTCAATCGTACTGTAGCCCTTACGGAAACCAGCTTGTGATTCAACAATGATTGCTGTTCCTCTACCCATTTGACCAGACGCTCGTTAATAATTTTAGTAAACATTTTGCTCATACACGATAAAAGGGAAATACCACGAAAATTGTTGACGTCTGTAAAACTACCTTTTTCGTGAAGCGGATAAATAATACCTTTACCCAAACTCTCAGGGAATACACCTGAAGCAAGAATCAAATTAAAAAGTTCACAAAAACAGTGTTTCAAAACATCATTACAGTTCTTAAACATTTCGTTCACAAGTCCATCAGGACCAGGAGACTTAGAGTTCTGTAAGGCGTTGTTACACTTCGAAATTCCCAATAGTAATAGCGCTGTTAATGTCTGAAGGAGTAGTATTGTCGCAGGCAGCACAAAAAGCATCGTCGTCTGCTAAATCAAGGGCAATTTGCTATTCAAATACGGCATCCTGGACAACAACTGAATTATTTAGTAGCGTGTTAAAATAATCGAACCATGTCTTTGTTGCCTGTTATCAGCGGTAGATCCCGACTTATTATTACTTCTTATTTCTTTAATTGTCTTCCGGAATTTCGCATGATCGTTCGCGAGAAATAATAAAGTGTCCCGTTGTTTCTTCTTGTAGTTTTCCGCTTTCATTTTACATAATTCTTTAAATAGTTTTTTTAGAATCAGAGTAATTTGTTAACTCTTCTCCCTTATTTGATTTACGAAATGTATTTAAAAGTTCAAACTTCCGGTCTCTAGCGCGAGAGCACTCCTTGTCCCACCATGATTTGTTTGAGGGTATGTCTATGGCGCGTAATCCATGCCAAAATTAATACCTTACATTTTGAGCCAAACTTCATTCAACTCTCGCTCAGTGCGACCCAACTGTGGCCACCTTCATTCGGCTCTCGCTCAATGCGATTCAACTCTCGCTCAGTGCGACCCAACTGTGGCCACCTTCATTCGGCTCTCGCTCAATGCGATTCAACTCTCGCTCGGTGCGACCCAACTGTGGCCACCTTCATTCGGCTCTCGCTCAGCGCGACCCAACTGTGGCCACCTTCATTCGGCTCTCGCTCAGTGCGATTCAACTCTCGCTCAGTGCGACCCAACTGTGGCCACCTTCATTCGGCTCTCGCTCAGTGCGACCCGACTGTGGCCACCTTCATTCGGCTCTCGCTCAGTGCGACCCAACTGTGGCCACCTTCATTCGGCTCTCGCTCAGTGCGACCCAACTGTGGCACAGAGACGCATTATCTTTCGAATGTAGCCATCCATGCCATGCGCTACATGACGAGTGTTGGTACTATGAGTACCAATTTTCGAACATTAGGCCTATGGCTCGATCTTTTGCAACATTTGTTTTCCGTGTTCGCTTGTTCATAATAACATATTAATTATTAATAACTATTTATATTTCCATCTGATCGTAAAAATAGTATTTTCAAGATAAAGTGCATTGCCGCTGTTCTTATATAAAACACCAAGGGTGGACACAAACCGGACACCTGAAAGAAAACTGCTCTGTACGTCAATCAAATTCAAACGGCAACTGTCATTGGACAGCTGGTGCGTGGTTCATCGGAACGCGTACGGTCTGTACGTTACCGTGTACGACTCGCGCTCCAACCTTGGTAAAAATCACTGAAATATGAAACAAATGACCAAAAAGATATTCCAGACTTCACATATTGTTAGACAGATACTAGGTTTAATTAGTTGTACGCATACGTCTTACTTTAATGCCATGAAACAGTCGAAAACTGTTCGAGATCCATACTTCTGGGTTAAACTCTGGGACGTCGTTTGCAGTGTTCATATTCGCACATACTTACGTCATAGGAAAGCCGACACTTCATAGCCAATCAGCACTCGAGAAATATATAGTGACGTCGCGATGTGTAATTTGCATACAGAGCAGTTTTCCCTTCGTTCAAGCGGCGAAATTACACTCCGTTTCAAATGACAGACGCACTACTTGGTAAAAATACTGGGAAAATGTTTTATTTGACGTAAGAAATAGTCATAACTATTGGTTTTGTTGGCATATAAGCCGTTACAATGTAGATTTTCCCATACCGTCTAGTTCGGTGTCCACCCTTGGATTTTCCTATGAGTGAGAGTGTGTGTACGACTATTCATAGTACCCACATTCGCCAGAGGCAGCGTGTGCTCGGTAAATAACGCGTCCCTGTGAACTGTGGCCACCTTCATTCGGCTCTCGCTCAGTGCGACACGACTGTGGCCACCTTCATTCGGCTCTCGCTCAGTGCGACCCAACTGTGGCCGACTTCATTCGGCTCTCGCTCAGTGCGACCCAACTGTGGCCAACTTCATTTAACTATCGCCCAATTCCATCCAATATTGTCGCCAACCTATCCAACTTTCACAAAACTCAATGCGACTCGTAACTTCGGAAACAGCTTTCAAAGCAATATCTTTGGTACTATGATTCTATTATAATTAACAGACAATATTCATATCATTAAAAAAATGGGTCATCTAATATTATGAAGTTTAAGGACATTTTGAATGAGAAGACTTACACAGTAGGCCTACAGTTGGTTAGGGAAATAGTACATTGAGAATAAAATTACTGTAAAGGGGAGAAAAATCAAAAAAATCAAAACAGAATTAGAAACTCTGTTAAATACAACGGGTATGGGAAGAATGACATCATTTTATTCTTAGACTAATAATCGGTATTAAATATTTAAGCAATAAAGCACATCCAGCAACGGTATACATCGAGATTTTGACCAATTCACGACATATGCACGGGTGATAGCGAGAGCATAAAATAATTAATATAAGTATTATATAGAAATAATAACGCGAATAATAATAGTTTCAATTTCTGTGAAAATTTCATCATATGGGTATTTTGGGTCGAAAAGACCAAATATGATATCGAATTCACTGCCCCATGTTTCCATGGTAACCATTTTAGGGGTTGAAAATTTCAGTTTTTCTAATATCCCATGAAATGTTACTTTGATTGATATGAAAATTATCTATTGGGGGAGTTCGGGTCAGAGAACATAAAAACCAGACTTATTTTAATGTTTCGAGTTGCCATGGTAACTATTTCCAGAACTAATGGCAAATTTCTGTGCCCAGTTTGGTTTGACTGCATTTATCTAGCTCGTCCCAAAGTGACGGACGCATCTTTCAACCTTTCAGCTTGGTGAAAAACGCATTTATTGATTCGCCAAAGGCCTCTGGATTCGCTTATTTTTGCACAAGTGCTACATGGACATAGGAAAAACTTCGACTTACCCTAGCCCTCTCGATTGTTGAATACAACCACGGTCCATGAGAGTTCTCGAATCAAAACCTGTAGCCATGCTCGAATACAAATATCTTCTCATTAAATTACGCCATTCTTGATATACAAGAGTTAGCATTCCAAAGTCTGTCACCCTTTTTTTTTCAAAGTTTTGAGAAGGGCGGTATTTCCATCTGAATGATTGAACGACGTGAAACACAAAATTCCATCGCATATGTTCCGGCAATATGTGCACTGTACAGTAGAAATACTGTATACGCTGCAGCCAGTGCAGGTACGTATAAACTCCACAAAATGGCCACAGACGGCGTGAACTTTCTGAAAGGATTTCCTGAACGTCCTCCTTGGTACCTTAGAGACTTACATGTGATGTCCTGGAAAGTATTCTCTGCAGTAATTCCAGTTTCTGTTAACATGCACACATTTTATAGCTGAACGACATGATAGCGCGAGACAGTTCTACAATACTATACACATTCTCGCGCTCCCAGGCTCAATTGCGCATGCTCATACTGGCAGACTACGTCACCTGTGTTTTGTTTCCGGCGCGGCCGACTTGGCAACTTAGGTTGAGCAAACAAATAACGAACAGCCGAACGCACTCTCAGTGATGGCGGCCATCGTATTGTGTGCATACCGAGACGATCGCTCGCCGTGCGCGTGTTGTTCCTCGAATTCTGACCCATAATCATTTAAAAAATGCATTCAAATGTGATAGTTAAAGCTGTTCTCAATTAATAAGGTGGCATACTCAGCATAGCTGGATGTTTATCGCTAGTTTACCTTTGACCTCGCGACATTTGCAGGAGAAGTTTCTTAGCACGGACAACTTAATAACATAAAGCATGGCGGTCTGTAAGTGTAAGTATTTTCATTAATGTGTTGTGTAATTTACGAGGTTCAGATTTTAAGTAAATCAATTTTAACAAGATTGAAACCGATTTAACCGTGTCCGCAGTGATTTAATCTGTACATTTCATGGCGTGATTTGTCATGGGTTATTTTTTATGCGTGTGGGTTTTTTATTTACGTCCATATGTGCGTTGCAGTTGAGCATAGTTTTTCGGACCATCACGCATGTCTCCCTGGTAACGGGTTTGTTTACACACTGGCATATTTTCTGGCGCCTTTTTCAATCGTCTGTTGGCCTAGACTGTGAAAATGTCATTCGAATTTCATGCTCGTGTGCTAAAAAACCGGTGTCGTATTTGTGCACGGAAAATAAATGGCACAAGTTATCCATGCTCCAATTTTATCGTGGAGTTAAAGAATTGTTTCAGAGTACAGTTTTAGTGAAGACATTCTGATGTTCACCCGTCCAATTTTTGTTGTCTCTGTAAGAGAGTCATTGCTTCATGGCAGCAGGCAGAAAGCAATAACAAAACCTATCGGCCAGGGACACACGTAGTGAAATGGTCCAGACACTGTAGAGTACGGAGATGTGCGGTGTGTGATGCATTGTGTAAGGCAGGAAAGAAAAAGAAAGACAGTAAAAACAGGGGCAGACCAAGTCAATACCAAGGCAGTGACATTTCTGGTATCACTGGCAAGGAGACAGGAAAGACGGGGAAACTACAGAGTGATCATGGCAGTACAAATCTAACAGCAGCTGTAAAACAGAGGGCAGGAAAAAAGATGAGAAGATTCATTCCCTTGCAGAGACAGAGGTTCAATGATCTCATTGAAGAAATGGAGTGTCCCATTTGCAAAGACATAATAGATGGACCAATACAACTTTTGTGTGATGGACCACATGTGTTTTGTGCTGAATGTTTGTGTCAGTGGTTGCAAGTTTCTTCATCCTGTCCTGTGTGCCGTCTCTCTATTATGTGTGAATCTATTGTAAGTCCCCCCATTGCCTTTGCAAACATGCTATCAAATGCCACAGTCACATGTGATTATGGGAATGTCGGTTGTAAGTCAGTTGTGCCACTGCAAGATCTGCAACACAACACGGAACGGTGTGTTTACCAGTCCATTGCTGGAGACCACTGCTTCTCGTCAGTGAGCCCATTTCCATCAGAAGCCACCATACTCCAGTCCCCATCCTGACACAATCAATACCGAGACATCAAATGATGAAACATCAAGGGATAGGCAGAACAATATATGTGCAGTGAAGGCCGCAGAAATTGTGTTGCAGAATGTATCAGCGGTGCATATGCTGCCACAGTATGAAGAAATGGCAACAACACTTGTCAAGAAAAAAAATAGAAGCAAACAGAAGTGATGATAGTTTGATAAAGGTTAAAACCAAGGGCCAGGTGAGTTTTTTACCAGCATTACTCTTGCTGATCTATACCCACATATCAATATACAGTTAGATTTTGGAGTAAATTCTTCTGATAAAGCTATCATGGAATATGATAATTTGTAAATTTGTATTTGTAATAACATTTATTTGGTTTTGTAGTACATGTGTGACCTGGTAGTGGTTCAACAAATTAATTTCATCAAGTAATGAGCTAGTCCAATTTCATGAATTTATCACCCACATATACTTTTGAAAGATAAATTGGTTTTTCAATTTTTGGTGTGATTTTTTCAGCCATGTGTTTAACATATACACCAAAGCCACGAAAAACAATCTCAGAAGCTAGCACTAGGACGAGACGTCAGAGGGTGTTGCAGTTAAGTCAGAGGAGAGACATTGTCAGTGGTGGTGATGTGATGCTGCAGCTGAGTGAGAGGAGGTGAGACACCAACAAAAGGACAAGAAGGAAAATCCTCCAGATCTTGGGACTCACTCCTGACATACCTCCAGGTGCTGGCCTTCATTTGGAAGTTGCTATGGGAACAACATGGGCTGCCAAGAGGAAATTACAGCGTTACTTCAAGGCATGGCATGTGAATATTGGAAGTGAGGTATGTTATGCAGGTCATTTCCCCCACACTCATCAAGGTCACTGTCCTTCTTGACCTCACAACCATGAATTTAATAAGTCATGTTTGGAATTTTCTGGAAATTTAATTAGTTGTGTAAGAGAGAATTTTAAAACAGTAATTAGCATGTCAATAAAAGTTCTAGATTGTTCTCATATGCTCTTATATAAGCACATGAGTATTAATATTGGGACAGCAGGCTTGCAGTCAGACTTTTGGGATTGTGTGCAAACTCTATTATGATCATGTAGAGAAAGACTGTGGATAAGTAATCTTGTTATCACATATTACTGAATATAAGTGTTACTGTTGTTTTTGCATCTTGTTCATATTTGTGTTCAGGTCTAGCAAACTTACCCGGCATGATACAATACCGTCCTACCAGTGAAATTTGGATAAAGTTAGGTGGGGACAAGGGTCAGGGAACCCTGAGAATGGTTTACCAAGTTGCTAACATCAGCAATCCAAATGTAGCAGATAATACAGTGATTTGGAGTACATTTGCAGCACCTGATTCCTATTACAATTTAGAAATAGCTTTAGCTGTTAACAGAGGTCAGGTAGACAAACTGGATGGCACAAAGTGGAAGTAAGTCTAAACATGCATACTGTGTTTTACTAAACAATGAACAGATTGTACCATATATCTATTTTGGTACAATATTTGGAACTTAAGATACATACATATTGGTTATCCAAGTTTAATACATGCATTATACTGCTGATCCAAAAATCTGAAAAACAATGTGCAAATCTGACCAAACTTATGCAGCATAAATATGATACCTACATTAAATAGTACAAAAGGCAAGTTGTTTTCTTTCATGTACAAGATGCATTGATGTGTAGAAACATGGGCATTAATTTAGAATGGTGTGGACAATTGTCTTACATTCCACTTTGATTTATTTCAGGGACAAGACACTATTAGCACGGATGATGGGAGATTATGAGTATCTGGCCAAGAGTTATGGATTGTCTGGACCAAATGGTATGAAATGTATACTTGCATGCTATGATTTATACGTAAGAAAAGTTGAGGCACTGACAGGACAGGCAGTTTATTGTGTACACTTCAGTTTTACCTATGATTTACATGTGTACATCCTTGTCCTATCAGTTTGCAATATGTGCGACTGTTAATAATCAGCATGCATTGTGTATGATATGCTGTAGAACACAATTATGATAATTTGTTGTAGTTTTTCGTTGACTTAAGACATTCACAGCTAACATTGATTGGTCAGATAAATTTAAAGGAAGGGGTACACAGTGGGTCAGATCTTGATAAATATTTGCAAGCTATTGACAAATGATTGTTTTCCTCTGTAGAAATTCTTGTGTTTATTTCTCAATTTAATTCTTACACATAGTATTAATATGTATACTGGCAATGCAAAATGTAGTAACCATGAATTTCTTTGAAATAAATATTTAAATTGATAAGTTTGCATATTACAGGTACATCCTCTCCAAGAGTTCACACATGCACATCAAATTGACTTCATGAACACCAGTCATGTCTGTACCTACTAAGGTTTTTAAGTAATTATGTCAGTTTTTGTTCCTTGTCTTCCTCACATTGAAATATTTTAGGGAAATATTTTTGCGTATGCTGTGTGATCAGCAAGGAACAAGCACAGTTGCTGAAGGATGAACAACTATTGTCATCAATGAAGATGATGATATCAGAAAATGTCACAGTGAATTTCTTTCAACTGGTGGAAACCTAAGGCATGCCATGCAGCACTACAATAGTGTCAGAAAGCCACTTTTCAATGTACCACTGCACAGAGTATGTACTAATCAATTCAATCCACTATGTTGTTTGCTTCCATTGACCAACTAAACATATAGCTCTGTTCTGTTTCAATCAGTTCACTTTACCTTTCTCTGAACAGTTCAACAGACCACACTGTGACCTATCTACATGTATGTATGCCACTATGTCCATAATGGTATGCACAAGCTATATGCGAAAACAAGTTGACAATGAAGCCTGCACATATGTCAGCATTTGTGATCAATCTAGTTGTTGTATATTTGTATGTAGTGTTTTCTTCATAAATAGGTAGGTATGAAAGTTACAAGATATTGTCATACATTAAAAGTAAAAGATACATGTGCTAACCCTTATATTTTATCACAGGTTGCAGTCCCAGGGTTGCACATCAGTCCTGGCTTGTTTTAAAAGTTTTTCACCATGATGGAAGCTAGCTGTGCAGTACTGGATATCAAGATCATCACGACTCTGGAGAGAGATATGATGACATTGATGAACCCGTGCTGAAGCCTGCTGGATTTGACACATATGTGGCCATGTTGAAACAAATCGAGACATTACAGTGTGAAGCGAAAGAACTCCAAGAAGAAGCTAAGACCTTGGCTGATAGTGTTGAAAAGGCTCTCCTTGCTGATGATGACTGTGACAATGATGATGATGATGACGACAACAGTGAAGATGATGGCAGACCGCCACTAATGACCTTGGGCAAAGTTTAAAAAGCCCAGGAGAAAGTGCAGGAACTCAGTGAAGAAGCTGACAGGAAGGTTAGTATTTATTAATAGAAGACCATACTACATTAACAAAATAAAAATACATGATTTTGTGATAATTTTGTGATAATTTTGTGATGATTTGTGATAATCTTGTGAGACGCAATTAATTTCAGTGGCAGTGAGTTGCTAGCCAAGTCAAACTTTTTATCA
This sequence comes from Ptychodera flava, assembly GCF_041260155.1. Classification (NCBI taxonomy): domain Eukaryota; kingdom Metazoa; phylum Hemichordata; class Enteropneusta; family Ptychoderidae; genus Ptychodera; species Ptychodera flava. Next base: position 29,256,217 of record NC_091938.1, on the reverse strand, counting down.
AACTGGAATAGTTGCCATGTTAAATAAACATGTAATGTTTGTTTAGCCTGTATCATGTGAGAACACCCACAGATAACCTGTCTAGCAACCTGAGATCTCAGAGGGTCTCCTTCATCTTTGAAAATGGCATATTGATACCAGAAGTAAGATCATTTTTGTGATGATAAGCAATAACATTGTCAATCTCAAGTGCACAGTCATGTCTATGCTGCATTTTCAGAATTTTGGCTTGCGCACATTTGTAGTGCAGTCATTTCCAGACAACACAGTGTTTATCTTTGTTTTCTTAGATATCTGAAGCTACAGACGTAAAAGCGAAACTGCCAAAACAATGTGGTTTTGTAGTCTGCGGTATTGACCAAGCTCTGCAGTCATTTGGTGTTGGACGTCATTCTTACCACGGGCAGGCATTCATCGGAAATCATGTGAACAAGTGCTGTAAAGTATGTGTTTTACAACTGTAAACTGTTTTGTTGCTGAAGTCATTAAAAGGTTCAGTATTCTGCTTGTCAGGATTTTCAAGCTTTCAGTGTCAGATTTATTGTGTGTTATATATATACTACAGAAGATGTATATCGTCTACATTATTTTGACCTACTTTCAGTGAAACAACTCTGTTTGCTTCTTTGAAAGAAAGTTATCATATCCTTTTTTTTATTTTTTTGTGTTTCAGGAAGAAAACATCCAAACGTTGTGCAAGAGCGTCATCAGAACCACAGCAAGAATATGCCCATAGCTGAATGAACAGGCTGCACACATTTGTGGTCTGTATAAGCCAATGTTTTCAAAATTTGCAGCCTGCCATAATCTTTAGAGTACAAGCAATAGAATGTCAGATGAATATATTAGCATTCTCAGTTCAAACATATCACATTTAATGGCATATTACAGAGAACACTTTCCTAATGAAAGTGTACCCCCCCCCCCCCAAAATGCATATGTTAGAAGATCATGTCATCCCTCAGATTGAAAACACAGGGTTTGGCTTTGGTTTCCTCACAGAACGGTGTAGAGAGTATCCATCATGAGATTAGGAAGGGAATGGACCGGTATAGTAAATTACCTGGCCATAATGGTTCAAAGAAATTAGAACTTATGGTAAGGGAGCATCATGTGATGACCAATTCAAGTCATGTGAAAGTGCCAAAAACACAAAGGGGTTCATACAGAACCAAATAAGCAACGTGAAATAATGATGGCCATAGTGATAAAAGTAAAGATAAATCATGATAAAATAAACATGTAAAGAACAAATTAATCAAGTCAATAACAAACCAATATGTAAATAAAAACATTGAAATCTGGTTCTTTCTATGAATCATATTTTTACTAAATTGATGCTTGTATTTTTAGTCCCCAAGATACCGTCCGGGGGGACTTATAGGTTTGGTCATGTCCGAGCGTGTGTCAGTGTGTGCGTTTGTCCGTCCATGCATCCGTCTGTTCACGCAGATATCTCAGAGATACATGGAGCGATTTCATTCAAACTTGGTACAAGGATTACTTGATATGTCATACATATGCACGTCCAATATATATACATATGCATGATCCAATGTGGCCGCCATACGGCCATTTTATTACAATTTTTTATGTACAGAGCCATAACTCCGACATGTTTCAACCGATTTTATTGAAAGTTAGTACAAGGATATTGACCTTCATCATACATATGCACATCAATTTGTTTCACAACATTATCCAATATGGCTGCCATGCGGCAATCTTATTACAATTTTGTCATGTACGGAGCCATAACTCAGGCATATCTCAACCTATTTTATTCAAAGTTGGTAAAAGGACATTGACCTATGTCATACATATGCATGTCAATTTGTTTCATGATATGATCCAATATGGCCGCATGGCAGCCATTTTGTTACAATTTTTTCATGTCCTTAGCCATAACTCAGGCCCGTCTAAATGGATTTTATTCAAACTTTGTACATGGACTTTGACCTATGTCATACATATGAACATGATATGGCTACCATGCCACCATTTTGTTACAATTTTTTCATGTACGGAGCAATTACTCAATCATATCTCAACCGATTTTATTCAAAGTTGTTACAAGGACATTGACTCATGTTATACATATGTATGTCGATTTGTTTCACAATATGATCCAATATGACCACATGGCGGCCATTTTGTTATGTTATTTTTTCATGTCGAAAGCCATAACTCTGGCAAGTCTCAACCGATTTTATTCAAAGTTGGTACATGGACATTGACTTATGTCATACATATGCATATAGATTTTTTAGACAGTAAGATTAAATATGGCTGCATGGCTGCCATTTTGTTACGATCTTTTCATGTACAGAGCCATAACTCAGACATCTTTCCACCAGTATCATTCAAAGTTGGTATAAGGACATTGACCTATGTCATACATATGCACATTGATTTGTTGAACGGCGTGTAGCAGTATCATGTCAATTACCTAAGTTTCATAATTAGACTGATATGTCGAGAAATACTGCATCAGATTTCATGAAACTTGGTACACATGTTAAGCTTACATTGCTTTAACAATGAAAAAGGCATTTATCAGTGTCATTTTAATTAATTTGTAATTGCTTATTTAATGAACTTTTATAATTAGAGTTATATATCCACAAATACTGCGTCAAAATTTGATGAAACTCGGTACAGATGTTGATCTCATAGTTTGTAAATACTGCATCAAACTTTATGAAATATGGTACCGGTGATAATCTATTAGTGTTAGGATAGTATGCAAAAATGTTCGGCAACATCCTGTTGATTCATTACTCATTGACTCATTTAATGACATTTTGTAATTAGGATGGCGGCCTACATTGGTTTTATGTTTTCACCACCATGGAACTCATTCTTGGCCATTTAGCGCTATCTGTATCACAGTATTTTTATCATAGACCTAATTAATGAAGAGGACTCTATCCTCTCTGAGGACTTTTAATTAAAGTACCAACGAACAAGTGGGGACTGTGCCATCAACGACTTGTTCAATTTAAAATTGATGCTTGAAAAGTCATCTATATGGTAAGTCCAGTATATGTAATGATGACTTACCATTTTAGGATGTTTTCACATGTTCAAATGAAACTTCCTTCAGTTTTATCTTACATGAAATATCATTGGAAAAGTTAAATTTTTAGCATGAAAATAAGAATGAAATACTTCTAAATGCTTTTATTATGATGAAGTATATATACTAACAAGTACAGATGTAAATAACCTTGTTTTGCTTATCTATTTACAGAATACAACGACCCTGGAAGTTGCAGGTGTCCATTTGATTTCAAGTATTTCTCATTTTTACCTTCTCGTGTCTATTTATAGACAGAGAAGGTATTAGAGTTGAAAACCAGTATGCTGGTGTCAACTTCTTCCGTCTGTCAAGACATTTTGTCTGTCAAGATCCGTCGACGTCATGCTATTGTGATGCGTCATATCATAAACTGGTGGGGGTGTTTATGGCTCAGGTTGAGGTGTAGGAGAACGATTTTGAGCTGTGACAAAAATCAAAAGGGACTTAGCGGCATAGCCACAGTGTTAAGCCTTTCTCCAAGGTTTCTTAGTTGAGTACGATCTATCACAGACTACTGAGCTGACGTTAGGGGTACTCACTTTGTGTTTGCTCACTCTGTGTGCGCTAGTGTTTGGTACTGAGTTGCGTGGATATCCCCTCATGGCCTCACGTGATATGGGCCTGTTGCATAAACTGCAGATGGCCTCTGAGTCTGAAAACGGCCATTGTGTAAGCCTGTCGCCATTTTCCTTGCATTTTTTCTCATTTAATTTTGCAAAATATCGGCGAGTACCTCAATATTTCAAGATAACTCTTTCTTCCCAATCGTTTCCTGGAGTTTCAGAGTCATATGAACGAAAATGAGTGAAAGTTTTAGACAGGAAAATCGGACGTCGGCCATGTTCATTGTTTACAGTACAATCAGAAGTTTATGTGGAGGAAATAACTAACAAACACTGTTCATGATGCCCGCCCTCTAGAGGCAGACCTTCCTATATGAAGTACCACATTTGATACTTGTGGAAAGCTAGACCACACAAAGGAGCATTTAAACATTTAGAAAATGACAGATTGAAGGTATTCTTAAAATGTCAAATACTGAGGAACAATGCGCAAATATTCAAAATAAACAGGTTAACTGACTGGTCAGCTATAAAAAACAATTAAAATGTTTATGATCAAAAGTTTTTGAGATGCGCACATTTTAACAAATACAGAAATTATTAACATTATAAATATAAGACCAAACTATTTTTTCAGGGATGGGACAGGTTGGAAATGAGGGGTGAGAGACAAAGGCACTTCTATTGCTGCATGTGGATGCAGCCACACCATTTCATTTACAGCATACTTATTCACTGTGTTGTGTTCAAGTTCCATATTGTACTGACTGTCATACAAGGATAACATAAGCAAATCAAATCAAATTAGAAAAGGATCAATGCTGTTGTGTGGATTTTGCTGAACATGGCTGATTTTAATATTTCGCCCTATATATTTTGTATCCGGCAAAGGCATATTTTGATGTAAAGTCAAAATTAACACTACATTGCTGACAATATATGTTACCGTTTCTGCATGAACTTTTCTTTTTTAATTAAAGTATAGTAGTACTTCGAACAGATTAACAATTATCGTGATGTCAACCCATAATTTTACATCACAAAGACAGTAATTCTGCCAATTTTTTTTGTTTTTCAGTCATTTTATAAATTTTGCACTGCACAAGATGATTGAACAAATTGCAATGTGTGAATTTGTAAACTCAAAGAATAAAAATCCTTTGGTCACAGATTAAATTATTTATTTGAAAAGAAATTTACTCTTAAACATTTTTAGCATATATTCTTTACACGGTCATGTATTTGAAGGAAAATATGCCTATTAAAAAAAGTAATTTCTTCACTTCAATTTTTTTTCAATACTATGACAATTATCAGCCATGAGGTTTTACAAACACTAGACCAGATAAGCGTTTTTCATCATTTCCACAGGACTCTTTGGAAAATTCATTAAAAACAGTTAAAAGTGACTTAAAATGTTCACTTAGTATACATTTAATTTACAGATGCCAGGTTGTGTATTTCACATGCACTCAGGTCAGTAGGGAAGTGCGTCATTACTGTTTTGGACTGTTAATTCTTATTTCTGAATTATTTAACTTTTTTCCATATTGAACTATCTTTAGGCAGTTTATACTGTAGCTTAGAATTTTTTTGATTGATGTATTTAATCATCTTTTGAGTTCTTTGGTCCATATCCCACCTCATGCCCCTACATCATCAACTATTTACCAACAACTCCATGCCAACAACCAATTACCTGACCTAACCACACATTAGAGAAGGTACAGCGTCATTGACGGTATTTTTTAATTTTGTCTGTATTTTCATATTGTATTAAAAATAAAGGTATTTGATCATTTCAATTTGTATTTTTTTCAGTTTCTGTGTACCTTTCCTTTTCGTTTCCTATATTTTTTGTTTAGCTCTTTATTTGTCCCTTTTTTAAAATGCAACTTTGTGGGATAAGTTACTTTTGATATTCAGAGAGTTTGTAAAAGATGTTTGCCCGAAACTTTGTTATCGGTACATGTAATTTATTTGAGTCTTGTCACTTCAAGAAATAAAAAAAAAATGTTTTATTCTATATGCACGTGCCTGTTTTGATCATTTATGTTATGGTTTGAAGTAATTTTTAATAACATTACAGTTAATTTGCCATTGTGCTGTTAAAACAATCACCGTACAATACAAATAAGGCAATAATACATTGATTTCTGCCTATATGATGAAAAAGGTGCCTCTCTAATTTTTGCCGTTTGTGGCACTGTTCTGTGGCTTCCGATTGAATGTGTATCCATAAAGTTCGCACACAAGTTAAAAGTCTGCCTGCTGGTATCGCTTTAAACTGCTGAGTGTCACTTTTCCGACAAGCATTTAATTACTCCTTGGCCTAATGATGTCCCTCTCTCCGTACAGTATTATGTATAATTCTGCGCTGCACGTACAACAATTAGAAGTCACCCCTTTTGACAAAATTAAAATAAACAACACTTCTTTTTCAGAATTCCCAGAGCTTCAATGAACTAGTGTTATTACATTTCTATATAATACTTATAGCCCCTAAACTTGTAATAATAATTAATATAAGTATTATATAGAAATAATAACGCGAATAATAATAGGTTCAATTTCCGTGAAAATTTCACCATAAGGGTATTTTGGGTCGAAAAGACCAAATATGATATCGATTTCACTGCCCCATGTTTCCATGGTAACCATTTTAGGGGTTGAAAATTTCAATTTTTCTAATATCCCATGAAAAGTTACTTTGATTGATATGAAAGAGTTCGGGTCAGAGAACACAAAAACCAGACTTATTTTAATGTTTCGAGTTGCCGTGGTAACTATTTTGGGATTGAAAATGTTACTTTTTCCCTAATTCCTATTAAAGAACTATTGATTGATGTAAATAATTGATAATAAGGGTTTTTCTGGTTAGCACACCAAAAATATCACACTCATTTTAATGTGAGATTTTTCCATGGCAACCATTCAGGTGTAAAAGTTACCAGTTTTTCAAAGATTCCACCTAAAATCCAGTAATCAACAGAATGTGTTATATCAAAGGGATATTTTGGGTTAGAAAGACCAAATATCCGGCGTAAAGATCCAGTAATCAACAGAAATATTATACCAAAGAGATATTTTGGGGTAGACAGACAAAATATGATATCCATTTTTACTGCCCAGTGTTTCCATAGTAACCTATTTGCATTTTAAAATTTCATTTTTTTTCCAAATTCCATTAAAAGTAATCCCTGTTACTATGCAAATGTTTTCCTAAGTGTATTTATCACAGCATGAACTCCATGTTCATTTTTGTTTTATGTTACCATGGTGACCATTTTGGTAACCACAGTTTTTTTTATTTAAAACCATAGACCCTTGAGAGGATCTATGTTAAAACATAATTTACTGTTTTTTATTTATTTTACGGATTTCTAAGTAACAACTTTTAACATTTGTTCTATAATAATAATAATTGTAATTTCTTTGCCTTCATTCTAGGAAGAATAATAAAGATAAGAATATTGGGGCCATTCTGGTCAAAATTGTTTTCCATTAATTTAATATGTTAAATTAATTTTATATAGACCAGAAATAATTTTTCAAGCAGTTTTAATTTTGTTTCATGCAGTCATCCCAAATAGGTGTGATATAGTATAGTACTAACTTATTATGCATTCATCGAATTAAGTTTATGCCTTCAAATTAATTTTATGTGCTAAAATTAATTCTACTAGTAATCCGAACCCAATGCCCCTTATCACCCAATGTACCATTATTTATCACAAGCAGGAACAGTAGCGCACAGTTTTTTTGTTTTATTTAAAACATAATTCACTTGTACTTATTTATTTTATGGATTTATAATTAGCGACGTAATAATGTTCATTTTATAATGATTTATTTTGATTTTGTCTCATTCCAGGAAGAATAATGAAGACAAATTATTTCTGATTATATAACTAAAGTAAAATTATGGCTATGTATGGTACATTACTTTTTGTGTGACCTGGCGTGACCCCATAAACTCTATGATTTGCTAGTTCTCCCCTTCCCATGACAATGTCTAAATTTGAACATGGTCCCTGTTTACCTTTAAACATTTTTTTGATACCCAGCAGGCCAAGACAAGGGGAAAATATTACAAGTTAAATGTTTCATGTTTAATACTGCCCAGGGCTCAAAATTAACTTTTTTTCCCTGGTAGTCCATTTGCGCTACCATTTTCTGAAGTTGGTACTAGCCCGGTGACTGGTAGTCCATGCATATTTTAGATCAGGGGTATCTTTTTTCGTTAACTAGACAAGAGAGGGTAATTTTACAAGATTCTGCCCATGAAGTGAATTTTCTAGTCTTTTGATGTGTATACTTGCACACCTTTATACCCAAGGAAATAGGTATATTGGACGACAGTGGGAGTTTTGTGACCTATGAACACGTTTCACTCTCAGAGTTGTATGCAAATTTTAAAAGTCGCCATGACAACATGAAAACAATGTGGCCTTTTCATCAGCACTAAGACATACTGTAGCAGGGCTAAAATAGACCATGGCCCTTCTGTTGGGAGGAGGCATAATTTCCGTGTCATTGTGATTGATACATTATTATCAAAATGCAACGAGAATGCGTTTTATTGGCATCGTTTCCTGTGCCTGTCATTCAAGTACGTCAGTTCAGATATTGAAACTTTGTTGCAAAGTTCCACAGCACGGCGGTCGTCTCCAGAACAAAGTCATACAATGGCAAATTTCTATGCCCAGCTGGGTTTGACTGCATTTATCTAGCTCGTCCCAAAGTGACGGACGCATCTTTCAACCTTTCAGCTTGGTGAAAAACACATTTATTGATTCGCCAGGCCTGTGGATTTGCTTATTTTTGCACAAGTGCTACATGGACATAGGAAAAAGTTGTTGAATACTCACTGTTTCAGTGAATCCGACATGATGAGAGTTCTCAAATCAAAAACTGTTGCCGTGCTTGAATACAAATGTCTTCTCATTAAATTACGTCATTGTTATACAAGAGTTAGCATTCCAAAGTCTGTCACCCTAATTTTGCAAAGTTTGCATCTGAACGATTGAACGACGCCGTACGTGAAACGCAAAATTCCATCGCATACAATCCGGCAATATGTACAGTAGAAATACTGTATACGCTCCAGGTACGTATAAGCTTATACTCCACAAAATGGCCGCAGGCGGCGTGAACTTTCTGAAAGGATTTCCTAAACGTCCTACTTGTTACCTTAGAGACTCACATGTGATGTCCTGAAAGGTATTCTCTGAAATAATTCCAGTTTCTGTCAACATGCAAAGCTCAACGACATGATTATAGCACGAGACGTAGTGTACAGACGACACATTCACGTGCAAATAGACTCAATTGCGCATGCGCATATTCGCAGGCTACACTGGCAAACGAAGTGCGCATGCGTGAAGTTATATTTGCAGTACAGATTTCGCGGATAACTCATGCTTTTGCTCTATTTCCATCCCAAAACTTCCTCGATTGCTTACAGTAAATGCACATGAACAAAATAAAACCCAACAACGTCAGCACAGGGAGAGGGTTTATGGTTTTCACCACAACTACAAATGCCACGCTGAAGATACGTTTAACATTCCACTGGCATAGACTCTCCACAGTCGCTGCAGTGCCTTGTTTGTAGGCGCCAACGACTGCCACGATGGGCCTGCATTCGAAGGCTTCACTGTGCAGCTAGTTCAGCAGCTGTGAGCACGCGCTGCCAGACAGCAACTGTCGGTTTTTGCAAGTATATTAATATTCATAAGGGTAGTGATGTCAAAAGAAACACCTATCTAACTGGGCGGAGAGAATATACTTACGACAATTAGAAACAACACCTTTTTTTCAGATTCCCACAGCTTCAATGAATTGTTATTAGATTTCTATATAATACTTATAGCCCCTGAACTTGTAATAATAATAATAATAATAATAATAATAATAATAATAATTTTGTTTGCTTGTAAATGGAGAATTTACATCACATTTGTGGTAATAAAAATGTAATACAAAAATAAGTTAAATTTTTTCTAAAAGGGATCTAGTCGAAATTGAGCGGTATACCGTCGCTTGGTTTAATGTATTGCTATTGGAAACAATATTTGCGCGAACGAACTCCTAATCCATTGAAGACAACAGAATTATTTATATAGCTAGACGACGTGATAACAAGAACTTTGTTGGAACTGTAAATCTGGACTTCCGCAACAGACTTTTGGGTTGAATATTTGGATCCCCCAGGACAATGACAGAAAACATATGAATATATTAATGACGTCATGTGACGTCACTATGATGCCCTGTGACGTCTCGTGTACTATGGCAAAGTTGGTCACTTTAATGATGGGTTGGCTGCCATGAACCACATTCTGGCACGATCAATTTGAAGTAAAATCAGAGTCGATAACATAACATAGAATCATCTTCACATAAGTAAAGTAAATGCAATGGACTCTAAATCACGTGTGATTTGTTTCAACTCAAAAGTGTCTTCATTTGAATCGCATGCTGTGGCGCCCATTTCAAAAATGGTTCGCCCCAACCAAGCCCCCCCCCCCCCCAAACACGGAATATCCCCCGACACGAATGCGTTCAGCTCAAAAAGCAAGACGAATGCAGAGTCATCAAATGAGTTGAGCTTCAAAGGTAATCTAGGGAGCATGATTCAAACGAGTCGCGGCGGAAAGCGAATGCATTACACGAGTCGCATTGAGTTTCGTGAAAGTTGGATAGGTTGGCGACAATATTGGATGGAATTGGGCGATAGTTAAATGAAGTTGGCCACAGTTGGGTTGCACTGAGCGAGAGTTGAATCGCATTGAGCGAGAGCCGAATGAAGGTGGCCACAGTTGGGTCGCGCTGAGCGAGAGCCGAATGAAGGTGGCCACAGTTGGGTCGCACTGAGCGAGAGTTGAATCGCATTGAGCGAGAGCCGAATGAAGGTGGCCACAGTTGGGTCGCACTGAGCGAGAGTTGAGTCGCATTGAGCGAGAGCCGAATGAAGGTGGCCACAGTTGGGTCGCACTGAGCGAGAGTTGAATGAAGTTTGGCTCAAAATGTAAGGTATTAATTTTGGCATGGATTACGCGCCATAGTATGTCTGTTGTATTACGTCTCTTTTCACTTGTATTCATCATGTCCTCCCCAGCTCTTGTGAATACATTAGTCAAAGTCGTTACAGCTTTGTTCAAATCCTTGTCCTGAACAGCTTGACTGAAAATTCTCATGTCCTCCCCAGCTCTTGTGAATATATAAATCGAAGTCGTTACAGCTTTGTTCAAATCCTTGTCCCGAACAGCTTGACTGAAAATTCTATATACAGATTCAAAACCTTCGTCTTGTAATTTTTGAAGGTGTCAGATAAAAGCGAATTCCAACGAAATTTCTTCCATACATTGAGCTGCATAACATTTGAACTGATATCTCCGTCAGTTGTAGTGTCATACTCATTTGGGAAACAAAAGAAGCATTGAATAGGTAAATGATCGGAAATGTATAACGTGTCAACTCTAAAGTCATCAACGTATTGAAACAAAGACCTGCTAATGATTACATAATCAATCATACTTGCTCCGTTATTTGTATAGCAGGTGTAGTCCCCTTCACTATCACCGGTAAAACGCCCATTTACTATGTGTACATGTTGATTATAACAGAATTCAATTAGGGATTGACCAAATCTATTTACAGTACTGTCCCGTGATTTTTTGGGTAAATCAAAGTGGTCAATTTCATAGCCAGGCTGGGAGGTTCCTGTAGCATTCATATCATAAGTAATGTGCTCATCTTCAAAATCTAGCAAGTCCCCAACTCTAGCATTCAATCTCCAAGAAAAATAAAATCAACATTTTCAAACTGAGAACAAATGTCCATAACAAAATTTTCCAAACGAATAATGCCATCTAATTCACCCTCTCTATACAACGGGGCGCCCTCTGGTGAGATGTACACACCACACACAATTAAATCACGGGGTGTATTGAAAGCATTTCTGCTAATGAACAAATATACAGCGTTCTCGTTATCTTTGAAAATGCGTCTTACAAAATGAGAAATAAAATTAGCAACATAAATACATACACCACCAGAAAATCTTCCATAATTTCCCTTACGTTTTCTACAGGACGAATAACATTTGTGGTTTGGCAGCCAGTCACAATAAATTATCGTTGGATCTTGCCCAAGTTTCTGTTATACAAGCTATGCAAGCTCAGTGTTTTACGTGACATTTAGATATTTATCTCGTCAATATTTGTAGCAGGTTTCACCAAATTAAGTGCAAGAGTTTCAGAATTATATCACTAATTACAAAGTTCATTGAATATGAATATGATTTGAATTCGTTCAGGCGTTTTTTAGTTATCGTGTAAACAGACAGACAGACAGACAGACAGACAGACAGACAGACAGACACACAGACACACACACACACAAACGGACAGACAGACATGGCTACGAAATTAGCTCACGTTTCTGAAAAGTGAGATAAAAATGAAATGTGCCCTGAACAACTTAACCTTAATTTTTCATTTAGCGAAAGAATATATGATCGAGCATTCATCAAGTTAAGTTCATTGGCAGAATTAAGCAGGTCTTGAGCGTTTCAAGACAAAATGATGAAAATTCAATTTATACTTTTTGTTATCCCGTTTTCTTCTTAACCTAATGACAGGCGACCGCTTACACTCGTTCTCCTTGACAAAACGCACCGAACTTTCCATTTTATGATTATTTAAGTAAGTAAATAGCTCTGGCTTTAGATGAGTATTCTTTCCGTATTCTTTCTAGGTTCCCAAAGCCAATTAAAATATGATAACTTGCATTGTAAAAACAACAACTGTCTGTGAAGTCAGTCAAAGGTGCTATCATAGCTATCTTCGACATTTCAGGTTTTTGACAAATTCAACTGTCAATAATAACACCAGATGTGATCTGAATGTGCTCACGTGGTTTATAACAGGTTCATTACATAGTAGTACGCTTCACAGAACACTCAGATATCTGCCGGATTATTATATATAACAGGTTTCACCCACTTTCGCACAGTACCCTTGAAGTTTAAATCACTAATGACAAAACTTCATTTGATATACAAATGAACTGTTTATTAGCTTGACACTGCTCTATACTCATGGAACAATGGGATATCTACCAGAACAACATATGTGGCACGTTTCATCAAAAGTAATGCAGTAATATTAGGTTATTCCCAAAGTACCGGGGTTTATGTCCGAGTACATAGTGCAGCGGAGGTATTGTCCGAGACGTGTAGCGAAGCGTACGATGTACGAGGACATAAATCCCGGTATTTTGGGAATAACCTTATTATAATACACCTTTTTAGTCCAACTTTACAAGAAAAACGTCGAAATTAAGGCGTCTTTTGGATACTCGTCGCGCAATGTATTGAGTGATCGCGAGCAGACTGGGAACGCGTCCGCTAAGTGCGCAGAACGAAATTCAACCCGTAGTGCGCAGTGCACATGGTAGACATTGTTCGTCAGCAGCAAAATTTCACTCGAATTCACAGGTTTTGGATTGCCCACGATTTTTATTTCAGAAGTACTGAATGGTAAGAAGTATATGTTTTTGTAAAAAATCTAAAATTTTCTCTTCTTTTTCTCCGTTTTGACGTAAAGGTGTTGCGAGGTCAAAGGTCAGATAACGTCCAATAACACCTAAAGTTATTGTACTCTGTGTCAAAGTTATTGGACTCCGCGTCCTCTGATACCGAAACTTCTTGTACGACAAAACTCCATAGGCTACAGACGCAGGTGTATAATAATGTGATTTATTGCAGTACAGGGAAATTCTCGTTTTAATCACAAGAAAAAGATATTTCCGAAATAAAGTCGGTAAGAGTTACAGCTGATAACAATAAATCGAGGCAAGTACAAAACATTGTCATATGTGGAATAGTACATGAAGATTCATCACGTGTACAAGTCTTCAATGAGTTGTTATACCTAATGCACGGTTGTGTGTCTGCTATCTCGGTAATAAAGAACAAACTTAGATCAATTTTACTCTTCATGCTCTCAGTGAGAGTCGTGATGGTGATCATATTGCCAAACATGGTGATGATAATGATGTCGGCTGTGGCAGAGACAGTGGGATATACTTAATCTTTAATTTATACGTTATATACAATGACTTACAGCTACATGCGACCTACCTACACTACCACTTGGACAGGATATCCACTTTGAGTAGTTATTTACTGCAGTAACGTTCCAAAGTCCGTCTTCGCTACCTGAACAGTATTTACCTCTGCCATCTGAAATAATCAGAGTTCTATCGCTTTATTGATTACTGAAATAATAATGAACCCCATCCGGCCCATAATGGACTCAAGAAAACTTTGCACACCATAAAGTAAGAGGCGAAGCCGAGTACATTATGAGTGCAAAGTTTGCTTGAGTCCATCATGGGCTCGGAGGAGGAACATCATTGCTATTATTTTATAGTTTTGGCGATGCCAGTGAATTTGTAGATGCAACAAATATCTGAGGGCCACAATGCTGTGTAATCAAATAAATTATCAGAAATAATTTTAGGGTATTACGTCACAAAATACACTGCTATTGACAAACTATGATAAAATTCAAAATAAAACAATGTCGTAGGAATAGCAGTGTTTTCGATTATATCATTTACATGATTTAAACACGAAAAGAATTAAGAACAGCGTTACTAGCATTTTGTGTATGCACAAAATATCGTTTCCCTTGTCCACTATGTATGTATGCGAGACCTGACTCGCCCTAACGGTTGCATAAGTCCAGTGCATGTCTAAATCAAGTGTTTATTGCGGAATGAACACAGGGTTATAGTCATAATACGGTGCAAATTGTGCACCTGAATCTTCAGAAACTTACCAATGTTTTTGTTGTGTTGGTAATCCGTGTCCTCCCATACAATTCGTCTTGGCACACAGAGACCATCCACCTCGAAATGATTATCCCGACACAGACATTGGTAACTGCCAATTGTGTTATGGCATTTTCTTTCCAAACCGCAGCCATTTTGCTCATTTTTGCACTCATCAATATCTGTCGATTAAAGTGTAGATAATCCATTAACTTATGGTAAAATTATGTGATCTTTAAACAGAATAATTATCCTATTTTGTCGTTATTCTCTATGAAAGAATTTACTTCATTCATACCTGTGCATATTTTCCTCTGATGGGCATCGAAACAGGTACTCGAGTTTGAAAGCAAGGCAGCATTGTCTAATTCCATACCCGGAGGACACACAAATGTTACCGATGACCTGCTTGATAAGCACACAATTCTGCCTTGGCCGGCTTCACTGATACGGAAACTGCATGTATCTCCTTTATTAGCATAATGCGTAGTAGTTTCAATTTCGTCAGTGGTTGAAGGTGTTATCGTTGATGTTCGATTGGGACCCGCTGAACAATTCGTTGGTACTGGAAAATAGAAGTCCATTGTTAAGTACTCAACCACATTAAATTTTCGTTAACATTGACCTGGTAATGGAGACCATTAATATTGCATGAAGAAAGTATTTCATGTGTTTAGGCTTGGCTTAAAGGGACAAAGTTTTTGACTCTCAAATTTGTACGTCTTTCTGATCTACCTCATGTGGAAAGCTCATTTTGAAGCTCTTGGGGTAATTAAAATGCTAAGTCTTATTCTATCTTGTTTTTTTAATTAAATATTTTCTCACAGAGTTCACACAAGAATGGCGTCATTTTGATTTCAAATATCGGTAAATATTTAGTAATTTGTTTTTCTGGTACCAAAATTTAAATTTTGACTCCTGATATCTAACCGTGATTTTAAAGGGGATTTTGAAGGTTTCTGTGGGGAAAAGCTGAGCCCGAGCGGCGCGGTGTGACGTGCCATGGCGCTAGAGATGTTGCAAGCTCGAGGATTTCATTAGTACCCGCGTTCTCGACCAGGTGCACAACATAGAAGTTCTAAACAAACCAGCGAGGCTTTCCAACGCGATCGGGCAATATTTAGCGTTTGTATGTCACTAGAGCAGCATAAATTGGGCTTATTTCTTCACAGAACAACATTATACGATTAATCTAAAGGAATGACATCTTATTTGGAACGTGAAAAAGGTTAAAAGTTAGCTTTACTGGGGCTTTAATGGTATCTGTGATATTGCCAATAATCTGGGGTTATCCAAAATATCACTTGTGAGTGCAGCTTTGCTAATAGAGTAACATCATAGGGTGCATCATGTACGAAGCAAAGGTGAGTGTGTGATGCGGTCCATGACATCATCATATGATGTCACTTTTAGTAAAATATCGACCTTTCTCGATAAATACTTGTCGTTAAACTGTTTTCCTTAATTGTTTACAAAAATAAGAATTCATTCCGTTCACATGGTTTTACTATATTAGCTGAACGTTGCACTGCCGGTCCCAGCTCACGTCCGGGAAGTAGTGCAGGCTGTAGGCTGATGGTCAATCTATGATATTTATCACCTTATGTCGGGTAGGGGGTATTTTATGGTAAATATCACAAGTGTGAATGATATTTTCCACATCATATGATAAAGATATATTTCTCATCAACAGTATCCTCTCTTTTTTGATTCGGTCATTGTAATCTTAACCCATGATTAATTGACCCCGCACTGCTATATGTCCATGGGCAGTTTGTCTATGAGCTGTAGTGTTGACATTGTCAGGGGATGAGTCAGTCATCAACATGCAGCCATGTAACCATATGACCGTCTTTCAGGTCATTAGTATATTGAGAGGTGTACAACACAGTAGAGCTTTCACAATTGTACCTAAATATATTCTACTTACGTTTAAAGACTTCATAGACTTGATTTGCTGACGGACCTCCCTCACCATCATCCTCACAGGCTGTTGAACGACCGTATTTCTTATAGGTCGTCTCTGCGTCTGCACTCGATGCACACTCTCCTCCGTCTTGCAGAGCAAATACTCTAAACCCTCGAGAAAAGGCAGCTTTTCTACACTTTGCGATCGGATCATCACGTTCTGTGTAATTACCATCGAGTAAAGTGTCTTGCCCTTCAAGGGTTTCAATAGCCCTAGGATTGTCGTCTGCCCAACATCCTAGACTTTTTACAGCAGCTGATAGAAAGGCAAAATACATCTATTACAAAGTGACTTGTGAGTAAAAATCAAATTATACTGTAATCTATAGTGTGTTTACTAAAATATGAGACATATTAAATATTTAAACGTTACCATGTATTCGTATTTAGTAATGTATACTGTATTTTGCAATGAAATTAGTTTAGGAATATTGTTGAAACTTCAGCATGCATGTTACAAGTAAAACTTTAATTTTTACAGTTAGAAGACTTATTAAAACAATTCATCAGCATACCAGGTTTAGAACCAGTGCCATTGAAGTTATAACACACCAACAATACGAGTAGATATGAATATACGAAATAGTTTCCAACCTGTTACGTCTTCAGTAATCCTTAAACGCCATAATTTATAAGACACATACAGGATATATTATAGAACAATTTTTGCAAAATTGGTCGCTTTATTTTCTTCCCTCATAGAGATCTTAAACAGACAGCTAAGGACTTACTTTACATAAGAGTTCAATGTCAACATGAGTTTGTTCGGGAGCAGAAATACAGAAGTTGAAAGAAGATATTCAGGATACTGTCTTACAAATTCAGCATTGAGCAATAGCTTGGGTTCCTATTTACATCAATATTCGCTCGCCAATGATATCGTCACCATTTCTTTGTATGGCTTAGAGCTTTGTCATACAACTGGTGTTCTCTGCCGACACCCCTCTCCCCCGAAATAAATAATGATTTCTTCAGCCCACCTTTCTCGCAACCAGTTTGTTTACATCTTGTTTTAAATTCTGCAAACGACATTTTTCTGTGTTACTTTTCGACCATCGTTCACAGAAGATTTTTGACCGAAAACGCTTCTGTGATATTGTACGAGCTTTAGAAACATTCGCTATTCTTTGCAAAATAACTATGTCACTACATTTTTTACAAACAAACCTTTTTTGCATTGGTCACACAAAGGCGTGCATAGCAACATCTATAAACAAAAGATGACGCGAAGAAAACCACTGACATTTAATCAAGTCTCTGAGTAAATGTCCCTACTGTTGTGTTGGTCAGTTTCCCCTACTCATGACCTAAGTTGAATAAGTATAGAGCATTTTCAGGTGATTCTCCTCCATGACCTTGAATCAATTGGTCATTTTCAGAATTTTTCTGGAAATTCAATTACTCGTATTTATTAATAGTGAAGATATTTTAGAAAGGTAATTAGCATATCAATAGAAGTTTTGGATTGTTCTTATACTCTCTATATTGAATCATTGAGAATACGTAGGCACAGTTTTTCAGTCAGACATTTTGGATTGTGTCACTGACAAATTTTACTTCAGGCTTTCGGATCACTGCAAGTGTTAATATCAAGACCTTTCAAAACCTTCACAGCGATGCTGGATTTACACTGTGGACTTTTCACGGACAACCCTCAAGCCTGTAAGCCTGCGACTGTACACTCATCGGTGTGTCTCACTGTCTGACCCAACTCTGGAGCTCAGTATCGTCCCAGCTGAGATAAGTAACCTGTGAACTTTTACAGTTGGTATTATATCTCTTGACTTAGTGAATACTTTTATCTTTTGTAATAAAAATTTCATTTGGAGAAAATCGCTGACTTCAACGTTCTTTTCACGTAACACTACATAGGATCAACTAAAACACTTTGAAACGAAGACCAATCACAATAAATGTAATTCATTAGGCTATTCTACGACTTGTTACGTACGGAATTATTGACTGAAAAAAGCAAACGCCCCTATTACGTAAACCAAACAACTTTTACCTCTTGATACCAAAATCAAATGAAGGTTTCATGGCTAGTAGAGATTTACATCTTAATAAGTAAACCAATGACCTCGTAACACTTGATACAGCGTTTTACGTTGTGAAATATTTATTCACCTCATTTCTAAGACACATATTGTGAACTTTTGGCTCGTTCATTTATACGTAAGAAGTTAACTATTGGTAGGTGTTAACCGAAGTCGTCTCTAGTTAGCCGTTAACCAACTAATTTTTAACTAGTAACAGCTATTAGTGACAAAAACAGGCAATAGCCGGAATAGATGACTAGCCAGGCCTTGTCAGATCTCACCACTGGCTAGCCGGTAACCAGCTCCTAGCCATTAACAACTGTTAAAAGCTAAATCTGGCTAATAGCTGGGATACATTTCAAGCCACTAGACCTTCTCTGAGGTCGCCATTGGTTAACTGGTAGTCAGCTAAAACCAGCTTAAACCAGCTAATGGCTAGAAAAAGTTAAGAGGATAATCGTCTGATATAATTGGGAAGCAAGGCCTTCTTAGACGTGTGGAATTTAGCTAACTGATAACAGCTAAAATCGGCTAGTAGCTTGAATAGCTGACTAGCCAGGACTTGTCAGATCTCACAGGGTTTATGGTTGCTTTACTTAAATGTGACTATTAGTGGCTAATAAAGTGCTGAGTAAATTCAAAATAGCTGGAAGACGACTACCTGACACCACCACGCTTTAACGTCATTACCAAAACATAGGGAGTCTCTATACTAAATCGCTGCTCCTCAAGTAATGTATCATTACACTGTGGATTTTTCTCGGAGGGGGTTGCTTTAAAATTCCTCTGAGGTTTCCCCTATCTCGATTACAGCAAATCAAGTAGTTCTAATCTCAACTTTACTATACGTTACTGTAACAGTAAATGCGGTCAAACTTTTTCCTTTAATGGACGATTTTTCGATGTTTGTTTACACAATTATTGATGTCTGTATGAATAACTCTAATCTTGTCGTATTCGACGATCGTGTCATTTCACTGTTACACCGTATGCATGATTTTGATCCTGTCTCTTTCCATCTTTCATTTCCAAACATTTTCAAATCTAACAATTCTCACATCTAAGACTTTACATGTTTAAAGGTTAAAAACAATGAATGTGTCGACGCATGTATTGTTATAAATATTAACTAATTTTAACTGAACATGTAGAAAGTGTGGTAATTATACATGTCAATGATAAATAATTTTCATTTAGTAACATAAGGCTAAAGTAGGCCATTGCTTTATTTAACGGCCATGGGCACGAAGATTTTCGAAATTAAAATAAACGCTTCTAGCCAAATTTCGATAAATTGCTGCACAACCACATTCAAAGTGCGACTTTGTAAGTAAAATTCTATACAGTAGTCGTAGTGAAATAAGCTTCAGGACAGTTTATTCAAATATATTGTGAATGGCATACAAAGTTTAGAAGCACAAAGTATCTTATAACATTAAATAATTGGAAATTTACTTTTTTCACACTTCTACTCATTTAAGTACCAGTTGCTGTAAATTTGAAATACCGTATAATTTATTGAGACCACTGTTATACCATATCTCATTCATTGAGACCGGCACACAAATTGCAAACACAACCATTTCGGTGTCATAAAGAACAACTTCTTTAGACACATCAATGCGGACTGTTGTTCCCTGTATCAGTTAACCTGCATTACACTGAGTCTGGAGCAATAGAGTGTACACAACGCCCCTATTAAAAATGCATATTTTAATTTAGCGTTGACATGGCTGTATATCTAAGAAGATGATTCATCGGCGTCAAAGGGATATTCTAATCCTTTAAATGATAAAACTTTTACAAAAAAGTTCTTTTTTGTTTTCATGGACTTTGATGAAATAACAAAAATCTCCCTCATTTCCTTAATTTGAAGGACACGCTTCGGTACCTATTTTCTTTGAGAGCGCCACCGACGCGTCACAGGTATAAGCAATAGCCTTCGGGTCCTGCGATGTATTCTTCTGTCATATTGGCTGTGTGGCGCTGGTAGGGCCAGCGCTACAACACTGCTAGCGCAAGACCCGAGGGTTACAATTATCACATTAGGCCAAAGTAATTAAATTCTTTGTTTTGCGTCCACTCAAAATGGGGAAAGGTACGCGTCTAAGCGGCTGAAAAAAACACACAAGAAAATTAACACAATGTATTTTGATTGCAGCAAATAAAAAATTGTAACAAAACTTTTAGTTCAGAAAAGCTAAGCAGTTATGTCCTAAAATTTCCTCTTCAAATGCACTGTGTGTGTTTTCCATGAAAACCTTAAAAACCTAAGCGGGCGGGGACGATAAACAAAGAATTTAATTACGTTGGCTTTAAGCTTATGGTACAGCGGCCTTCGCCTTCGTCTTGTACTTAACCGCAATCGACCGTGTAGAGCATTAGAAGACGTCACTCAGGAAACCTCACATACTAGAACATTACGAAGAATATCACAACAACTCACAGAAGGCCCTCCATTATTGACGAAAAAATACCAGCCTCGTGCAGCAGAAAATGTCGCTCATTTGACCCACTCAGACTTCAATGTCACCAGAAGTCGGGGCACGAGCAGAGCTCCAATCCGACACCTGAAGGGGCCGTACATAATCAAATCACGCGCACGGTAAACGCAAATTCTGTGTTTAGGGGCGTTTGTATATCGCTATCGTACGCAAAAATCGCGCTACATGCTATCATATCCAAACATCTGGCTACACGTCTTTTATGTATCGCAAAATATCGCGCTATATATATTGTTAGGCGTGTACCAGGCCAGTACGGCACCGGCGCTACACTAACATTCTTTTGACATTGATGTTGTTCAGGGCACTAGTGAAAAAGCTTAACAATCATTTTGGGTACACTTTTTCATTTCATTCCATTGGTTGCGCCATTGTTGAGTTGGCGCCTAACAAAGATTAATTTTAGAGGGGGTAGGGGGTCTGTAGTGTATGCGAAATTTCATAGGGATGTAATTACCGGTTGTTGGTATACCGATACAGAATGAGGCTTGGTTGGATTTTCGTACTTCCAAACTTCCGTTTACGGGAGGCGGAGGAGATTTGAGGCCGAAGACAATTAGTTGCGTTTACCGTGTGCATGTTTTCATTATCCACGCCCCCCTAAGGTGGCGGTGAGTGTATATTGGCAGCAAACAGTGTGTAAGTCAAGACGTTGACTGATATTCCTACAGCCACTCTCCTTTGCTGTGTTTTGACGATTACTTTGCAATTTCGGGATGTTTTACGCTTGATATCATTTTATCGTATTCTCGCTTAAAATATTGTCTTTAGATAATATTTTCTACCATCGAGTACGGTTACAGCGAAGTGGGACGGATCTTTTTGTCTTACACACGTTTGGCGCTAATAGTATGTTTTTCATATCCAAGCTCATAGCCACCTTGCTATAAAGGGGGACTTTCAGCAAACAAGAATTACGAACCGCGCCCAAAGTTACCGTATCCTGTCTTTTCGTAAGCCATTGAATGTGAGCATACCTCGCAAAGATCCTGATATTAACGTATAATCCACTGTCGTTTCTGACACACTGTACTTTAGCCAGCAGTTACCCGCCATATGGCCCGACTTCGCATAGGTCCATGCCAGACATCTCGGTGTTTCAAGGCAAGCCGCGCAGCAATCTCCATGAGATGACTTATTTGTAGGATTGCCGGGCATATCATACCCGTACATGTCAACGTTATCCTCAACAGAACACGACGATATCACTGAAACAATGATGACAAAAACAGGAAGATTTAGACTATAACACATATATAGATGTGTTTGGATTGGATGTTATAATGCACAACATGCTCCTTCCCCGTCTCGTTTCGCTGGAATGCGTCACATGACGGAAAAGTAGACATGTCCAGTTCCCACTTGCCTGTAAAAAGTGACATCACAGGGTATGTTTGAAAGAATTTTACCCAGGGGAAAAAATCGAAAAAAGTGCCCGGTCACGTGACCATTAGAGGACGACGAGACTCTGACCATTACAAACAGAAAGATTTCCAATTTCGTGAGCGCAGAAACCTGAAGGAACTCATTGACAACAAAGATTCGAGAGCAACCGATGATGTTATGGGGCATGATAAGGACATTTTTGCTTCTTTTCTGGAAGAAATTGACACTACTGTTATCGTTGTGGGGTCACGGTAAACTTCTCTTAGTGTGTTCTTGCAATACATTCTGGCACTTGAAAAAATAACAATATTGGCATGAGCATGTGGTGTCTTATAAACACTCTTTCAATCTGGTCTCTATTTCGGGATACAGCGCTCTTTTATTCCCCTGTACCTCAGACTTTTTGGAGCCAGAAAACGTCACCATTACCATAAATAGCGACGTATTGATGATGACACAGGCCCCTCGGGGTAATAAACGAGTGAAATGCCCCGTTTACATAGCCTCAGTACCTATGTGTATGTTCTTATTTATTAAGACACGCTTACTGTACCCAAACCTTGATTCTGTCTGTCTGTCTGTCTGTCTGTCTGTCTGTCTGTCTGACACTGTCTGCTTGTCTGTCTGACAGTGTCTGTCTGTCTGCAAATGTATGTATGTATGTATGTATGTATGTATGTATGTATGTATGTATGTATGTATGTGTGTATGTATGTATGTATGTATGTATGTATGTATGTATGTATTATGTAACATGTATGTATTTTTCTATGGATCCACCCGTCTATGTAAGCAAGACATGTTAGCTTGTTTTCTCATGTGTTTTCCTTTTCTACTGTCACATATAAACACGTTGTTAACTTTCGATGTCACAGATATGTACCATACTTCGCAAATTATGAGAATTAAAGCGAATTTAAGTTCAATGAAAAATTACCCCACCCCTAAAATATAAAAATAATGTAACGACAGAAGAAGATCATTCTGAAACGTCAATTAAAATTATTTTTCTTGGTATGGTTTTTGCTTTGATATGTTGCTTGTTACGTACTAGAATGCCGTGTGAGGTAACAGCATGCAAATAGCTCTTTTCTGTAATATGGGACTGAAAACGGAAAGTGTGATGGATCGAATACGACTTCAGTGAGTTCTTCAAATTGCAGAGATATTATGTGCGCAGAATCAGACACTGCTGTATGCCTAGACTAACTTAACGCGTCTCAATAGTACTACATTTTGTGCATCCTACACATGTAATATCCTAGCACTACGTAAGCATACGCGCCAGCTTGCGCACATACTTACTTGTGTAATCAACGCAGCCATTACACAAGCAGTGAGCACGCGTAATACCACACCAATCATTGGGTGAACAGCAAGGAAACAAAGTCGGTGTGCATTCTGAGGGGCTTCCATCCTCGAGAGGGTAGTCAGTTCCACATCGGGTATCGCGTCTCCACCTTTTTCCAAATTCCTGGCAGCCTTCGAAGATTAAAATACGATACCATAAATATAATGGTATAGCAACAACAAGAGAAACTGACGACAAGTGACAATTTGTGCCAAACGATAAAAGGGCAAGTTTTCTCCTGCCTTTTTTTCTGTCTTATATCTCTCTTTTCGTCAGGGTACCTGTACTTTTTGCCACGTACTTTGCTCATGATATGCATATTTGTTTCATGGATTGAACACTATTGACAACTTGCATGTAAATACTTTTTATAAGCCAGAGAGGCTTACTTGATTTTGCTTAGCTGATTTTCTCTGCATTTTTGACCATCCACTTCAACGAGCTAATGGTGGAGCAAAAGCAAGATTGGTAAGTGGCGCTATGTACTTTCGACAGCTACATAGCTACCTTACAGTAGGGACACACAAGAATGTTTTGTCTATCTTTGTCAAGTGTAAACTTAGAATCAGACACATAATATCCATTACATTCTTTTCCTTGCACTTTTCAAGATGTATTCGAAAAAAGATAGTATCAGAAATTAAAAAAAAAAAACAGTTTTATCATTCGTTCAGCATCATAGAACGATCAGTTTCTACAGCTTTCCATTTTGATAAGTTGATTTTCCCAATATTTTGCACTCTCTGTATCCGAGTGCTTTCGCTGTATCCGAGTTTAATTATTTAATATTATCCTTAATTTAAGTAACATATACCAAGCCAGTTACGAATTTTACCATTATTTTATGCATTGTTCCATTCTGTTTTAATATTTCGATAGAAGAACATAATGTTCATCTTCAGTTTAACCCTTTTATCCAAAAATGATTCTTTTCACCATATTGTGGTTTATCTTTTCTGGCATGTATGTCTTCAATCTATTTTATTCGTCCATGTTCAAGACCCTAACGAAGACCTCATGTTGTCGAGAAGTTGGTATTGTAATCAAGGCTTAACAGTCGACTACCGAACTTGTTTCCTTTATCAAACTCAAAATACTCTATTCCATTGCCATGTCTCCAAACTGGTGCATCTTCCTTGTAGTCGGACCGATTGCAGTTTCGTTCCTTACGAACTCGGTAAAGTAGGTTATGTCACAACCAACATTGAACATAATTATTGAATTAATCAAAGTGTGTACTATACGTCTCCCATATTCCGATTTTCGGTTTCGTTGCGTATGTCTGTCTGAACACGGAACACCAAGCCACTAACACATTTGGAAAACTGATATTGCACATCGTAGACAACTTTTTAATACTATTCATCTTGCAAAAATTATTTTAACTAGCCAAGCAAGAAATACTGGCTGCAAATGTATCGTGCATGATTCGTGACTTCCATGTTAGAAGTTTGTAATTTTCGAAGTATACTCTCATTATAACGGAAGTAACAATGCTTTCTTTAACCGCAAAATACTTATGATACAGTTTGGCATTATAGTGACAAGCATCTTTGTATCAAAAACAAATTGTTTGACCTAAAAACACAACTGATCGCTGATAAAAGGTAGGTTGCATTCATAGCAAAACAGCAGTATGATAAGATGTTTAAGGAGGAATGCACCTCATATTCGGACCCTAATACCACTTGTTGGGACTCATTTTGAAGATCATGGAGTAAATGACGTTTTCACCGACTTAGTTTTGTGATAATTGAAATTTCAACTTTTCATAGTGTTAACATAGAAGGCGGCGATTTTCAATTCAGGTTTCGGTAAATATTTGGTGATTTGTTTCAGTCTGTAGTACCGAATTTTGCACGGTGGATCCGTATTTTCTTCGCGTAGGAAATATTTTAAATTTCGTTACAGATAGTTTGATCAAAAGTTTATGTCATTCAATTTTGAGGCGCAAACTTTTGCCTAATGAAAGCAAATTACAATCTTTAAATGTATTTCAAATTTTCCCATCAATTTTGACAAATACTATCAATTTTCCGATATCCTAGAAACTGGTAGTAAGTCATTACATCACATTTTAGTGATGTAAGTGTGCGAAACATGGGATTTCTTGATTTTTTTTTCGGTTTATTGAGGGATCAGTTTTCAGATCTTATATTTCTTCTAACCCAGATTGCGTCAATATTTCAAAATGTGAGAAGTATGTTAGAAAACGTGATATTCATGAGCGTCATTGGGGCATATATTTACACATTAGGATTGCAATTTCTATTAGACGAAATAGTTGTACTATTTGATTGCGGTGATGAGTCAGACAATTTCAAGTAAAAATGATTCAGTTCTCACTCTTGTCCAAATCGCATTACTTTTTCCGTCAAAAATACTGCTGTCATGTAGAACAACCAAATTTCTTTGGTATAAGTTTACGTGTAAATATCCACAGCGTGCCCTTAAAGGTACGTAGTATCTGGATTATTTGAATCAATTATTCGGTTATACAAAATGAAAATATATATAAGCGCTTACTTTCCCGAGTGCAAGTTCTACAAAGTATCTGGTCCAAAGTTTATCGTTCAAAAGCTGTTGTGTTAATCTTGAGAATTGTGGCAGCACTTTTACTTAAAGGTTATAGATCATTTTCTACGATGCGACATTTTTTCTGGCTGGTGATTGATCACTAGCTTTGGTGTACATTTTGACAGGAAAAAACTACTGTGTTTGTACAAAGGATGGAAAAAAAAACGATTTTAGAGGGTTATTCAAATTTAATATCACCCGAACCTCATGTACGAAACGCATACAAATTACAGCATTTTACAATAGGTAGGCTTTCAGAAAATATGCACTTAAATGAGGTTATGAGCTCATTTGTTTGCAGAGAACTCATTATTTGGAATGGCCAAATACTTGCCCCTGAACCGTAATTAAAGGTGGGAACTTCTTAGAAATTATTCGCGTCAGTTCAGCACCAACAGATGCGCTATGCAAGATTTTATTACGGAAAAGAGAAGTCTTTTGACTCTGTGAAATGTCAAAGAGAGAACATTGATAGCCATCAAGTATTTATTTCCAATACCATTCTCTTGTATTTTGCATTTCGCTCATAGTTTTTGTGAGTCATCACTGTCAAAATTCGATCATTCGAGGAAAACAAAAGACATATATTGCAGCACGGGTGCACGTACTTACTCTAATAAGTCAAGCAATAACATTTATTTTTTCTTTCTTAATCAAACTTTAACGCTAAACGACTGATTAATAAGTAAATGAGCGATACCTAAAATACATAAGCGGGCGTTTTTGAGTAAATTACATGTATCTTTCCCAAATAAAAGAGATCATTCACAAATATTAATGTATCCCTTTATACGCTATTCGACACTGAGTTTGGAATATAATCATTGTGCATTGACAGTTTCACCACTCATCTTTGATGTGAGGTGATAAGTTAATAAATACATTCGTTCTTTCCTTCCTTGGCAAAACGAAGGCAGAAATTAGAGAATAAATGAAAGTTTACTTTTGCTTACCTTCCACCTGAAAAACCTGAATATCGCACAAGCAGAGAACCCATAACAAAAACTCTTTGCAGCGGAGATACCGACCCCGCTTTTCCACCATCGCTGTACGTGCAGTGCAATCAACTGAATGCAAGGGTTCTTATTCAGTTTTCTGTGAGCTATCGTATCCAAAATAATAATCAGTCCACGTATATTAACGAAATTAATTGTTTTCAACTAAGTTATTGATGTGAAGTGAACCATACTGTCACTTCGATTATTCTATTCATGTAAGTAGCTTGAGAATAATAAGAAAACATCTTGAAAGCTTTGCAATTATCGAGGAATTCTAAGAGTCGGTTTGTATTTTTCTATGATACACCATCACGAGGACATCTTCTCAGAGAATGGTGAACTATGACCGGAAACGTGTGCGTCACAGAATAGAGCCAATGATTGAGTTAATACAGCGCCATTTTTATACCTGCACACAGACACCATAATATATTAGTCCTACTGATGAGTTTATGAACGACTAGTAAAGAAGTACTAAACATCAGATTGAATGACCATACTCTCAGATCCATTGCCCAAAACAATTATATCCTCTGGAGATCCATTTTTAACGAATTTGAAGGGTCTATGTATTATAAGATAGATTGCAGTTCATTAGCAAACATGTACTAATCCACAATTCTTCTACTGATAACAATGTAACAGTTATAACGTCCATGCCAAACCAAGCCAGCACAAACGTTGTAGGTTCACTCGTTCTCACCTTTGGCTGTGATCCCCAAACGGCGGCCAAAACCGCCGTTTGCCGGATCAGAGCAAAATGCGAGAACGAGTTGATCAACTTAAGGAACCTCCCGGAGAGAAATTTTGTCATGTACACCCTAATAGCGAAACGATGGCTATGTTGTTAACACCATGTCATGATTGACATGTTTAATGGATGTACGGTATGCGTCACGGAATGATGGTATATTCTACGCGTGCCGGCAAAGGGAAAATGACACAAAATAATGATACTAGTGAATGGATAAAATTCTTTGGCAAGCAATTGCCGCGAAAAAAATACCAACTCTCTCCATATTTCATCTATCGCACATCGTCTGCTTCTTGTGTGTTATGTAATGTGAGGTGAATTACTTGATACGTCACTCAGTTGCTTCTTTTGCGACACATGTTGGCCGGCCGTGCTGTAGTGAACACCGTTATACACGCTTCGGAAAACAAGCGACTGAGGTACTTCATAATTGTGCGAGCCCATCATTACTTTATTGATTAGTAAATATACGTAACTTTCATAAGGCAATTTTTTATACTGCTATCCCATGCAGATATTCATTATCACTTTCTAATATGATTGATTTGGGTAATGCGTCCTTCCTGATAATATCAGCCAGGCACGGGTGGTCTCCCTTGCAGGTTCCAAGAGCTTTAAAATGAGCAACCCCACTTGATACACCGAAAGTTTTGGAAAAATTTGAGAGTATGGCTATCTGCCACAAGGACACATTCTACCTTGAAATGACAACTGGCAGGGAACTTTTTATTGACTGATACATCCATGAAACGGCCTCAAGGAATTATTTCTACAGCGGTATGTACTGTCCTATTTCTAACATTTTTATCACTGGCAAAAGATGTGCAATTTACAGAAATGCCTTTAATTAAACTATACAGATACAAAATTATTTGTTATTTTAAATTTAACCGTTTGCCCTTGAGCGTGACTATGCATTTACGACGTATATTAATGTTTCTCTATACGTCTGAGAGCTAATTTTACTATTTTTCGGTCATTTTTCCGTCTTATCTTTGCCGAATTTTTGCCTTTTAAAAATTTTATTTTATTTCATAGTTACGCACTTTTTAATCTTTGAGCATTAAATGTGCTCTCTTACCTGTATCGGGGTCGTAGAGCTAATATATTATTATTTTTTATTACATTTACAATAGTAATAATTATACATATACCTTCAATACGGCACCCATAAATTAATTAGACAGACATAAGTGGAGATGGGGTTGGGATATATTATAAATTTTGTCATCACTCACCGTTTGCAGTATCAGATAAGAGAAAGGAGACCGTATGAGAGAATGTTTAACATAAATTCTTGGCTGATGTGCAGCGTCCTCGGAAGGTTATATCTGATTGATCGATATTCACTATTCAAAGCGACTTAGGGAGTCTTTTTGTATTATTTAATTATAACGGTAAGATTCAGCCAACAAATTGCACATCAGCTGTAAATTCCTACGGTAAAGATGGCCAAATGCTTTTAAAATATACAGAGAACACAATACTGTTCCATCCGTGTGGAACTCTAAGCATTTTGCATTTCAACGCCTTCATGAAGATTAAGTAAAACCACACCATGATCATTTACAAAATGTACAACCTGTTTAGGTTAGATATTAAAATGCCTAGCAACTTCGTCTAATGAAAAATATTGACAATCAGTCTCAAATAAGGAAACGTTTCCATTGACGTCTCCGTTCGGTTTATGTCACGCTACAACTTGTAAATTGTAAGTTTTAACAGTCATAGTTACCCATACAGCCATTAATTAATATATTTGTCGCTCCTTTCGCGTGCAATACAGGAGAATAACGGCCATTCGTGATAGAAGTCTATTTCTCTGCAATATTTTAGGCCTAGCCAATTTATTTAACATTAAAGGTTTAGCTGTCTTTACCTAGGTACAAACGTTACTGGAACCAGCTTTGTTAACATCCGTCAACAATTAAGATGACCTCACCTCTTTCTTCAGCCTGATTGACAACAAGGATGTCGTCCAGAGCCAATCCGTTGCCGGACATACCAGCAATGCAATGGGCAGAGATGGACAAATATTTGATATCCACAATGACGAACAAACATGACAAGCTGTTTCTTCAAGCTAGCATCACGTTTAATGTTGTGGAAATCTCGTATTATATAACGTGCAGATTTCCTCGAGTCGTTTTGAACAACACGTAAATGTTTTTAAATGGCACAAGTCTCCCAAGTCACTTGTGGTAGTCTGTATCGTTAATACTCAAATAATCTTACTTGTCCAAAGTTTCAATGCCATGTTATCAGTATTTCTTTCAATTCGCCAACCATTGCCTTATCCCTTGTCATCGATGTGGCGTTGCTGGTAGTGTTGGTAGCTGTAGACTTTGTAACGTTGTATAATGGTTATGCGATAAGCAAGGTAGTCTATCCTGGACAGACATTGAAAGTCATGAGCGCCCGACTTTTGAGCGACTTAGACTTATGTTAATTTAGCTTTATCTCACCGAAATGAAGTGATATCATTAATCCAACAGCACAGTAGGTCCCTGACATGTCCCTCAATTTAATAACCCTTTAAATATTTATACAAACGTTCCTTAAAATTCTGTGGTGATTTAAATGATTCAGAAAAAGTGTAGTTGACGATCAGTGCCTGAGTAAAATAACAGCGCTACCTGAACAGGTATGAGACAACTGATAGTGTAAGCTGTGCTGTACGGTAGCTGTATCCGGCAAATAAGTTCAACTTTGTCGCAAATCGAAATTTCGACGGCTCGCGGGTGTTTTAATTTAAAGTAAGTTTGAAATTTCAAGTTTTCAGAGATATATATCTTTTCAATTCTCCTTTATACAAGTGTAAATATTCACAAACATCGTTTTATTTACACTCTCACTCAGCGGGTATCGAGCGTGCATTCAACATATACTTTGACACATAAACGGCCATTGATGTTTAGTTTATGCAAGCAACATCTATGGAGGTGTTCTTAATTGACGCTCAGTCGAGGTTTTACACTTCTGATATTTTTGTCCACATTACAGGTAACGATGTTATACCGGATAGGTCACACATTATCGACACAATTGATCAAAGTTTTCAAAGGGCCAGAAGAGAAGATATTATGTTTGTCAACATTTTACCATGATAACTCTTTCCTTTGATTTAAGATCGATTCAAGCACAGTTTGCGTTTATGTGTACATGGCATGTATACTTAATGTAATGAAAAATCTTTTAATGTTGTCAGCTTGATCCTCACCAGAAACTTTGGTGAGGTTTAGTCTATGATAAGCTGGATTAAAACGGGTAAAATTTAACTGACAAGTCTTTTGATTTTTGTTTAGGTTTTATCTTAGTTTTAATTTTATCATTTTTTATCATTCAAACTTTTACTGCACTTATATTGTAATGCTGTTGCTCTTTGCAATCAAGTGAGAAGCTTGAAATGGCCATGTAACACTATCAACTAATTAAATAAGTTACATTATATATTTTGTTTATTCATTTGCTTCTTTGTTTGTTGTATTTGTTAACAATCTTGTTTATAAACATTCATCTATTTATCTATCTATACGCATTTGTATGAGTATGTACATTTATTTTATCATTCCACTGTTATATTGTCTTCTTTCTTCCACGTGCTAAGATTTTTCTCGGTTTTGTACTCACCAACGAAGAGGTAGGCAATTTGCTGTTCATGCATTTACGCAACGGAAAAATGTTGATAACTGGCAATAATTTCCTTCTGTTGACGTCATCAAATTGCTTCTTAAATTAGAGAGAGTTCAAATATATCATTGCAATCGAAAGTGGTAAATCATTTGCTACACGCAACAGATCTAAGAATAGTCTCCCATCTAATTATCAACCGAGCTTTTCAGTAAATAAATAAAAAAATGCGTGAAAAGGGGTTGGACGGTACTATTTACCTTACCTACCTGATTTCAGTCCATCGAACGAGTAAAGGCTTTCATTTTCCCACACTCGCTGTTCTTCCGTGCGGTAAAAGTTGTGTCTGTGTTTATGACACTTCTAATCTCCATCACCTCAACATTTTTAGTATATGTGAGCGCGCAATCTTAAGCATTGGCGCCAGAATTGGTGACTTATTACGTCATTTTTTTCTAAAATGTCTTCTTCCTCTTCTATTACAAGGTACCTGCAAGGGACCGGTAAGAGCACTATTCTCCAAGAAGGGCATTGCCGTTGATAGTCAGACTGAAACTTTGCAGGGGGGCATGCATGTAAATTATATAATATCAAACAGAGCAAACATTATGCACAAGTGTACACTGACCGTCGTTAGCACAATGTGGATCATAAAAATGGATTTGGCACTGTCAAAGACGTCAACGATACAGTAATTTCTTGAAAGAGATTTCTACATTGCCTTGGTGACTTGTAACTTTACTTGTTTGATTTGTTCTTTTCGAGACAGCTATGAATTCGAGAACATAATGCCATGCTATTTGGCAGTAGGAATTAAGTAGGAATAAAGTAGATACACTATATGTTAACCTTCCTAGGCCAAACAGGAAAATAGCTGTTTTTCCGGAAACCCGACCTACCCCAGAAAAATAGCCAACCTTAGACATTATTTAAGCATTTCCAAAGCATGTTGAATAGATCCTCTGTGCAGTATGCTCGGGTCTTGGACAACAAAAGAAAAATAAATAAAAAGTTCTACCGACCTGCCTACCCTATTTTCAGAGTCATGTTACCAGGAAAAGCGTTATTTATTTTTTATTTTATTTTCCGTAATCAACATAGTCGGGTATAAAAAGTACTAGAGGGTAGTTGCACACAATGCACTCTTTTGTCAAACGTCACTTGTTTTAATGCATTTCTTTTTTCAGTAATTATATTATCCCAGATTGATATATCGTTAGGGTTTACCTGTTGGTATGACAAGCGGTTGTGTGAAAAAGAAGTATAATTTCATGAAAATATCTGCAAACGGTATTTTTGTCGTTAACAAACTACTTACAGTTGGAATAAAAGAAATTTTTATTGGGCCTTCCATGACTTTAATCGCTTCTTTGATTGTATATCTTTCGATTCCTGCCCTTCAAGAATGGGAATTAAAACAACTGTCTTTTTCAATAATACAAGCTCCTGTTTCAAATAAAAAATAATAAATTATGTATAGTGGTGTTTTGTACCGAAAATGTGTATCTCCTTCATCCTTTGGGGAAAGTTTTGCTACAGTACAGAACGTCCGATTCTCCGCTTTTTCAAAATCCCCATTGCGAGGGGACTGTTACGTCATCTTTGATGAGAAGTAATGCCTTGAAAAAGTATGTGCCTGTAAGATGTGACACCACATTTAAAGAGTTTTTGAACGAAGCGCGTTCAGGTGGTTGTAATTTCTAAATAACTTTCACCGTGCTGAAATGTGCTACGCGTTTTCAACAAACACAGTTTCAGTTCTTAATGCCTTGTGACATTGTTGCGTGTAGATTGCACGAATTCGTTCATTTTTAATTGTAAAAAAAAGCATTTTGACGGTTAGGAATACAATTAGTTTTTGGGCACTCAATAATATTCAGTAAATATTTTGACAATTCTCGTTTGCATATCTATTACTCATCAAATAGCTTTAATGGTCAATTTAATAATATATGATGCATGTATTTTTTCATTTAGCAAGAATTAAGATTTAATTTTTCAAGTTACCTCTAACTCACTTTCGATATAACAATTATGTACATTAGACTTTTTATTTACGTGTTGCTAAAAATTTATTTGATCATAGACAATTCGCTTCATAAAATCGTTTCATGTGATAGTCACAAACGAGTTACACTGTTTCCTAACAACGAGCAAAATCGAGAAACTTCCAACAAACTTCTCCACAAAAAAGGCAGTAAAATTTTAACAATGAACCTAACTTAAAGACTTCATCGTGGTTAATTTCACAACTTCAGTAAGAATACGCATCGCCGCAATGCCTTTATTTGGCACGGTGGGAAGTGCTCTCCATTCTTCGGTAAAATTAAATGCAAATAAATTATGTCATTGAAAGTAACGGTGCCTTTGAGGCTTGTGATATCATTTCCTTTACTGTCTACTGCTTATGTCTAACGACGGACAAGAGTAGAACATCCCCAACAAATGCGATATGTCCTGGTCACAAATTAAATAGAGTGGATTAAAATGAATAATTTAAACTACGGTCTCCTGAACCGTTCTAGACACATAATAATGATAATGGCATGGTCAATTATTAAGCGCAATATCTACCACCCCCGCAATAGTTCTTTCCAAAGACGCGGGCCACGATGTAATAACAAATTTGCCTATAACTTTTAAATTTAGGGTGAGTTAAACAATGAGGAAATGGAATGTTTTCGTGGATACATACTTTCGAAAGAGGCAGTAGGTCTATAATTATGGGAAATATCTGAAGTGTAACTGTGTCAAATGTTATCGCAATTTCTGAAATTTTACGGTTAAAAACATGGAATGCAAATGCACTGCCTATATCATATTTCAAAACATCGCAACTTGTTAGAAATATTGATTTCTAAATTATTCTTTTATTCATCATTACATTTGCTGTTAAGTCACATTTAAAAGGATAAGAGTAACCTTTGAGCATACTAGCATTATCAATACTCTAGGATACTATTATACTTTCTTCTTCAGCTTCTCTCTAGAGTACGTTGAGGTACACAGTATTTAGCCTATGCAAACAAAATGCATACAATAGTCCATATTGTTATTGACAAATTAATTCCAGTCTGTTTTCATAATATTTTGACATTTCTAAACTATAAAATATGCTTACGGGTTAAATATACCGAGCGTTTCTTCATGTTGATTTTGACAGTGAAACAAAAAATTGCCCTTTTTTCCTCCAAAAAATGTTAAAAATAAACGAAAAATAAGTAACCATTTACAGCAATAGGAGCTTTCTGGGAAGAATGCCATAATTACATCTTGTAGTCCCGTTTAGAACAACCCGGTGTAGCGTTCAGTCTACCTGGTTTTAGACAATGTCAAATAACTGTCCAATTAAGATTCATGGCAAAGGGGTAACATTTGTCTCAGAGCTAATTCTGACTCTAAATCCCAAGTATAAGCATATAAAACAGCAACTAACGCTTAGGTGTTGGCGACAGACAGATCGGTTCATGTGTAAGTTGAAGTTACTCATTATTTTTTTTGATCATGGCCATATATTTTAATGGGTTACCTAGTGTTGCCAGGTTTGGATGTGTTTGAAGAGAACCTGACCAGGACAAACGGTGCCATTTTTGGATCGGCGATGTCAATATAATTATGTAATCGGGTGTCAGTGTGTTGCTTGAAAGAAAAGAGATTTATTAAGACTGTTTGGATGAAGTGTAATGCATGATTATGGAAAAGTCAAGAAGATTTCACAAGAAAATCAAATGAGATGAATAGCAGATGGAAGATTAAACTTAAGTTAAAATAAAGTATAAGGAGTAACTTAAAGTTTCGCATTATATTCAAAATAGACTGAAAACCCGTCATTTGAAGGCGCTCTCTACGCCCCCCCCCCCTCTAAAGGGAGAGCATAGAAAGCGAACTCGAATGACAGATTTTTTAGTCTTTATTCAAATATACATTCATAAATTTTGTCTGTTTTTTCCACATTTATGCGGAGAGAAAGCATAACAAAATCTTTACTCACATCCCACTGAAAGCTCGTATGACACTCTCCCCAGGGGAGTAGCTTATTGTAAATATTATGCAAGCTTGTATCACGCTCCGATATTTCTATGCATTGAAACTTACTCCTTCAGCAAAGCTGAGGAACTACCATAAACTGTGGACATTATTATTTCTGAAAGCATTGTTATCTCGGTGCCATAAAATACTGCCTTATTTTGTGGCCTTCCTGAAAAGAATGTGAAGACACTTACTATTGCAGTAATCATACATCCACAGACAAATAGAAAAAACAGACTAGCAACGCGGCATGCATTTTGTTCCATGGTCATCTCGGTAGACTATGGCCTTTTCATATTAAAATGAGCTTCAAAGGTGTAAAACTTTTTGGAGGCTTTGTTTGTGGTTGCACGAGATTATACGAAAAAAACGACGAGATGGCATCGTGCTGCCAGTCGCGCAGCAACCATAGTTACTTTGTGAGCTCTCATGGCATAAACATGGCTTCACACCAATCAAAACATAACACGCCAGCAGTTTCATAAACATGTCCTTCCTTGACGAACATGTAAAAGACGGTACGACTGACCGTAAACCATTGAGTTACACAGACAGTATTGATAAAATACTTTCAAATTTGGTTCAAACACACTCATTGTATATTCATAAAAATATGAGGAATTTTTAAAATGGTATAAGTCACTTTTCTGAAGCTCAAAACACTCCCGTTTTCGTCAGCACGCCAATTTCGCTCAGCACCACACGACAACAACAATACAAACTTTGTCGAACATACTTTCGCTTAACAATTGGCGAAAATCCGAAAATTGCCGAAAGATGCATTGTCGGCACTCTTCGGAAGAGAGAGACGAGAGCTACCTGAGGCGAGCGAACATGGATGGGTTACGTAACCGCTTCACGCCTTGAACAATACCCGTTGCTAGTCTGTTTCTCTGTTTGTCTGTGATACATCCAACAGGCACTTTATGTTACATGTCTTGGTTGTGACACTTAAAACACCTAAAGTTAAGATACTCAAGATAACAAACTGTAGAACTTTGTTATCAAAAGATTCAGTTAATTTAGAACGCGCCTCGGGGACAGCATATAAAAGACAATCAGCCATGCAAGGACCATATCTCTTTTCCAGAAAGAGCTAAACGAGTAGTGGATACTTGAAGTTTAAAAAAACTAAAACTCATTAAAAAACTAACATCAAATCGATACACACTAAAAGAGACATCTCCGCTCACCGTCTCCCTTCAGGGAATAGCTATGGAGAAGACGTCGGGATACAAAAACAGTGGAGAGGCTTAAAGTTTTCAAAGTTAACACCGTTTATTTCTTATACAAGGACATCATTACAGGTACTGTTCTTTTTCTCGAATGCTTTGTTCATGAAGACACCTACTGCACAGTACAATCTTTGAAAATTGCAGTGGTTATTTACATACACTTGAAAAGCAAACTAGCCATAAGTATCTCTCCCTGATAATGTATTTGTTGCCAAGGTACCTATCAAGGGCCAAGACGATAAACACCATAAAAATTATATACTCGTTAGATTTCTTACAGTACGTATCGCCATTGCACATAATTAACAATTCTGAACCTGATTATCGACCATTATGTAGAATTGACGTCAAAGTGAATGACCTCCGTAACATTGCCCTCTCCTCTTTGATGCGTCCCGCATAAAAATTCATTCGAAAAAAACGTGAAATAAAAAACATACAACCACTTATAAAATATAGAAAATGCGAAAAATTACATTATTCACGGAAATGTTATAAATAGTTCTACTGACACAGTTGATATACTGAGTAATATGATGCTTTTTTTCTAAAAGTATAGAACCCTTGTGTAACATTTTCAACAAGTAGGTGCCACACTGCTAATCGGTAACCCATGCAAACCCATAGGGGAAGGGTTTAATCCCTTCATAATTAAGAGTTCACCTTTTCTTTTGTTCCATCTTCAACACTTTGTCTTACTACGTATTACAAAACCATCAATAACGTCTATTTTTCGAAACTTACATTTCTTTTTCATAATTTATACAACTTCAGTCACATGAAATCCATCATTATTAGAGGCAGGGTGGGTTTTATCGCCTTATTTTTCAATTCATAGTTCTAGAAAATGATGGCTTTAACTGTTCCCGTCCTTTTGACCTCGAGTAGCTCCCATCAGGGGGCGTAGTTTTAAATAGTCTCAATTATACCTATCTCGTTATTGCTTTAAGTGGAATGACTCATTCTTGATAAATTCAGTAGTAGATCAATACAAAGCAATACTATATGTTTCCGTAGTTAGAATCACAAATAGAGGTAGGCGTATTAAGTTACAACACTCACAGTATTCACTCCCACTTGGGCGCCCCTAGCATACACACCTGTCATACATCCAAAACTCACCGGTGATCGCAAATTCGTGTTACCGCATTACATGACCAATTAACAAATTCGTAAAAGACAACAATTGATAAAAAAGACAACAGAGCCTTGCCTGTTATTTTCACAGGGTATTTCTGCAAATACTCTCGCGCTGCATTCAAATTACGTTCATCTTCCCGGGTATTACGTTTGTGTGAATAGTCCTTCCACTTTATTAAATACTGCAATTGACCATTTCTGTTACGACCTTCAAAACTTTCTCAACGCCCACCGAAATTTTGGCTTTATCGTTATTATCACTACTAACCGTTAAACCTATGTGAACTGCGTTTTTATCATCATCATCATCATCATCATCATCATCATCATTATGAGTGTCTAAACTCTGACTAGGAGCTGTATTACCTATCACCGTATCCAATCGGGGAATAGCTAGCGAGAGGACGTCGGGGTACAGAAACAGTAACTTTTGAAAAGTAAACTCGTCATTAGTGTCTCTCCCAGATAATGACGTATTCATTGCCAAAGTACATATCAATTTCGAAGATCATAAAACCAGAACAATTACGTGCGCATGTAATTAACAATTGTAATCCTGATAATTAACTTTTATAAAGAATTGACACAAAAGTGAATGACCTCTGTAACAGAAATACGTACAATAAAATATAGTTTCTGAACAAGGCATGTAGCTCATACAGCAACGGAAGATTGGTCGTTTGTAATATAACTTCGTTTGTTAATGAGCAACAATAAAAAACAATAATCTTCTTCTTACTTGTCTTCTACATAAGTCATTGCTTTTCCAGATATAAAGTTATTGCTCATCATCCTATTATCGCCCCTATCCTGTAGCTGTTCACTCACATCGGTGATCAAGCTGTTCAAATACATCATTGATCAATCATCAGCTATCACTGTCAAATTTCTATTTATCTAGTTGCGCTCTTTTTTCATCACTTCTATAAGTACTCATTAGTGTGGTCTCACCACTTCTTCTTAAACGTTGCAAATTGTTACTTTCCCGCATATTTGCTAGATTCAAAACAGTCTTGCGTAAATAAGGTTTCCTTGATAAGAATTATATAGCGAGTAAGTTACTCGAGTTTTAGCAGTATTCGTGTGGTTTATTTCAGCCAGAGCAATACATAGTGTTTTGAATTAATTTTGAATTAATTTTGAATTAATCTCCTGAATGAGCCGACAAGCAACAATTTATTGGCAAAGCTATTAAGGCGTTAGCTTCTATCGATGTCATCTGGTGTAATAACACTATATGAATGATACCAGACAGACAGATTATAAAACGTTTTCGTGCCATACCTTTCCCTCATTTAAGAGGGCGCTGCACCTAACACAACATATTTGCTCAAAAATCACTTCTTTGCAAATGTTCATTCAATTTTAATGACTTTGTTAACCCAAGATTAAAATGTTGGTTGGGTTCAACTTTTTGCTTGACAAGCAGTCGTACGTTGAGTGATAAAGAAATGTTAATTTATGCAAATGTATACAAATCACCCGATTTCCCGGCTTCTTTCTTTTTCTTTTTTTTGTAGATTTTCAAAGAATTCAACTCCATTCTGGGTCAAAATTTCTGAAAATGTCTCATTATTTTATTTTAATGTTATATAACAAAAAACTATATTGTTTGGCAATACAGTCCTTACATTTTGAATAAGAGGCATTTTAATTTGGCTAATCATGATTTTAATCATTTATTTTGAGTTTCAGTCTTTCAACCCATGTCATTTTAGAACGAGGATAGATAATGCAAAATAAAATAGTCCTTTTCTACATATACTCTTCTTTCAAGTGAAATATTACATTTCAAAAAATAGCGTCAAGGTTTTTTCTTAAATTTATCATTATTACCAAAATCGAGGGTTTTTACCCCAATATACACCCACCTCATCTTTACATTTAACTACGGCTACCGTACTAAACTTTAGAGTCTCTGCTTTTTGAAAATTTATAGTAAGAGGGGTTTCTTTGTCATCTTTGATGCGATATTTGTCTTTGAAAAAAAATTGTATGGGCAACATGCAGCTCAATCTTAATTAATGCTCATTGCAACATACTTGTCTTCCAGACAGGGTAGCATTAGGTCATTCAAGACCCACATTGCCTTACATTTTAGTAACGCAAAATTACCTAATGGCTTAAAGTATTTACCACAGATAATTACCGTTCTTGTACAGGAAATAGGAAATGAGTACAGCAATTATGTACAATTTTTGATTAAGTGTAATAGGTATCATGTTTTTGCGAAAAACTTAGATCTCCTGTGGTTTGTGCAAGTGAATTTATTTATTATATGTTTGAACGGTGATGTTATGATATATGAGACATATAAAACATATTAAACAAGTTTGTGTGCAGTTTCGGGGCGTAATACTCGTTTACACTATTCATTTCCTATGTTACTTAGGTCTGTCAACGTAATGGGAACATATTGAAATAATTCGGGGATTAACACACTGTCATCGTTTCAGCCTTCCCTCTCGGTCTGCAAAAAAGTACGACAATGGCAATATATTAGAAGATTGTGATGACACGGATGATGAGCCATTCATGTTTACCATGATAAATATTTGTTTGTTTGTGATTTTTTTCTTTTAATCAATAAGTAGTCCTTATCCTCGGCACATGGCACACGAGCTTTCTTAAAGTTTTATTGACATAGTTATGTTTATAATTATATTCTTCAGCTATACATATGCCGAAAATGATAGAAACTAGTTTTGGTTAATGGGTTCTTATGATAGTTCAAATTTATCAAAATTGATCGGCGCCATAGCTGAAACTTATAATATTACAAATTACTCTTAAAACAAGTTATATTGCAAAAAAAAACAAAAACCGAAGTAGATTGTCTTACATTTGCTGATTGAAGAAACATTAATACGATATCCAATTATCACAAATTAGTTCCATGGTGCCGTCAGGTGTCTTGTCACATACAACTAAAGTTATGTTGATGTCTTTCGCTAGATTGTAAGTACCCCCGTGTTAAGTATGAGGGGAAGCATAGAGTACGATTGGAACTAACTTTGGATAATTGGGCTGGCACAATTTCTCAATATGATAGTTCAAATTTATCAAAACTTTATTGAAACTTTATCAATAATTCAAGAAATTTGTTTAAAGGGACATAAGCTTTAACTTGTGGTATGTTTTTCAGTGTTCCGTTTGTTATGCAGAAAATTGAAGTAGTCTTTTTGTCAACACAGCTTCTGTGTAGTGATCATTGTTTATTGTTTACAAATGAATTCTAGTTAGAACTTGAATACAATTTTCAACAATAACAATGGAGATTATACTCATATAGGTTGTGTTGATATGCTCAATACTTGGCATTAAATTTAAGTTTAGGGATTCAATGCAGAAAGTGTTGGAAAACTACAAAAAATAGTTCTGAAAAAATAGCCAAAAGAAATAGCTTATGGATCTTTTAATATTACGCCATATTTGCTGACCATCTTTAAAATTGCATTCAAAATTTGCGATGTTGTGCTAATGATGTAAGTAAGAATAATTGTATGACTGTAGCAAATGCAAATGTTGTTTAATACGTATAAATAATATTCATATTTGAATGGAAATGTGTGAACTTGTCTATACGTTTTTTTGTTACTCAAATACTAGTTCTAATTTCGATTTGTTACTTTGCTTCACCTAAATGAAGTTTTTCGATCAATTTAAAGTTTAGTCTGTCAGAATCACTTAAGAGTGCACTGACCGCAATAAGAGTTTATTAAGCCCCAAATTGACAAAAAAGTAAGGGACATTTTAAAAGTGCCTTGACTCAAAGTTATCAATTAGACACATTTTATGCATTTTGTCTCGTTTTTATGACATTTACACAAAAATAAAACATTTTCAAAGAAAAGAATATGAATTAATGAATATACAATAATCGATGTGGTTTTTTTTGTTTTGTTCAATGAAAACAATATTTTGGTTTTTATAGTATTCTATCATTTTGTAAAATTTAAGCTGTTAGAATTTCGATTTCATTAAACTTTCTTTCTCATCCAATTATCCCAATTTAATTCCAATCGTCGTATTGGGTGTTGAACTGTATCTACTACATTTTGCGGTGTCATAATGATAACCGTGAAGGAGATTCAATATTACTCCTACATTGGCGACCATAAGCACCAGCTCATGGAGACACTTTTTGTGCTACACTGATTGTTGAAGGTGCGCTTAGCAACAAAAATATGAGCATATCCAAGTTGTAGCAGAAGTGAAAACTCGTCATGCTTTTTGTCGTCTTTCGAAGGGAATTATAATTAAATGTTGTGTACTGTTTTCCTTAGAAAGACTCTCATGGTTCAAAGACAGCGACGCTT
The DNA here is from genome assembly GCF_041260155.1 of Ptychodera flava. Taxonomy (NCBI): domain Eukaryota; kingdom Metazoa; phylum Hemichordata; class Enteropneusta; family Ptychoderidae; genus Ptychodera; species Ptychodera flava. The sequence goes on along the minus strand of NC_091938.1, from coordinate 29,213,797 downwards.
AAATCTAAATATTAAATTCATCTATTGAATGATACCATGACAACTTCATCACGTATTCATCATTCATGCACCATAAAACAGTTTTGCCTAGCTTAGGTGAAGAGCGCTTACGTAAGTAAGATTTTTAAAACATATATTAGTACGAGGAGTAATTATTCGTTTTACACAGTATCTGTAATATCTTTCTCATTTATCTGGTATACCTTTAATCACATCTAACAACTATAAAGTAACGCGATTCCTAAAATGTGGGTAACTATGCCTTTTACCAAAGTAAATTTGAAAGTTAAGATATACATAATAGTCTCGTCCCTGAAGTCTATGGTCGAATACTGCCGTATACTAAATGTAGCTTTGTCACCTAGTATGCAATCTTAGTCTGAAGTGTCTTCTAACACTAACGCTTCATTGGTATTGCCACCCATATTCGTCAACTGATGAATGTTTTTCTTCTTCACTTCAAGATTGACCTTATGACAAGAGAAGAAAAGCATGCACTTAAATATAATAAGTGTTTGATTGAAAAAAATCTTGAAAATATGAAGCATATGACCATCGCTGGTGAATCAAAGAGATACCTTAATAATACAGGTATGAAAATAAGACCATGTTAATTGCACATTGATCAAGAATTTCAAGATTGTGAGTTCGAATACAATCTTTTACATCTATCGGTAATGATTAAAAAGAACGTTCAGATGCTGAAACATTAAAAGGCCAGCTACTTTTGGCAATCGTACCTTAACAAATGAACAGGTCGGTCGAGTTTCCGAGAAACTTTGCTTTCTCTTCCTCCTTTTGCATATGGCGTCTTTCTGAATCTGCAATCGCTGAGCATCTTCTACCTCAAAGTCGTTCAAAGCCTGTTTTCGATCTTCGTCCAAATCAAAGTATCGGGTCCTAAGGACAATAAGCAGCTGCAAATATCGAAGAGAACGATACAAACTTACATACGAGCCAAGAATATGGCCTTCAGAAGTACTAATAGACAAGAATGACTTATTGAAACACTGCAGATAAAGGTAGATTAAGTTATTTATTCATTTATATGTGTATTTATTATTTATGTACTTATTTATTTATTGATTGATTTGTTTGTTTCCTTTTTTACTTGTTTTTTTATTTCTATGTTTGTATATTTATTCAATATATGCTTTTATTCCTCGCTATTTGTAAAATACTTCTCATACAAGCTTCATAAAAACGATCGTCAGACTCACCTCTTGATTTGTGGCAAAATGTCCAAGGAAAACGAAAGATCCCTTTTAAACAAATACGATGAACATAATGGCGTTAATGCATCATGTCGATTATGTTTTCAATGGTATTGCGTCTTGGTGTTGATCATGCATGATGCATAGGTGAAAAGAGGGTTTAAACAACTTTATTTTGCTTAGTGTTTTCTCGAATGTACATTTCAAAACTGCATTCCTTTGAATTTCAGTATGATTATGCATCGTCTAAATGGTAGATCGTGAATATCATACACAAGTCAACTCCACAGTAATGATATCTTTCTATTAAGATACGGTAGTGGTAGTTGCTCGCTTCAAAATTCTTGCACATGCCTGCAAAGCTAAAAGACAGTAGATTTTCATCTTCGATGTCTCAATATGAAGGCATTATGAAAGATGCATATTATGGCAATTAAGATTTTAAAATATGATCTTTAGGAAGTGTTCTCATTAGCTCAGAGTGTAACAGTCAATAATTAATCCATGAAACCTATACAAAATGCTCGATAGTTCGGTTAACTATGCACTTCTTGAATATGTCATAACTTACCTCCACTAAAATGAGAAATGCTAAGAAATAGATCGGGTATGGATTGCCATCTGTCACTACTGCGATAACATTGACGCCTCGCCCACAGATAAATATACCGTGGAGAAGTATTGAAGTAATTATCTTGTCCCTTAAATAAATGCCACACAATGCAATGTATTTAACTCTATCATTTATTGCACATGTTACATCAAAGTTGAACGCAAAATCTAAAATGCTTCAATAGCCTATTGCATTCAAGTAATCAATTCATAGTGACTAACGTCCTAAAACTAGGGATAGTTTTCAATCGGATTAGACACTTCAAACAACTTATTTCTTACCATAATAGCTGCTCTTCTGGGCCATTAATGACCTTCGCCAAGTTAACGAACATCTTGTAATCACACCAGTATATAGAACACGTTACCTGAATTGTCAAAAGCAGTAAAATAGTACTGTCACGTTTAGTCTTGAACTTCAGGAATGTCAAAGACGTCGACTATGAGAAACGTTCACAGTGATTTACCCACAAAATTCCCCTGCCGATGGTTAATACGTTTTTCTCAAAATCGCCATATCTTCGACTAATTTCGGAGAAGGTGGACTTATTCGGTAACTTTTGCATCAGGGATCTCGAAACAAGCAGGTTAAGATTTATGCCCCAATATTCATTCTTATAGCTCATATGCCGAACAATCGTAAATATCGAGAGGAAAATTGACCAGAGAGAGTGAATATACTTGACAATTAATGTAGTGTGAACATTAGGTCAATACCTGGCAAAAAACTTCTAGAAATCCGATGGTCAGATCTTTTGGCTTTTTATCAATTAGCTCATAACAGAAGTTTTCCTTCCATCAACTAACTTTATTTTCCTATACACATTAGCTATCGACAGTTAGCATAACTCTAATGTAGTAAAATGTTCTCGTTATACTTTGACGAGACATGGTGACGTTAAAATGTAAGTGGTGTTATGTTATTATTTTAAAAATATACTGTTTAAAATCTTTCATAAAATATTCATCCTTGAACGGTACTCACCATTCCGATAAGTGATGCTAACGTTGATGTGAAGATATAATCAGTTGATGGATTTACAACCAGACAACTGTTGAGAAATAAAATGGTTTTCTGCATATTGTAGCGTGCCTTTGGCAATAGAATCTGTCTCTGTCCCTCATCTCTGTCTCTGTCTGTTTCTTCATGTCTGTCTGTCTGTCTGTCAGTCTGTGTGTCTGTCTCTCCCTCCCTCCCTTCCTTCCTTCCTACTTCCCTTCCCTCACATGACGACCTTAAGTCATACGCGTATGAATTAAATACTTTTTTACTGATAAACCTAAACTCAGGACGTTCAGCCTTTCAGGAAACATACCTTTGAAAGATTGAATTTTCGTTAAATTATTTGTTTACCATCAATACAAAACATTGGTTACCTGTTCACTTCTCGGTGATCGGGAAACTTTGCTTTCAAAATAGCAAAGGCAACACTGGGCAGTATCCAACCACAAATGATGTAAGAGATTCTGCAAGATGACGAATAATTATTTTATGCATATATCACAGATGAGAAATATGAAAGGATTATCGCATATTTTAAATCCTTTGCTCGCACTGAAAATAACATGTTTCGTATGTTAAGGATATTTAAAGAAATACTTTATCCTGACTTGTGTTCTCTGAAGCCTTTAAAATAAATGTACCATGCAGGAAGTACGTGTATTACTCAAGTAACATATATAGAAAGGTTTCTACACCATCCTTACTTAAACTGCAGTAATACCTGCGCTCTCCTAGTCCTTTTTACCTTGTTTTCCCTTTTAAGAAAAACACAACATGTACACTCTATTCAATTTGAACATCAACGATAAAAGCATCTCTCAAAAGTAAATGTGTTCATAAACGGACATACATTGTTACCCAGTCCAATTGTAAAGACTCCTAAATCAAAAATTACCTTGCCACAGTACTTCGATATACGTAATGCTTGAGACGGATGAAAAGTTGAATGCTCATTTTCATCATCCAGGAAGCATTGCTTAACAGTACAAAGTGACTGAAGGCCGCCACAAGTCGGCATGTATTCTGCAGGAAGACAAAAAAAGTAATGACAATTTTATCGATCAAAAATGACTTCCTGATGTTTATCGTATTCATCTGAGCACCAAAGGTTTGATCATAAGAATGAAGACAGAATTTGACAATTTCTTTACCCTCTCGTGCTATCTGGTTACAGCAGCTTTGAAGTGGCTTGTTAGAGATGTCTGTTTATATGTTCGTCTAATCCAAAATATTGTTCAGTGCAACATTTATCAACAGCTTCCGACAGGTAAATTTCATATGTCATGTTCTAAAGTTAACCCATCAACTTACAACTGATTGCAGATAAAGGTTATTACCTCATTCTCTCTTTCGATTAAGTTGGCTTCAATTGCAATTAAGACGGGATAGAAACCAAGTGACAGGATAGCCTGGCATAGGACCACATAAAAGTCCGATGTAAGCCTGGAATTTCCAAACATACTTAAATGACGCAAACTCGTGGTTGTTGTCATTAACATCACACAGAGAAAGAATGATATATGGTGTAGGCATAATATGTGGTACACAGGTATGTATGCATTCCATAGGGGTAGAGTAAGATGAACAGGCATCGTTTCGAAAAAGTTCGGAACGTACATTCATGCCCCTTGATTTGTGGCTATTGTTTAAGAGTGGGCTGACTGTGAGGTGTGATTCATATCGCTGAGTGGCTCATCAACATTTGTCTTCATGAGACCAAATAGAAAGAAAAATCTGTATTAACTGGCAAATGTTTGTCATAGGTTTGCTTAGATACTCCAATGGAGAAGTAATTTTTCCTCGACTGTCATAAGAAAACAATTGTTTATGATTAGAATAATAGAGTTGGGGAATTTCTTTCCGGTTCATGTGAGACAGAAATTCTCAAACGAATGTGAAATATCTGTTTGGGTGTAGGATTATTATTCTCACGTCCCTTCAATACTTCAAACTGCACTGATCGTATTTTATTGTAGGATCGTATTTTACTGTAGAAACATCCTTGTCACCAATAACAATCTTTGATTTGTATCATTTCACTTCGAAAAACATATTCCAAATCCAGTCACATGTAATGCTATACGAAACATGATTATACATATAAACATTTTCTTTTCGCTGCACTAACAGCAATAAGTATTAATAATTTGGAGAAGTTTTAATAAGAATTACCAGTTGGCATTGTGCTTGGTCAATTATCATTCATATTATCACCAAATCCCATTGCACTCTGTCGCCTCGTCGCACTGTAGGTCCGGTTTTATTTAAGGCGACAGACAAGTCGTTAAATAATAAGCGCTGCTTGGGCTTGAATAGCAAAGGACATAAGCAGAACAAATCGATGCCAACCAAGTGGTTGGGATCGATTTCCGGCGTACTGGGAACTTGAGAATGGTTACTCTGGTAAGTTCTCACATCGTACAAAGTAATACATTCGCGTAAGTTTATTGCTCTGATACATACACACACGTACATGACGACGACAAGACACAATGAATGTAATAGTACACTGGTTTCTTAATTTTGCTTTTCCACGTGAAAATAGAAGTCACGTTTTCAGACTTCTATCTGCTTGTTGAAAAATCAGACATCTAATGCAATATCATGACTATACTTACCTTGCCATAAATATAGCGAAGACGCCCGTTAAAATGAATAACAAGGATAAAGCACAGCAAATCGTCAAAATAACGTTGGCGGCGGCTTCTAGAAAAGGCTGTGAATCAATGAGGTGTAATCAGGAGTTTCGAATATCTTTGTGTAATAAATTTCTCATAGGCTCGAAATCATTGTTGAATAATGGGTTGTACATGCATCCACAATAAAAGTTTATAACTGCCGTCCATATTCACTGCACTTCCGACAACACTTGACGTCGTAAGTAAATTTATTTGTATCACCCTTGAACGGCGAACATATGCGCACTTGATCTTTTAAAGTGGATTTCACTTCGGTGCCACAACTCGGTATGTGAGACAGATACAGTGTACGTCCGATAAACGATTAGCTCGGGAATCACTCATTGATTGATGACTGCAAACCAGCATGGAGCAGCCGCTCTGTCTATAGACCGGGAACTGAACAGTTAGTTATACTTTGTCTACAATGTAGTTGGTGTTACAGTTTCAATTGAAAGCAGAAACAAGAGAATGTGTGGTTTTTTATTTACTGTCAGCTGAGACAAAGAAAATAAAACAAATTTTTTCTCATCCTCAACTGAGTCAATTCAGACCCACCGCGTCAACCTTTTTTCTGCTTACGAGAAAATGGAAAAGGGGCGCAAAAATATGTGACGATAGTGTGTAACGAAGTACTGTATAAAGCAGAACTGTAAAAACAAAATAACTGACACTAACATTCCATTCAGAACTGTACACATGAGTCACTGTTTATTTTTCTTGGCCTAAGAAACCTCTTCAGCTCTTCGACTCTCAGCTGAAATTGTAAAAACAGCTACATTGTAGATAAAGTGTAATCGTTTTTATATCCCTCAGTCCAGACAAAGCGACTGCCACACCACATGCTGGTTTGCTATTATTAATTAGTCAGTGACTTTAAAAAATATGTCATAATACCCAAGCCGATCGTTTGCTGAGTACATACAATGTATCCATCACACACTTAGTTGGGTACATAATTGAAAACCTCTGTATTATGTAGTATTTTGGTCACCTTTTCACCTAGTGTGAGAACAATAAAAAACTTTTTTAACTGTCTGGCCTGGATGACAAAGTCCATGTCAGGCGCCTATTTTCAGGCATATACCGTTATTTATATAGTTTTACTTTGAAAGGAATGGCAGGGTGCAGTTTCTTTATTAACATACAGAAGCACATAGCAAAAAATAATTCATTATGAATTGGATATGCAAACCTTAGGCTCCTTGCCCATAATTGTGATGACGGCAAAGGTTGCCATGTGGTTACATTTACACCCTACATACTCCCTATCCTCGTCGACACCACGTTCACTGACACTACAGCCATGATTACTCCACATCCTGTAGGAAGACGTTAAGATTTCAGTGTTGTCCGCTTTAGAAAATCCTTTCTTTTCCCTTTCCTTTCTGATTTCCTAGCGAATATTATAGCCAGTGTGAACGTACTTGCTTCTTGATCACAGCAGGTATTAACCATGCAGTGATAAATATGAAGTCACAATATCTGCGTCACAATATCTTTCTGTGTGTCACTTTTTTGCTGTGTGTCACTGTGCACTTGAATACAATGTAGTTGCGTACTACTTTATCATATATTTTCGTGAATCTCAGAAATCCGTTGCAACCATGTGCAGACTGATAGTAAAGAGTCCTGGTTGGCTTTATACAGACTGATAGTACAAAGCTCTACTTGGTAAATGCATCTATCAACTAGTTGTTATAGGTCTACGAAGTACAACGTATTCCCATTGTAGGAATCTATACTAATAAGAGTTGCTCATACCCATAGCTGGTTCCAAGAGACATGAATGAACAGGTTGGGGAATATCCTTCCTGTGAAGTAAAAATCACACTTATATTATTTAAATGGGATTTTTTTTGTAAAAGGCCGATAACTGATAAAGAGTAAATTCAGATACTTCAAATTATATCTTCTACTGTCTCAAACAGAGATTTATTTATAACACAGCACCACAAATCTCACCTGTTTTAAATAGAATCTCATCTGAAATTCCACATCAATATTCTGACGCGTTTTAGGATATACTGAAAAATAGAAAACAGGTGTGTTCACCCGCCTTATTTTCTGCACAGCAGTGATTGAGTCTACCGATTGTCTTCTTTGCGGTCTGTAAATAACGTTGAGGGATAAAAATAGAAGTCAGTACAGCAGTGAGAAAAGATCATGGGAATGTACACGAGTAAATTAAAACAATGGAATCACATGTTGAGATGAATTCTCAGGTTTTGATTTGATTGATTTGTAGTATTCATTTTGCGCATATCAAAGTTACAAGATAAGAAATAACATTAAAATCATACACAAATTACACAGGAAAGCCCGCAAACGTATTTTCACTGTGGTCAACAATAATCAACAAAAGTAAGATCCTAATCAAAATGTTATAAAAAGCAACTTCGTTACAATGTTCTCACCTTGTTGTGACAGCGTCCGCTGGTAAAATATCTCCCGGATTTCGATAGATGTAGCATATCACTACAAACGGCATCGCTACCCGTTGCAAAAAAAAAAACTTCTACTTAATTTTCGATAGTAAGCCTTCATTGTATCTGTCAGTAAAATACGTCCTGACGGATCACTTTTCATCTTTCATTTGCATTGATCGACATCGAAAGAAAGTAATTATAATCCAGGGTATTATGTTTAATCCTATAGAGGCAGAGAATGTCAACTTTTGTACAGCTAAAATTTCCTAAAATAGTATTTTTGGCATTTTTTTCAAAATGTATAGTATTCACAGTAAAGTCGATTCTTCTTAGAGTTAACAGATACAATAAAAATCATTAGTCTTGAACGAATAATATGTTGTTTCAATGATGAGGTAAATGTTATTTTCGCTAACACATTATTCCTAAAACAGGAAAATTGATTTTGCCTCCATTTAGTCAATTTTCAGTACCTGTAGACGTAGATACGTTTATCTTTTCCAGTGTTGCCTTGGGTATCTGTAGGTAACTATCTTGAAAGTCTGAGCTGTTCCATTTTAATAAACGCCTCTCCGTCGGTACAGTGTTTGTGGTAAAATCAATCATGAGCTTGTCGAGAGATTTCACAAAAACACCTCTAAAATCTACAAAATATAATAATTATACAGTGGGGTGAGAATGCTAAAACATTTCTAATTCTAGACAGCATCTCAACACAACAATGCACTTTGGGAAGTCAACAAGATATTCAAATATAATCCAATCGATTACATGAGAGCCGTCTATTTACCAAATGCACCACTTGACAAGGTCACGTCCTGTCTTGATATTCTCATGTAGTCATACAATGTGTCACCGAATGATTCTAGAGAAGAAAACAGCTTCAACACTCCCTCGTTTGGTCCGTGTTCCTTTAATGAAATGGACATGACAAATGTATTCAGAATGACGCGACAGGAGCACACATTTACGTCAATTACTGCTTTAGTATCGTCACGATGACAAATCACAACAATCCCTAATCTTAAGAGAATGGAAAAATAACAACCTTGCGTCCTTTACATTTCTACCGTGTACCTCTTAAAGTTTCAGGTGGGCTAATATATAGGAAGCACACATTTCTTATGGTTTTAGACGCCTGTAAATCGTATACTTTCATATAATTTCACAATCAATCAATTATCTCACCTTATGTACTTGTGCCCATACTCCCTCCAAATTTACTGCCAAGAGTCGATCAATTTGATCCATGAATTGCTGTGGAGAAAAGTATTTACACGTAAAATGAACGCCTTATTTTTTGTTAATTGTTTCTATAATTTGCCCAGGATGCAGTCCGTCACTATTGTTTGGTGTGGTTACGATAAATGCAAAATACACAAGCCTTACCGGGATGGTCAAAGAGGAGTGTCTGAACAAAAATCGTTATTGAATATGCAGTTATTAAAAAGCAGCTATTTCAAGTTTCGTCAACGACTTTGTGTTGTTCAAGGTTAGATAAAGCCATATGTAGACAATTATATATTTTTAGTAAATCACATTTTCAGAGATTTGACACTTTGAGCTATCTATTATTGAAAAAGTAAGCATCCCTGGTTGAAATAAGGCAGAATACTTCATCGACCGATAGCGTTTGCTTTGGACGTCAAAAAGTGAAGAATCAAATATGCCGGATCAAAGCTAATGAAAACATTAGAAGTGACTACATGCTTGAAAAGGTAACCGTACTATGCTCGGAGGGAACACCTCTACAGTATCACTCGTGAATTCTCTTCGCTTGGTTATGTTTTTCACCTTAACCTATCTCAACCTCTCGTGGTAGTTTGGACACACGTTGTGCAATTTTCCAAAGCATATTTAGTATAGATACATTTGTACATCTAAAATAACAATACATGTATTGCAAAAATATTTTCCACCGACTCTTTTCAAGTTGCCTGATAAAGACAAAGAGTCAATATCTCATACTTTGTGCTCTATTACTTTTTACCTGAAAATACGTGTTTGTAACGTTAAGGACAGACTCTCCTAATTCTTGAGACGATACAGTTGTCGCTATGTTTAGCATGAGGTCACTCTCGAGCAATAAATCGCCTCCATGGGTTATATTGAGATGTTCGGTGACATCGGTTAGCGAATCCAGAGCTATCACTGCATCAGCCATGCTAGTTATGTTAGCAATCTGTGCATGAACAACAAAATGTTTTTAGACAACCTTTGCATCGTTTTAAGGTTGTGGTAAACATTACGTATTTTGCTGGTATTTATATTTCCAAATAGTCGCACTACTAGGTGTCCAGTGCTTACATTTACTGTTCAGCAACCATTTATCACCAGGCTTTAGCAGGCTTTTCTTAAACTGCTCTACAATTATCATGGGACAAATCTTTAAAGCTGTTTGTCCCTATTGACAGAATTCCATATAAAATTACCTCCTACGTTCTGTGTCTCTGTGGTGTATTAATATTATGCTCATTTTAAGGCATTCAATTAGACTCTGGAATGTTGTTTTTCAATTGTTACTTCAATTGTCTATTTTTTGTTTTTACAAGTTTCTCTCAAATAGTCTGATAAGATGGTCCATTTAAGTATATTTTCAAGTTTACCATTAGAAAATGTGCCTTTTGCAATACCCTTTTATATGACAAGAATATCAGAAACGCATTTTCGAGTCAAAATTCTGACAGAAAATGCAACACACTGCGAAAACAAATAAATATATCAGGATAATCATATTGTTAATGCTATCGTTCTCACCTTTTTTGCTAGTTCAAGTAATTTCCTGGTCTTGCAATCAGTTGTATCCACCTCGTCCCATTCTCCATTGGCATTACAGAACCGTCTCATCACTCCTAGAAATGAGCAACACATTGAAGCAAAATGAAATGTGGTCCTGAACAATTGAACCTTAATGTTGCATTTAACGAAAGACTATGTAATCGAATATACATCAAAATTAAGTTCACTGGCGGAATTAAGATGGGCTTTTAAGTTTTAAGACAATATGATGAAAATGTCGATCTCATACTTTTTGCTTGCACAAAATTTACTCGGCCTGGTATTCCGATTTCTCCTTTATCTAATAACAGGAGACCGCCCACATTCATTCTCCTTGACAAAACGCACGGAATCTTCCCTTTTAGGTATTTAAGAAAGTTAAGAAAGGAAATATCTGTAGTTTTAGATTAGGATTCCTTTGGTATTTTCTCCAGACTCATCAAAGCTCATCAAATATGATAACTTGGACTGTAAAAAGACTACTGTATGTGAAGCCAGTCAATAGTGCTATCATCGCTATTTTCAACATTTGAAGTTTTTGACCTATTCAATTTTCAATAACAACAAAATAAAGCTTACTAAACATACACATGGCATAAGAATAGTGGTCAACAGAATTTGTGACTGTTATATGATTTATTGCAGTACAGGGAAATTCTAATGTACTACAAGAAAGAGAAATTCCGAATATAAAGTCAACAACAGAATAAAAGCTAACAACCATAAATTGGGGCAAGTAGATGAAATACAAAACATCGTCATTTTTGTCATATCATATGAGGATTAATTAAATTTAAAAATAGAAATACATTTCATTGAGTCTTCAAAGAGTTGTATTCTAATAAACTGTCGTATGTCTGCTTTAATGGTTATGAGGAGCAGATTCAGGTAATTTTACTATTCCTTATGCTGGCAGTGACAGTAGTGAGAATAATCATGTAGGCAAACATGATGATAATAATGATCTTGGTTGTGAAAGAAAGTGAGATATACTTGATCTATACTTTACAAGTACTATACAGTGACTTATAGTTACATCAAACCTACCTACACTACCGATGGGACAGGATATCCATTTTGAGTAGTGATTCACTACAGTAACTTTCCAAAGTCCGTCTTCGCTTACTGAACAATGTTTATCTCTGCCATCTAAAAAAATCGTCGTGCTATCGCTTTATTGCCTATTTAAGCAATGATGTACCCCCTCCGGACCAATAATGGACGAAAGCAAACTTTTCGTTATATAATGTAAGAGGCAAAGCAGAGTACGTCATGGAATGCAAGTTTTCTTGAGTCCATTATGGGGATCGGAGGGGGTACATTATTGCCATTATTTTATAGTTTGGCGATGCCAATGTATTTGTAGATGTGGAGAAACATCAGGGGCCACAATGCTGGATAATCGGATACATTATCAGTAATAATCTGAGGGCATGATGTCATAAAATTCACTGGCATTGACAATGCTATAAATTAATATAAAATAACGCAATGTCGTAGGCAAAAAAGTGTAACGTGTAACGTATTTAAACACGAAAAGCGTCAGGAAGTGCGTTTGTAGCATCGTTGGATGTGCACAAAATATTGTTTTCCTTATTCGTTAAGTAGGTATTCGAGAACTGACCCGCCAAAACGGATGCTTTAAGCCAGTGGATGTCCAAATCAAGTGTTTATTTTGGCATTTCGGACTGCACACGAGGTCATTCTAACAACGTGATAAAAAATTTTGCATCTTAATAGTGGGAGACTTACCGTTGTTATTGTTGTGTTGGTGATCTGTATCGTCTAATACCGCCTGTATTGGCACACAAAGACCATCCATATCGAAATAATTATCCCGACAGAGACATTGGTAACTGCCAACTGTATTATGACATTTTCTTTCAAAACCACAGCCATTTTGCTCATTTTTGCACTCATCAATATCTGTCGATTAAAGTGTGATGATCCATTAACTTTTGGTAGAATTGCGTGATCTATAAACATAATAATTATCCTACTCTGCCTTGATTTTGTCTGAAAGGAATTATGTAATTCGTACCTATGCATATTTTCCTCTGATCGGCATCAAAACAGGTACTGGAATTTGAAAGCGACGCAGAATTGTTTACTTCCATGCCTGGAGGACATACAAATATTACTGGTAACTTCCTGGATAAGCAAATAACTTTGTTTTGGTCGACCTCACTGATATGTAAACTGCGTGCATCTCTTGTAGTAGGCGAGACACTGACTGTTGATGATGAGGAGGCAGAACTTGGTGCATCCATCGATTGTATCGCTGACATCTTAACAGTGCAAGCATCGAGCGTGATAGTTTCAATTTCGTCAGCAGTTAGGGGTATCATCGTGGAAGACGTTCGGTTGGGATCCACTTGACACTGCGTTGGTACTAGAAAATAGAAGTTCATCGTGCAGGTACTAAACCACACACTATTTTCATAAACATGAACTAGGTAATTGAGACCATTAATAATTTATCTGAAATTATTTCACCTGTCTAGTTTCAAGGCATAATGAGCCTCAGGGACATATTTTTTGGACTCACAAATTTGTACAACACATTTCCGATATACCTAATGTGTCGAGGGGCTTATTTTTGGAGGTCGTGGAGAAAATAAAATTATTAACGTCAAATTGTTACAAAAATCAACAATTTATTTTTTTCTTATAGAGATAACAAAAAGGATGGTGGCCGTGTTTCAAATATCGGTAAACATTTAGTAAGCTGTTTATCTGGTACCAAAATTTATCAAGTGAAATCTCTAATTTTTAACCACGATTTTGAAATAGAAGATAAATCAAGGCCACTTTACACATCGTTTCTACCTTTGTTAGTGATGCGGTATATTGAGTCGATCAGTGTGGTTTCATGATAACTGGAAATATGGCGAGACATCGTTGAATTGATGGGGCTTTAACCCTGGCCATGTGATCTGGGTCCCGTTGAAAACCGGTCATATGTAAAAGTGATTCGTCTTAATGGGGTTTCTGAACCAAAGTGCGGTTTCATCATCCATTGCTCATTTTTTTGTTTTCCCATATGTTAGTTTGATGGTAGCGATTGTTTATCAAACTTTAAGAGAGATGCTAGAATGGTTATGTAGAGCGATGTCAGAGGCCGCATCACAAACGAAGCGAAATGAGTGTGCGATGATACCCATGACGTTATATGACGTCACGTTTAGTAAAATTTCATCCTTTCTGAAGAAGATATTTTCTTTAACGGTATTTCTAAATGGTTTGTATAAAAGGAAAAAGAATTCGTTCTGTTTACATGGTTTTACTGTGCTAGCTGAACGTCGCACTGCCGGTCAACGCAAATCTGATTACATTTCCCATCGCATGGGGATGTTTTGCGGTAAACTTTACGATTGAAAACGATATTTTCCATGTCATATGATAAATATATGTATTTTCAGTTGACCCCCCCCCCCCCCCACCTTTGTAATACTGATCAATTTGATCGAAAGCCGTGATTGCTTGACCAGACACTGCTGTTTGTCCATGAGCTGTTTGTTCCCGGGCTACAGTGTTGACCTTATCAGGGCATAAAGTCAGTCATCAACATCTTGCGATGTACTTATTTTCTTCTTTCAGGTTAGTAGTATATTGAGAGGCGTTGGCCAACTGATTAATACGCGTGATAAGCTTGAATTCAACACGGTAGATTTGCAGTGGGCATTGTTAATGGACCGAAGGGGTTCAAATTTCAAGAAAGAGGATGCCGTTAATAAATAATAGAGTCCTTTATTGGAAATATCAATTATATCATACAAAATTTACGCCAAATTTACACTCACAATGAATGTTAAATCAAGAATGTGCTCTATTATATTACATCATGCTACCATGCGCCATTCTGATTGGACGACAGCTTAAACGGGCCCCCAAACCAGTATATTCGAAAATTGCCCCGTCGGTGCATTTGAACGTACGTATACGTACGGTCCACTTTGTTTCAAAGACCAACGTCCGAATTTCGATACACAGCTAAAGTATGGATCTGTAACTCACCTCTTAGTGAAGAGACGTTCAGGTCGATGATGAAAGAAATTTCCGAAGCAGAACAATGTGGTATGATGTACATAATAGTGCAACAGAGCACAGAGCACCGTGCTCTTTGCTTGATTCAGCGGGAGTAGAGATGCGACACATAATGTACTTTTATAATGCCGCTCTTTAAAATTAAGCTACTGTCTTTTATACCCGGCACCGGGCTTTTATAGACAAATCAGTTGACACTGCCTTAATTTAACAGTATGTCAGATATTCTTTCGCAAATTTTGGGCTACAAGAGACCAGGGTATGACTCCGGGCCCCGTACAACTGCGGCGAAAGTTGACATCAGATGCGTCGAGAAGTGTCAGCGTCCAACTCTCGCTCAATCGGACTGCACACTATGTACAACTGTTAATCACAGTTGCTATATGTTTTCAAAGATAGCGCCTGTGATCTCACCGTACGACGATTGATACGTACGGTACAGTTGGACAAATGTATTTTTAGTGTAAAGCAAAAATGCAAGGACTATTGTTCTAATGTAAATTTACGAACAAGATTGTTCCTTCTTCTTTAGCTTTGAACTCTTGACCGGTTTTTGTGTCTGCAGCAGATCACAAGTTATCGTTCCCGTTGAAATGTTAATAAAATGCAATATTGATGAACGAAATCCGTATATTGACTCCGTATACTGTGTGCGTGTGTTGTCAACGTAGTGCCAACTTATAAAAATGTTCGGTCTAGGGCGCTGAATTTCCGACGTTCGATCTCTAAGACGTCCGTTTCCTACATTTGCGGCTTAAAGTGTTGCAACTATTAAACTAAAACGACAAAGATACACAACTTGATATAATATAGTATATGTAGCAATAAACCCCGCCGCAGTCGGGTATACAATCAATTTTGGTACAGTGCGCTCCATATCATATAGCACTCGAATATCGACTCGTGTTATATGCCGCGCATTGTAACAAAATCTCATGTTTATCCGCCTCCGACGAGGGTTATTGCTTAATTAAATGGTTGCAATGGACAAATATTGATAAACATGTCTTTATCAAAGTAAAGTATTTCTTTGTAAAACTTTCACAACTTTATCAAAATATATTTTACTTACGTTTAATTACTTCATAAACTTGATTTGCTAACGGACCTCCTTCACCATCATCTTCACAGGCTGTTGACTCACCGTATTTCTGATAGGTAGTCTCTGCGTCGGCACTTGATGCACACATTCCTCCATCTTGAAGAGCAAATACATTGAACCCTCGAAAAAGGGCCGCTTCTTTACATTTCCTTATCGGATCATCACGTTCTGTGTAGTGACCATCGAGTGAGATGTCTCGCCCTTCAAGGGTTACAATAGCCCTAGGGTTGCCATCTGTCCAACATCCCAGACTTTTTACAGCAGCTAATTGAGAGACGTGATGCAGAAACACGTTTACATAGTGACCTTTGCGTAAGGAATCAACGTATAATGACATCCGTTTTGTGTTTACTGAAATATGTGACATGGAGTAACAGTCCTTGCCTCACTAAATATTTGCTCCATTAGCGCAGAAATTGCATTTGCATTCGCTAAAGAAATGAAATATTCACCAGTTAGTCTTTACTTTAGTACTAGTAGCATAGCACTTGTAACACACCAAAATTGTGAGTAGTCTAGATATTCCTATGCAATATATCAAATACAGTTTCTTGCAGTCTCCCTACAGTACGCTGAAACACAAATATTCAGTTTGTCGACAACACCTGCATATATAAATATGTATTGGATGATAATTGAGTCCAGATTGAAAGTCCTTTGTCAGTGATACAAATGCATAGCACACATTCACAGACTATGTTGGCAAGCTGAATACTATATAGTTCAACATGCTGTCGTGAGTAGATAGATCAAGAACACGGTTGCATAAACTGAACAAAAATATTGTCAAAATAATCAAAGTTAATACAGCTTCTGCCTTGTTACTGCAGTGGCACTGTCACTGCCTCTAGGCAGTGACAGAGATAGCTCTGATTCTGAGGGATGTAATTGGAGAAGAGTTTGGGTCAAATGACGCACATGACAGTGAAATATACTTGTACAGAAGATCAGGCCAGAGAGCAACACTTGATATGGAAGACCAGAAAACTCGAAAGTTATCAGGGATTTTTTAATTCTGGCATATGATCAAATATTTGAACACGATTGGGCCACCATGCTTGATTATCTAAATGTTCACGTTCTCATCATAATATAACGCAAAAGTAAAACTTTGACCGGGTAAAGACAACAATTCAAACGAAAAAATGTGTGACTGAATGGGATTATTTATTTTCTAACATATTTGCCATTATTACGCCCGAACGTTCAGAAATAAAAAAGTTTATTTAATGGAATATTTTAACCTTCCAGTATTGTAAATTTTGAGCAGCATCTAAGTCATATATGTCTCGTACTTTGGAAACAACTATTTTTGGTGGGTCACTGTATTAAGTTTTCACAATCTGGTAAAATGTAGTCAGGAATTCACAATTTGTAAACTCTCTCATAATGATCGTCATTCTATGTGTTCTTCAGCTGGTGTAGGGTTACAGTGAAGTAAGGTGGATTTGTCAGATCAGCGAATTTTGTCAGATGGTCGTCTTACACACGTTCAGCGCTAATAGGTTGTCATTCATATTGCTATCCCAGTTCATAATCACTTTGCCGCAAAGGGGTACATTCAGCAATCCAGAATTACACTCCGTACCCAAAGATACTGTACTCTGTCCTTTCGTGACCAATGAAACGTGACCATACCTCGCAAAAATCCTGACATTGAGTCATTATTCACTGTCGTTTGTGCCACACTGTACTTCAACGAGCAGTAACCCTCCAAGTAGCCTGACTTCCCATAGGTCCATGCTAGACATCCTGGTGTGTCCAGGCAAGCCACATAGCACTCTTCAGGGGATGACTTATGTCTAGGATTGCCAGGTAGATCATAGTAGAGTAGATCAGCATTGTCCTCAACACAGCATGGCAAAGTCGCTGTAATTTGACAGTAGAAGGAAAATCTATAATATCAGAACATACATAGATGTGTGTGTGAGAGTATTAAATATTATAACACGCAACATGCTCCTTCCCCGTCTGACGTAACGGAAAGGTAGATATATCTAGTTCCCTGTTGATGGATATGTAACAAGTGACATCAAAAAGTATCTTTGAAAGACTCTTTCCAAGGGAAACATTCTTTGAAGACGAAGTTCGGTCACATGATCACACGCTCAGGATGGTGGGTACTTTGATACAATGCCGGGTAATTAAAGGGCAATGGGCTTCGCATATTATAAAAAACCCTATAACCTTGTCTCTATTTAGATTATAGCACCCATTTATCATCCCTTGCGGCTGCACCCCTTGCGGCTGCACGTAGCCAGAAACACGTACCCGTCACCGTTAATCGCGACGTATTTATCAATAAACGAGCCATGGGTATTCTTCAAATACTTGCAGTACCTATGCCATAAGCGTTCACGTACGTTAGGCTGCGTTCACAAATAACGGTTGGGGTTGCTGGAGGAATCGCGTTTGAAATCTTATTTGTCAGATCCCCCCTCAATACCCGCTAAAATTTTTCAAGTCCCCCCAATATTATCATATAGCCGCATATTTATCAGGGATGCAAAGAACATGTATTGGACAGTGCGGCTTACAGATGTTCAATCCTGTCTATTATTACTAGTTTGTAGAGCCATATCCCTAAGGCAAATTCTTAAATTGATTCATTTTTAACCACATCAGTGGACCTTTTTGATTTATCGGTCAAAGCAGACTTGAGTAAATCCAACTCGATCTGGCCAGGCCAATGGCACCTGCTGAAGGGCATATAAAATGACGATCATGAGAGAGTATGCAAATTGTGAATTTCTGGTTACATTAGATGCTATTTATAAGTTTTCAGAAAATTGACAATAATGGAAGGCTAAAATATTCCATCAAATAAACATTTTAATCTCTGAACCTTTTGGTTTATTGATGGTAAATTTGGTAAAATTGAAATAATTCCAGAGTAAATTAGAGTCTTTAATGTACAAAGTTTTACTTTTGTGTTATTTTACGATGAGAATGTGAAAATTTAGAAAATTAAGCAGGTGACCCCCATCTTTTTTCTTTGATATTTGATTATTCTCCTTTGCCAGAATTCAAAATTCTTGATAATTTTCAAATTCTCTGGTCTACAATGTGTTGCTTTCTGGCCTGATCTTGTGTACAAGTATGTTTCACAGTCATGAGCCGAACTGTCCTTCAGGTCATAACCTTATAATCAGAGCTATTTTCGTCAGTGCTAGTAACAATGACACTACCAGACACTGCCAGTAGGCAGTAGCAGTTGCTGTGATAATTCTCAAAATAATATTGCTAACTTTACACAACTGCATTCTTGTTCTACTTCCTACAGCGTATTGAACTTTCCACTATTCACTTGCCCGACACAGCCTGTGTAGACGTACCCCGCATTTGTATCATTGACAAATGACTAAATTAGTCTTGACTCTAAGTCAATTATCACCCAATATTCCTATATGTGGGCTTTCGTCGGCAACAAAAGTCAATGTTGAATTGTGTGTTTCAGCATGCTGCAGGGAGACAATAAGAAACTGAAAATATGTCAACAGTTGCAGATTCTGCCCCGATAATAGGCCTACTTATTTGTTTTGGGGTTTTTTTACGAAAATTCATACCTTTCTAGGATTTTGCGAGATAAAAGTAATGGAATGAGACAAAACGGTTCTAGATCTTGTTTAATTATTACTACCATTAAAACTATTGGATGACATTAAATTGTTATTAAATTTCATTGAATTATATGAAAAAACTTGTAAACCTTGGAATCGTAAAAAAGGTCCAAAAATTTTCAGGCGCCCGATAGGCAGAGCAACTCTTGCAAGTCCCCCCTCTGCCCCCAATTTTTCGAATCGCCCTCAGTTCTTCCAGCCCTGCCTTAACCTTTTTTGTGAACGCAGCCTTTGTATTTATTAACTCACGTTTACTCAACCGTTGCTGAGATACGCACATGCGTCTGCATGCATGTATGTATGTAAGTATGTATGTATGTATGTATGTATGTATGTATGTTTTTTCTCTGTATATATTACTCTATGTATCCATGTTAGCTTGTTTGTTCGTGTTTTCACTGTCACTTGGATACATACACGCATGTTGTCACATTTAGATTTCACAGATATGTACCACATTTCTATCGCAAATTATGGAAGAATTAAAGCGAATTTAAGTTCCCTAAAATTGCCCTGCGCCATCAAAAAAGTAAGAAATCACGTAATAAAAGAGCAAAGTCTGAAAAATAACTTAACAGTTCTTCTTGAGGAAAAATCAGTCGGAACACAGAACTTTATCGTTGGAATGGTTTTTGCTATGATTTGTTGAGTACGTACCATATTGCCGTGTGAGGTGACAAAATGCTTATTGCCCTTTCTTTTAATTTATGATATGACTGAAAGTGACGAGTGTGATTTAATAAGTCTTCAGTGAAACCTTTACATAACTATAACATTATATGTGCGGAATCATGCATGGCTGTAAGCATAGTCCTGATGAACGCGTTTCAATGGGGTTTTTTTTACATTTCGCGTGTAGTAGACGCATGTGCATACATAATATCCCGTACATTATTACATATGTACTGCAGATTATTCTATTGTGCCCCACCACATAAAGTTGGTATTGAATCTCAGTAATATGCATATGAGAAAAATAGTTCCTTTTCAAAATTCGTCTTTAGGCAGGATAAATTGCATATCATATTGACCACACAGTTGCTTCCTACACTTTATTAATTTTATCATAATAATACAAAATGTTAACAATAAACTCCTTGTCAAACAGCTAAAAACGTACTCACAGATTGAAGGAGAATGTCACAAGCCATCAGATAACTATGCAAATTGGTCACGTGCCCATTCAATAATTTTGCGGTATTTTCACGTTAAATTATGCAAATGAGTATCAAATTTGGCGGACTACTTTATACTTTGGTAAAAATTGTCGTCTGCTGTATATTGAAACCAGCTCGATTGAGGACCAGCATTACGACTGGCAAAATTGCGAATATGTTGATCATTTTGAAATTGAATTTTATTACGGAGACACAATGGAAACACCTTGTGACACGGAGAAACAAGTATTTTTTAAGGATAACGCGACGGTAGCGTCGTTGACAGTGCCGTCTGGGACTGCGAGCACAGGGAGATGTGCCCATGTCAACACAGCTGATGTCGACGTCCAAGTCGGAGCGCAGAAAAACCAAAACACGGAAATGAAAACAAGACGCGAAGTGGCAGTTTTCAAGGAATGGCTTCACACCATGACACAATAAACTTGCGAAGTCCTGAACATTCCACCACCTGAGTTAGATCAATTGCTGGCCCGTTTTTTTCTGAGCGACGGGACTCACTTAAATTGAGTAATCACAGCACTCGTAAAGCCTGCGTACAACGACTGTTCGATGCCGCATGCCGGCGTTACACCAACTGTGGCTTCACAACTAAGCTAAAGCGGGCACAAAAACTCAACCGTTATTCTGTGGCCAGTGCAGACCAGCAGCGTCAGATGAACAACATACTCGCCGGTACACAACCTGCATCCACGACCGACCGCGACCGGAAGTACAAGCCTGACGCCGGCCGAACATACACCGCGACCGGTGGCCGGTCCTTCGTATGCTATTCGAGGCCCCTTGTCGTCAATGCATCAAAATGCCCTCCATCAGTTGCTGCAACTACCACTGATGTTCTCAAATGCACACATCAGTGGTGGATCGTTCAACTTTACCTTCAAAATCACCGGAAATAATTCCGTATCCAAACAGTCTTCACTTGTATGCCACCTTGCATAGCCTCCAAACGTCGCCGACCTGCAGTGATTTACTCCGATTCCGACTCAGATTGAATTATTCAATTGTTAACATAATTAGACTTTCTCGTTTTGAAGTTTTACTCATTGTTCTTGTTCCAGTGTACATGAATTTCGATTACAATGATGTAAAATACGAACGGTTTCGCTTGAAAACATTTTGTAGTGTCATACGTGTGAGTGACGTTGTTTGATTGTACCAGCTGAGGGGCGAATAACTCTATTGGTTAAGTAATATCTATCCGCCGACCCGAAGAATTTACTTGCTCGACGAAGTTACTAACGTGTGTAAATTGGGAACATATGTAATAATAACAGAACTCCATGACCTTGCCTTGACGTTTGTGTGTTACGGAAGTTATTTTCACGAGTGATGCGGCGTATCCTTGCTGTATTTTCACTCGCTTCGCGAGTGAAAATACGGCCGCAGGATACACCGCATCACTCGTGAAAATAACTTCCGTAACACACAAACGTCAAGGCAAGGTCATGGAGTTCTGTCATATTATTTGTGTATATTCAACAGCTTGCATGCATACTCACTTGTGTAATCAACGCAGCCATCGCACAAGCAGTGATCAGTCGTATTGCCACACCAGTCAAGGGATGAACAGCATGGATATGGAGTCGGTTTGCATTCTGCTTGGTTTCCATCTTCGAGAGGGTAGTCCATTCCACATCGCCAATCGTCTCTCCACCTTTTTCCAAATTCTTGAGTGCCTTTGAAGATGAAAGTACGACAGAATGTATATAATGGTACAGCCACGACAAGGGACTCTGTACGCGAGGGCAGTTGACTATTTGCCCACAGAGAGGAGTGCAGGATTTCTCCTGTCTCGATTTTCTGTTTTTCTGCCTACATAATAGCTCAGTTTTCGTCTAGGCAAGTATACTTTACCACGTGCTATGTGCATGATATCCTTTTGTTTCGAGGATTGAACACTCTTTACGACTCACATACTTTTTAAAAGCCAGAGAGGCTTACTTAAGTTTGCTTCGCAGATTGTCTCTGCACTTTCCACCGTCCACTTTAAAGATTTAATGGTCGAGCAAAAGCAAGAATGTTGGCAACGGTCAATGATGCTATTTAGTTTCGACGGCAACAGAGTTACCCCACAGCCGGGACGCGCTAGAGTGTTTTGTCCATCAGTGTCCAGCGTAATCTTAGAAATCAGAAACATAACATCAGTCAGCTTCGTTTAAGTGCGTCTTGCAAGATATTTCCGAAGAAAGATACTATCAGAAAACACATAGAACTCAAAATGATCGATGAACTCAAATACTGATGGAGTTTGTATTTCGCCCTTTACATTTTTTTCACTCAACAAGGGAACCTTTCTTTGAGGTGTTTTTTTCCCTGTAAGGAGCATTATCATGATCAGTTTAGCCATTCGCCTCTGTTCACCATCATCGAATATTAGTTTTTTACAGCTTTCCATTAATATAAATTGATTTTCCTAATATCTTTCTTTCCGTGCACCTGTGTTAATTTTAGTAGATCTTATTACCTCTAAATTTAATAACATATTTGACTTGACCCATATATTATATATATACATATATTATATATATGCATTTTTCGTTCCGTTTAAACATTTCAATAAAAGAGCATAAAGTTCAATTTCCATGTTACCCCCATTTATTATTAGTAGGTCATGAGTGGTTTATTTTAGACCATATGCCGATACTAATAAAATATACATAAACAGACACAAAAAAGCTTTCAATATGAATGAATTAAAATAAATTTAATTAAGAATAACTTGAGAATATTTCCAAGAATCTGGAATGAAATTATCCAATTATGATTCTTTTCACTTTATTGTGGTTGTTATTTTCGGCTTGTGGGTGTCAAGTCTGTTTTATATGTCCTTTCTATTGTTCTTGACCATGAAGAAAACCTCCTGTGGGTAATCGAAACGTTGGTAATGTACAGGTTAAAAACCGTAGACTTTGAAAACTCGTTACCTTTCAAATACGACGTAAACAAAGCTCCGCTGTTCACTATTACCTGTCTCGACTTTACGGACTACGCCACGGTAGAACCCAAATGACATTCTATTTGGTTATGTTGTGCTTGTACACAGTTTGATCGAACTCAAAATGCTCTATTTCAAGGCCATGTCTCCATACTAGCGCATCGTCTTTGCAGTTTTTACCGATTGCAGTTCCGTTCCTGACGAACTTATGTCACAACTGAAATTGAATATAATTATTGCCAATGAATAATTCCAAATGTCTACTGTACACTTGCCAGATTCCGATTTTTGGTTTTGTTGCGAATTTACTGTCTGGAAACGGTATACTAAAACCGCTAACGCATTTTGAAATATTGATGTTGTACATGATAGACGACGTTTTAATAGTGACTTATCTTTCAAAATTAAATTGAGTTCAAGGGCAATGACTGGCTGCAAATGTGTTGTACATGTGTAGCAATTTTAGGGTCAGAAATCTGTAGTTTCCAAACTATACTGTAATTCTAAGTAACAATGCTTTCTTTAACCGCAAGATACGTGACAGTATCCGATTCAGCTTTATCTTGGCTAGCTTCTTTGTCTTCAAACACACATTTGTTGACCAAATTGCACTCAGCTACCGATTCCGATTGCTGATAAAACATTGGTCGCATTCATAAGTAAGACAGCAGTATTTTAAAATGTTTAAGGTGCAATGCGCCTCTTATTTTTACTCTCTAACATACTTCTTTCTACCACTTATTTGAAGGTCATTCGGATACTAAAGTTTTCATTGGCATACTTTTGTGAAAATTAAAAATTGAATATTTCAGATTATTAAGACAGAGAAGACGGCCGTTTTCTACAGTCGGTAATTGGGTGATTTGTTTCTCTAGAACCGAATTTTGCACGGTGGCCCCTAAATCTTATTCTTCATGTCGAAGAGGAATGGTCTAAAATTTCGGTACAGATTGTTTGAGCAAAAGTTGAGTCTGGTGAGTTTGTTCAAAAAAAGATAAACCGATTTTGTGAAGAATTTCTTCGATTTCACTTCCCCCAGATTCCTGTGTAAAGAATGGTATATCATACAAATTTCAGCATATGGCAATAGCCAGGATTTCAGATAATGTACACTTTAATGGTGTTATGAGCTCATTCGATTTGTTTTCAAAGAATTCAATGTTTGGCAAATACTTGTCCTTGAACTTCAAATCAAAGTAGGAAATTTAGGAAGATCATTTGCATAATGAACAGTTGTGCTTTGAAAGATTTTATTACGTGACAGAGACCTCTTTTGACACGATGACACGTCAACTTGATTAAAAGCGGACATCGATAGCCGTCAAGCGTTTACTAATATGATAAATAAATAAAATCCTCGTGTGTTTTATTAAAATTGATGCGTTTGAACACTCTAATTTTACCACGACAATAGCTAATGCCCACTTACTGTGTTTGCTTATCATCACAATTTTTTTAGTAAACGTAAAACAGTTGTAAGTGAATTCAATATATCTTGCAAAAATAAAGACGTCGTTTGCGTATAATAAATATATGGTCCTGATATATTCAATGCCGAGCTTGGAATATACTAATTGCGTAACGACCGTTTCACCACTCGTCTTTAATGCGAGGCGATACATTCCTAAACTCATCCTTCCTTTCTTTCTTTCCTTTACTAAACGGAGGTAGGTAATAGAGAATACCATAAATATAATAATAATAATAATAATAATAATAATCTATTTCACCATAAGAAATATTTTACATTTCATGAATATGACTGTATGTACAATTGGTGGGGACCATGAAATATAGTTCAGCAGAATTAATCTTCCTTCATGGCCCCAACAAAATATATGAAATCAATAATTTTTATATAATGAAGGTATTTAGAGTTGCAAAAATATTATACATGTAGCCTAGAACAAAATAGGTGCATACTCTGATACTGAATACATAAAGAAATAGCTTCAAAAAATAATCGGAATTGGTGGGGAAAACAGAGCAACAAAGAATATCATAATATAAGAAAAAGGATGAAATCAAGAAATAAAAAAGAAACAGTACAACAACACTTATAACTGAAAATACTTATGGAAAAGAAATGAAGTCTGACAAATTACGAAGGAAGAAAAACTAAATCAATCAACCATAGAATGGAGGAGGATTGTTTCAACTCCTTTTTAAATTTTTGCCTTGGTGTTGTCTGTTTAATTGAGGAGGGAAGTGAGTTCCAATTTTTTGCGGCAGCGAACGTAATTTGATTTTGTGTGAGTGTGATATTATGTTTTGGGATACAAACATTTCCAGCAAGGACTTGACGAGTAGAATAATCATGCACAAGTTGACGGAAAAATTTAGTGATGTCATGGGAATAACGATTATGTTTTAGGTCAAAGACGGATGTACAAATTAAAAATTTAAAGTATACTTTGCTCACCTTCCACTTGAACAACCAGTACATCGCACAGACAGAGAACCCATAACGAAAACTCTCTGCAGCGTAGATACCGACCCCGCTTTTTAGCCATCGCTGAACGTGTTGTGCAGCCAACTAGATGCAAGAGTCCCTAATCCAGTGTTCGGTGAGCTATCGCATCATGAATAATAATGGATGCACGTACATTGGGGAAATTAACTTTTCAACAAAGTCATTAAATGTTTTCACCAAAGTTATTGATGTGGAGCGAGCCATTCTTCATTTTCGAATATTGCATATATGTAGACAGCGTAAGAACAATGACAGGAAATCTTGAAAGCCTCGCCGTTATCACATGGAATTCTAAGGAGTGGTTTATTTCTCTAGACTACAACATCGTGAGGACAGCTTCAACCAATTTTCTCAGAAACGGTAAACTTTGATCAGGAACGTGGTTGCCGCAGAAATGTGTTACTCGGCTCCCTTTTTTATACCTGCACACAGACACAAAATAAATTAGTCTTACTGATGCGTTTGTGAACTAGGAAAGATGGCACTATACCGCAGGCTAAATAACTCTGTGGTTGAATCCATTGCTCAGAAAGTTATATCCCCTGAAGGTCTAGTCTGTGTATTATAAAAAATTGCATTAATTAGCAAACATTTAATCATCGATAAACTTTCAATGACAACACTGTAAAGGCTATAATGTCACAATAGGTGGTGTAATACAATAACTGGTATTTGAAATAAATATTGGTCGCCATCCCAGTGTTAAAACAACAGGGAAAATATCGTTTTCGACAGCAATTTTTTTTCTCAGACCAAGAGCTTTAAGATGAGCCCTGCCACGTGGTGGACCAGAAAGTACAGGAAAATATTGATCATACGAATATCTCTGTCCTTGGGCGCATTCTACCTTGAATTAACAACGGGCCGGGAACGTATCATTATAGTAATAAAGGGTGACGCCTTGACTATTCACTTTTATTCATGGGCAAGAGCGAGAGGAAAGTGTTCATTGACCTAGCCACGACTGCATTACACAAGCGCATGAATTCTTTAAAAAATAGTCCCTAGCTATCCTTCTTTTCCCGCGTTGGCGTTAAATGTCATGCCTGAAATATTTATTTACGGAATACTGATTCTATGCATATGATAAATATATCATCCCCCTGTAATCCTTACTCATGTGGCTGCGTCGCGGACACATGATTCCCCGTGTATCGGCCATATCCCCCTCGCCTACGGCTCGGAGGGATATGGCGGCTACTAGGGGAATCACGGGGGAAATTATATATATTTATACCTTCAATACGACACAGATAAATGTATACGACAGACATAAATGGAGATGGAGTTGGGATATTGTATAAATTTGTCATTACCCTCCTTTTTCAGTATCAAGTAAGAGAAATGAGACCAGATGGGAGAATGTTTCACATCAATTCCAACAGAAAAGATGGCCAAAAACTATAGAAATAACGGGCGACGCGCTGACCATTAACGTTTATTTGTGGGCAAGGGCGAGAGGAAAGCCAAAAATTAACGGGCGATGCTTGCCGAGCTCGTTAATTTGGCTTTCCTCGAGCTCGCGCCCACAAATAAACGTTAATGGTCAGAGCGGAGTCTGTTATTTCCATTATATTATCAGTGAACTCAAGAAAATCGTCAAAATTTCCGAAAATTTCAGGAGCGAACGACTACTGGGCCCCAGAAACTGAGCATTACGCGACGCATTGTCACGCGCGCTGTAAAAAGTTGGCAAATCCAGAGATGTTTTTCAGAAAGAAGTATCTCAACTTGACCTAAAAGTGCTCCATTTTATTTTGTGATTGATTATGATTTATGTAGAGTTACGATACTTTGAGTTGTTAATCTTTTTATTCATATTCACGGGCATGTAAACAAACCATTACTGTGTATTTGTGGTCAGTCACGTGGTTCAGCTCGACCAATCAAAATGCGATGGATAGGGCATGGTAATATAATTTTAAATATCCAGGAAGCGCTATACTGTTACCTGCTCCAATTATGAAGTTTTGTAATATAAAGCATTTGACCTTTAAATGCACTGACTACGGTAAGAATAAGCAAAAGTGCATGGTGATCTTTACAAAATGTGTAAGTTTGACAGTAAAATGCTTGGCAACTTCCTGTAAGGAAATATATTGGCAATGGGTTTCAATGTAAGTGTAAACTAGTACATTTCCACTTGTCCGTTCGGTTTATGTCACGCTGCAACGTGCAGAAATCAGCTTTAACAGCTATAGTCATGAATCGTCGGCCACCAATATACATATGTACATGTCTCACTTCTCGAGAGTGTCACACTTCGACAGAGTATAAATACATACAAACATAAAATATGTGGTTAACGGGGTCTCAAAGCGTGACATTTTCATCTTTCTTCATGCAAAATATTAGTTTTACACGATCTTACGAGCAAACGTATTCATATCCCATATAGATTCTTTGTTGAGCAGTTGTTTGCCGTCAAACCCTGCCGCTCTTGTGCATCAATAATTTAATATGTTCACTTAACAACAAGAATTCTTGTATCTGACGTGTTTCATTAGGACAATGGGGTACTACTAGTTGTAGGGTCAAGCAACAATTATGGCCATTGGAAAGGAGTCGAAGGTTAGTATACGAGCAGGACTTTTTGATTATTTTTTTTCCTGAGGCGTTCTTTCTGTAAACTAGACATCCTTTAATTTGGTTTAGAGCTAGAGGCTGCATTTTCCGTCCAAACCGTAGGACATTCATGTTCTAACTTCATTTTTATCTGCCGTTGCAAATCCCACAAGGAGAATAAATTCAATCAAACTTCAAAGTTGATCTGAAAAGAGTGTCAAGTGAATTTTATCCATATTTTTCAACAGTCAGTTCTTCAAAATGCTGCAGATACCGTGTTGACGAACTGCAGTGTACTGTCTAGATCATTCATGGATATAAGCTTTCTGCTCTTTTGTTTGGCAGGGTACGTGTCCCTTTTTTAAAATAAATATTTGAATATTTTTGGATGCGAGCTGACATTTTGACGCTGTGTAAATTACACAAACAAATACAAAACAGCGACCAAAAAAGACTACAACAGTGGTGGCAGCAGTAGCAACAACAGCAACGACAACAACAATAGCAAAAAACAACAACAACAACAACAACAAGATAAACATAATCTTTATCATAAATAATAATAATAATTAATAAAAACTATCACATAAATATAATCATGACTATAATCACACTTATTTCTCAAGTACCAAAATTAGTACTGTGGCCTCTGATTTCGTTTTTGTATTAAGAGAGATAATAGTTGATGTTAACTTTGCTTATTGAAAGTTTGAGGAAAAGTCTTAGTCTTTCATTTTCGAGGCGCGAGCTACCTTCATAGATATAGAAGCTGGAGACCATGTACGTTCACAGGATTCGCAAATACCAATCGAAGCTGCAATTGGCAATTCAATATTTCGCTGACGGAATGTAAATTTTGGAAACAACGAAAAAATTTGAGCTGCATGCAGGCGACATGTTCCACCCGGTTTAACCTTATTCATCTTTTACTGGCGGGAGGTGACCTTTATGCATCACTAAGAGTAGACTCATTATGGTTCCTCGCCACATTTATATCCCCGACTATTAATTGTATTTTGGACAAAGGAAACCTGTTGTCTGATACACTCTTCATTCATGATGTGTTACTCAATAATGCTTTCTATATTTCAATAACACTTACTTAGTATGGCTTTCTTGTTAATGAATTTTAGTAATAGTATATTAATATGTTTGGGTCTCGAACAACAAAAGAAAAGACAATAAAGATTTCTTCTGACCTGCCTACCCTAATTTTCAGTGTCAAGTTACCGGAAACCCACATTTGTTTATTTTGCGTAATCAACATATCCGGGTTTAAAAAGTGTAGTGTTAAAGGGTTGTTGCACAAAATGCAGAGTTTTTTGTCAGATATCACTTACTTTAATGCATTCTGTTTTCAGTAATTAGTTTATCGCTGATTGATATATCCTTATTGTTTACCTGTTTGTATGAAAAACCCTTTGGTGAGAAATAATTATAATTTTATGTTTGTGAACGGTATTTTTGTCATCAGCAAACTACTTACAGTGAGAATAAGAGAAATCCCAATTACCCTTCCATGACTTAATCACTTTTTTGAAAGTATATTTTTCTATTCCTGCCCTTCAAGAATTGAAATTCAAAACAAATCTACTGTTTTTTTTTCAATAATATAATCTCACGTTTCAAATAAAATGTAATATTTCATAGATGTTATTTTTTACAAAAAAATTTGTTCTCCTTCATTCTTTGAGAATAGTTTTGCTTCGGTGCTAAATGTCAGATTCCCTGCTTTTTGGAAATCTCCATCGTGAAGAGACTGTCATGTGATCTTTGCTGAGGAATACTGCTTTGAAAAATTGTTTGTCTGTAAGATGTGACACCACCTCCACAGAGTTTTCGAACGAAGCGCCTTTAACTCTTTCTAATACCTAAATGACTTTAACTGTGCTGTAGGAAATGTACAAAGCGTTTTCAAAAAACACAATTAAAGGTTGAAGTGTGTTTGAGTAAATTTCTCTTGTCGACACAACTACTGATGTTAATGCCTTATGGCGTTTTTTCATGTAGATTACAAACATTCATTCAATTACAATTATAAAAAGCTATTTGATGACTAGAAGGCAATTAGTTTTCAGTGGGACTCGATAACATTCAGTAATATCTGGACAATTGTCGATTATATTTATAATTCATAAAATAGCTCTCATTAATTATGAATGCAATGATGTGGGATGTATGCATTTTCACTTAATTAATGTTTCATTTTTTTAAGCAAACTTTAACCCACTTTCGATATTACCTTTCGATTACAAGTATGTACATAAGACTTTTTCTTTACCTTACGCTAACAAATTTATTTGATTATAGACAATTTGCTTCACAAAAAGTCAAAGACATCAACTAGGACCAATGACAACAGCA
Source organism: Ptychodera flava (assembly GCF_041260155.1). Lineage (NCBI taxonomy): Eukaryota > Metazoa > Hemichordata > Enteropneusta > Ptychoderidae > Ptychodera > Ptychodera flava. The sequence goes on along the minus strand of NC_091938.1, from coordinate 29,182,799 downwards.
CCTCAAGTTAATTTATACTGTGTATGACTTCACACTATACCATGATGAGAATCAGACACTAAGTAGTATTTTGATGACGATATGTTTGGAATTTCAAAATGCTCCGGATACCGATACTGTTCCTTCATACAAATCGTCTTAAATTTGTCTTTATGATTTTCATCTGCACGTATTCCGCTTAAGTCAAGCTCAGCCTTATGTTCTTTCATAAAAAAATCATAAGTTTGTTGAGTTTTCATCTTCTAACAGTTACACCCGTCCTAGTGCTGATTCAAATACCCTGCGCTTAATTAAATCGCTTTAACACTCTTTCTTGCCTCCATCTCTTATTTATTCGCATAGCCAATTTATGGGATAATTTACCTAGAGCATTAAGGACCATCAATTAAACGCTTGCTTTAAACATAGCAATAAAATGGTATTTTACCGAATTTCATAGTTTATTTGATCCTCAAAACACTTGTACGTGGACAGTCCGCTGCTTTTGTAATAAATGTAGACCTACATAAACATTGGTCTTTTATATTTTTTCATTTTTGTTTTATTTTCAATTATAAATTGTTAAGCTTTTCTCTTTGCTCGTAGTGTTGGTAATTTGCACTTGATTCGGTCACCCAGTCATATTTAGACCTTTTTTTAACTGTTAACGTTGTATTTATCTTTATAAATAAAATAAAATAAAATAAAATAAAATAAAATAAAATAAAATAAAATAAAATATAAGTAAAATGCCCACGTCGTCTAGCTGTCTTTAAAGCTGCACGCCTAATTACTCAACAACTGAGAAATGTTGCGTGCATTATCAAAAAAAAAACGCTTTCGTATCATTAAAATCGTATCTAATGCTAAAGTACAATGAACATATTCTTGACCGCGGACATCCGGGAACTTGCGGATTTTTACGTCATTTTTGCGTCAAACTGCCGTGAGAACAAAATATGAAGTGTGGATTTTTCAACATTTACAATAGTATTCAAAGTTTCAACATTATGTCAATGATAAACACTAAGTTCTGTACTTTGTCACATAATTTCTGCATTGTTCTCTGTCCTGTATAGTCAAATCCCATTTCACCTCACTCGCGTGCGTGAGGTGAAGTGACGTCACTCCGCGGTCAAGAATACAATCGCACATATTAAAATTGAGTGATAACCATAACAAATCGTTTATAAAAATGGTAACTGAATACTTTCGCTGTCACTTAGATCTGACATGCAGTACTGTAAGGTGACGTAGATCTATGTTATTTCTGAAGGCCGCATTTTATTCTCTGGATGACGTCAGTCTTCTATATCGTATTTTCTTATGTCTTTCTATCGGTGAGTGTCTTTCCGGTCTTGGTTCTTATTGACACACGCCTCAATATAACCAAACATGAGGTTATTCAATGCCAGTAAATTAATCATCCCATACATTTCAGAGCTATTTTCATCAACATATTCATGAAAACGGAGTCGATTGATCTTTCTTACGTATTAGATCCATTGTATACGATGTGTTGCACCGCTCATTTTGTGCAAACATTTCTTAAGGTAGTGTTCATTTTGCCAACCACTTGAAGTAAATAAAGTATTCACCGGTTTAACTTTGATAAATCATCAGAAATCTTATTTCCCCTACAAAATAACACATTGATGGCGGCAATTTTGAATTTGAAATATCGTTGAATACCTGTAAATTTATTTCTCAAGTGCTAAAATAGGCACCTTGTCCTCTGATTTCGATTGTTGATTTTGAAAGAGAAAGTTCGAGCATAAGTTCAAAGTCTTTCATTTTCGAGGCACATACTTCCGTAACAGATATAGTAGCTGTAGACAATGTGCGCTCGCAGGAGTCACGAACGTGTATCAAACCTACCATCGGCAATTCAATATTTCGCTGACGGACTGTAAATTTTCGAAACAAAGAAACAATGGAGCTGCATTCAGGCGAAATGATCCGCCCGATTTAACCTTATTCATCTTTTACTGGCGGAAGGTGACCTTTAGGCATCACTAAGCGTAGACTCATTATGGTTCTTCGCCACATTCCCTTACTATTAATTTTATTTTGAACAAAGGAAACCTGTCGTCTGATGACACTCTTCAGTCATGGTGTGTTACTCAGTAATGCTCTCTGGTTAATGAATTTAAGTTTCCTATTCCTCCTACGACTAACTTGCTATGTATATCGTCATGGGCGTGTAAGGTAATTGCTCTCAAGTACTGTTCATCTTGTACTTTTTATAATTTTTCTCGATGCCATCTCTTGACAACTTGACGACTCCAATACATGTGAAATGATCATGCCAGTAAAAGACTATCGCGTATCATATTAATCTGTGTGAAAATTTTACGTCAATTTCTAGCATACACATATACTGCTTGTAATCTTTCCTTTGCGTTTCAAATGAATATGTAAACTGTATACCGTGCTTGATATCATGAACTTATCCCTTTGCAACTTTCACATTTTGTGACTCAAGAAAATGAATTTTGATTTCAGACTGTTCGTTCTGAGAGGATGGGTTATACCATGAGCACTTATCTTAGTTCTTAATTACTGGTTCCTAGGGCCTTTAGAACAGAAGAGGTATAGCTCAAGTGTCAGAAAATGTGTTTGACAATAACACTTTCGGGTGCAATACGGGAGAATAACGACCATTCGTGACAGAAGTCAACCTCACTGAACTATGGCCTTTAGGTATAGCCAGTTTACGTAACATCAAAGTCAAAAATCTTTACTGACACACAAACTTTCAATTACGGAAGACAAATTAGTTCGCAGCATCTGTCTTCACTAAAAATCACCCCAATGCCTCGTTCTACAAGCTAGATACCTTTCTATCAAACTTGAAAATAAAGTCCACTCACGTATTACGTTTAATGTCGTGGAAATCTCGTACAATATAACTTGCGGGTTTCCTCGAGTCCGTTTTTGAACGGCCCGAAAATTGAAATGTTTCTAAATGGCACACGTCCATGAAGTCACTTGTGGTAATCTGTTAGTATTCGACTTGTTTTTATCGTCCAAAGTACCTATACAATGCTTTCATGATTTCTTTCAGTTCGCCAACAGTTGCCTTACCACGTACCCTTCCCGTGTTTCCATTTTCATAGATATAATGGCGTTGCTTGCAGGGTTGGTATGTGTAGGTACGTTTTCCTTCTTCTCATTAAATTGCTTGCCATACGCTCTGATTAAAATTAATAAGTATTTGTAGATCATTAGCTGTAAACTTTACATATATTATCAAACATATATAAATGTAAAAATATATAGCTTGTTTTGTGGGGTACAATGGTCAATAGCTTCCCTGATAGACTCCCATGTATTATGATTTGATATTTTTGGGTGAAGCACTATATCAGCCACATCTTGCCTCCTTATAGTTGCGCAAAATATGGTGACCCTACCGCAAATGCAAGACCCTTCAAAAATGCTTGCGTGGTAAATTGCAACCTCCCTCCCAAAATGCCAGCCCTCCCCCTATAATTTCTGTAACTTACATAACAATTAAACGTTTTGTAATGTAAATTAGCTGATTTTGTTTCTGGGTCATTCCTAGGGAAAACACTGCAGTGATTGGGGGAAGGTCAAGTTTTGGGGCGACTTGCAGCGATTTGAAAGCTTTTATCCAATTGCTTGGCAGAATCTCACCATTATAATTGATAATGAAAATAAACTCCCTAAGTTGCTGTGAATAATGACAATCGACCAATCAGATATAACCTTGCAAACACGCTGCAAGTCAGCCGCAAGTTTTAGAATGTTGGAAAAAGGGGGTCACATTTTAGACACAAGGATAGAGGGAGGGTCATATTTTACAGTACAGGTGCGCACGGAATTCGCCCGGCCCACCCCTATAATTACTGAACGCTCCCTTTCAGTCTCTATATGGCTTTCTTTATATTTAGTGTCTAGCTTGTATGCGTGTATTGTCATAGAGTGAATATAGGAGCAATTCTAAAAACTCAATATTGAGAATTGAAGAGATCATGTTCTCATTATCGACCAAGCTTTACAGTAATTGCTTTCAAGTATCATACTGAAAATAGAAATGCGTAAATAGAGATTGGATAGTACCACTCACCTTAGTTTTCTCATTTCAGTCCATCAAACATGTAAAGGCTTTCATTTTGTCGCACTCGCTCTGTTTATTTCGTGCGATAAAAGTTGTGTCTGTGTTTATGTCACTTCTAATTCCCTCACCGCAACATTTTAAGCTTATATTATGTGAGCGCTCAGTCTTAAGTATTGACACGGGAATTAGAGACTTATTAGCTAAAATGTGTTCTCTTTTAATTTCCTCTTCTATTACAAAGTAACGACAAGGAACCGGTTAAAGCACTGTACTCTAAGACAGCGCGTCGCAGTTCACAGTCAGACTGAAACACTGCAGGAGGGCATGTAAATTATATGATATCGTATAAAGCAAATATCATCCACAAGATTACAATGACCGTCGTTAGCACAACGTTGATCATAAAGTTGGGACTGTCAAAGACGTTCAATATACAGTAATTTCTCGGAAGAGATTTAGTCGTTACAGGTGAACTGTAAATTACTTTTTTGATTTATTGTTTCCGAGACCACTGTGAATTCGAGAATAATGGAATCTCACACCCCAAGGGACCTGGGATGTGATTTCTCACATGAGTTTGGGATATTTTGTCACCAACAGCGTACAACATTATCCAAAATCGTGACAACGCTATCGTCTGTCCCCGTACTCTGACCTGCTTACTTTGTAGTTCCAGTCCGTGTGTTACTCATCGTGCCATTGGATAATATTTTCCGCGTGGAACGAAATGCTGTCTATCATCCAATCAGAGCTTGTGTAGTATGTACTGCAGAGTTTGGGACGATTTCTGCTACACCGTCGATCCCGCACTCCCAGTGGCCAGGAATATGAGAACATAATGTTATGCTATTTGACAGGAATACAAAAGGAAAGTTTTGCTACAGAACTAAACGTCAGATTCTCTGCTTTTTGAAAATCATTGAGAAGAGACTGTCATGTCGTCTTTGATGAGAAGTCCCGCTTTGACACCGCCTTTACAGAGTTATCGAACGAAGCGCGTTTAGCTGTTTTTAATTTCTAAACAATTTTAATTGTGCTGCGGGAAGAGTCCAACAAGTTTTCAACAAACACAGTTTAAGGTTGAAGTGTAATAAGTGAATTTCTTTAGTCGATAATCACAATTACTGCTGTTAATGCCGTGTGGCATTGTTTCGTGTAAATAAGACGCACTCATTCATTTTAAAGCATAAAAATTGATATAGCAAAGCAATTAGTTTTTATTGATTACCCAATAATATTCAGTTACTACATTGACAGTTCTCGATTATATTTATTATTCATCAGACAGCGTTCATTAATGATGCATGTGATAGACATTTTTTCAAGGCAAACTCTAAGCCGCTCTCGATTTTGCAATTATGTACTTTAGTCATGTTTTTGTTTACATTGTGCTAACAAATCTATTTGATAATAAACAATTTTCTCCAGAATTTTTTGACTCGATGTAAAAAACGGGTTACGCTGTTTCCTAACTAGCAAAATCGACAAACTACAAAACAAAGATCTCCACACGAAAGGCAGTAAACTTTTAACAATTGAGCTAACTTAAAGACTTCATCTTGGTTAATTTCAGAACTTTAGTGCGAATATGTATCGCCCCAGTACCTTTATTTGCTCGGCGGGAAGTGATCTCCAGGCTTCTGTAAAATGAAATGCGAATGAATTATGCCATTGAAGGTAATGATTAAAAGTAGGCTTGTGATATCGTTTTCTCCACTGTCTACCGCTCACGACAATGATGGACAAGAGTTGAACATCCTCATACGTCCTTGTCGCAAATTAAATGCAGTGGGTTAAAATGAATAATTTAAAGTACGGTCCACACAACCATTCTAGCGACATTATAATAATAATAATAATGGCATTGTAAAGAATTAAGCCCTATATCTACCATTCTTGCACCATTTTTTTCCATACGCGCGAGCAACGATGTCATAACAAATTTGCCCATATCTATTTAATATAGGGTGAGATACACCATGATGTAGTGGTGAATACGTACTCTAGAAAGAGGCAGTATGCCTATTACTATGCGGAGTATTTGTAGCGCAACAGTGCCCTGCAAATGTTGCCGCAAGTTCTGAAATTTTGCAGTTAGAAATATGGGATGTGCATGCAATGTCTATGTAATATTTTAAAACATTTCAACTTGTTAGATATATCAATTTCTGAATAATTACTTTGTTTAACATTTGCACTGTTAAGTCATTAAAAAGGACGACAGTAACCTTGAGGATATTATCATTATCAATACTCTATAGGAGACTAGTATATTTTTTCTTCGGCTTCTCTCTAGAGCACGTTAAGGTACACACTATATAGCCTTGGCAAACACAATGCATGCAATATTCCATATCGTTTTTAACAAATGAATTCAAGTTTGGACTGAAAATCGTGTGTAAACAATATTATTTGACATTTCTCAAATATAGAGTATTTTGACATATTAAACATAATGAGCGTTTCTACATGATTTTCGCAATATAACAAGAATGTGCAATTTTCCCACCAGAACAATGTCAAAAGCAATGGAAAATAAGTAAAAGTTTACAGCCAGTGGAGATTTCTTAGGAAAATGCCACGATGACATCGTATAGCCTCGTTTTGATGAACCTTACGTTGTGTTCAGTTTACCATATAGAATCTTCGTTTTACTTTTTATGCACAATGTTATATAATTGTGCAATTAATATTCATAGCGAAGGGGTAACATTTTGTTTCAGAGCTGTTTCTGACCATAAACCCTAAATAAAAGCATATAAAAAGAGCCCCAAATGCATAGGTGTTGACGACGAACAGATCGGTACACAAGTTGATCAGTAAAGTTACGCATCAGTTTTTTTTTTTCATCAGCGCTATATCTTTTTGTGACTTACCCAGTGTGGCCAGGTTTGGATGTGTTTGAAGAGAGCGTCACCGGGACAGACGGTACCATTTTTGGATTGACGATGTCCATACAATGTGTAATCGGGTGTCAGTTTGTTGCTTATGAAAGAAAAGGGATTTATTAAACCCATTAGCATGAAGTATAATGCGTTTTTACGGGAAGATTTCACAAGATAACTAAAATCGGGTTCATAGCAGATAAAAGATTAAATTGAAGTATAAAAAACAGTACAATGAGTAACCTTAAGTTTCTCATTACATTAAAAGAAGACTGAAAAAATACCGCAATTATACGGTGTGATTTGATCAGAATTGGTATATGCGAGTATGGGTACCAAAGATCAACAATAAATGTTGTTTCTATCTATTCAGTGCAGGAAAATTCTACGTTGATGTTATGACAATGATTTCTGCACAGTACAACCAGAAAAACAACAAGAAATATTTAAACCAGAAAAACAAGAATGACAAAAGTAATTAAGGTCTGAAACTTTAGGTACTGGAGGTCAACTTTAGCAACATGCATAGCAGAAAGGCAGCTAGCCCCTCTTAGTTTGACCGGTCTTCTCTCCCCTCTACTGATGGTCTTCCTCCCTCTATTGTCTATGGTTTGAGCAGGTCTGTTAATATGTAACAGTTCATAAACAATGACAGGAAATGACTCAAGTCAGTGGAGTTAGCCTGTCTTTAACTGGCATGCCACCACTCCTGCACATTTGCAGGATTTCCCTTTTTCTTACCTCATTTGCACATTTTTGACACTGACATGTTCATTTCGTCTACCTGTACACCAAATACTGAGATGGTAGCTTTGGCGGTATGGGAGCCTTTGCGTGTGACGGACATACATCCGCACATACATACCCACAAATATACAGACATACAGACGCCACCGACTCATCATATAAGCTCTTTTTGGTATTTATATTCATACCAAATATGAGCTAAAAACGTAATTTGAGGGCACTGTCTACGCTCTCCCTGGCCCTCTAAAGGGGAGAGCGCAGACAGCGCCCTCAAACAATGATTTTTTTTAGTCTATAGTCAAATATACATGACATATTTTGTGGGTTTTTCCTCATTTCTGTGGAAAGAAAGCATAACAAAGCAAATTACGCTCATCATACTCAGAGCTAGTGTGACAATCTCCCACAGGGAAGTAGCTGTACAGTAAACATTACACAAGCTCTGATATATTTTCTATGCCTTGAAACGCTCGCCAATGGCATATAGGAATTTAGCCGGTCTCGAAGTTCCCTGAAAACCTTGTACAATATCTGATTAAAATATTCGAAAGCTGTCCAACTTCAGACGATTACCACATACACCTTACTTTGACAAAGCCGTTGAAGACCGGCCAACGCAGCAGTAAGACTATTACCTCATCGCTACCGATTGGTGTTAAAACGTGAGTTTCATGGGCAGCACTATATTATTTACCAAAGACTAACCTTGACCAGTTTTTCTCTGTCTGTCGAGAGGACCCTAGACTTGTAATTGTTGAAGTGTTTCACAATACTAATCAGATTTTGATGAAATCTTTCTATTTCACGGTCCATCTTTTTCAAGGATATTTTCGATACTTGCGGTTGAGAGGAGGGAGGGGGCAGACTTTGTAAATGCAACAATGTGTACCAAAAAAACTACAATACTACAGCTGTCATTTCCCATGTAGAACAACTGCGGATAGCATTTCATCCGGGAGGATACGTTTGTTTTGAATTAGTAATCTCTGTGGGGATGAGCCATTACTTTCAGTCGGCTTTCAGGAAATTGAGTGACAAACCATCAGAATATTTGGGGAATATCGCGGAATATTTTGTTTAATACGTATGCGTACGCGTGGTCTCTTGAATGAGAATTAAGAAGTAATCACCACCTCTAACGGGTACATTGGAAGCAGGGAATGTGGGTAATAACGCGTGCCCTTAGTTTTCACTGTTATCAAAATTGAGTAATTTTACCAAGAACATCTCTGTGAAACGGTAAAACTATCAATCGACTTTCTGGAATGGGCTTAACTAAAGCTCGTCGATTTTCTTGGCGTTAAAGGATCCTCCAGATGCCATTAAAACGTTTCGTATCTCAGGAAAGTCCAATAAAATGACTTGTTTATATCATAGAGAAACATAGAGTGGCAACGGGTATTGTTTAAGGCGTGAAGCGGTTACGTAACCTATCCATGTTCGCCTCGCCTCAGGTTGCTCTAGTCTGGTTCCCTGACCCATTTCCCCGGTAGAGGGCGTGGGGAAATATAGGGTCAGGTACCGGCTAATGTTAACATGGACGCTATTGGGTTAAATAAAACAAGCTGTGATTGGATTAAAGTAACACTTGTAACGTTTTTCTCATGTTTCTTGGGTTTCGCACTTCCAGGCTCACTTGACACCAACTTCTTGTTTGTACCACAAAGCCGTCGAGGTAGAAAGAAAGACTTTTTACCTCCATGATTTAGCCACTGTGATTTAGCACACCTCTTGATACTTTTAGAACGTCGACATGATGTCTGGCATTTTTCAGGAAATTCGGACACCATTCTATCCACCGAAATCAATCGTCGTTCACAGTTCCAACAAAGTTTGCTTTCAATTAGCTGTGATATCGCAGCAGTACTTGTGGCGTGTATCGAACGTGCTCTGGTCATTGGGGTCACGCCACAGTCGGCGATGACCTCAATGACCCTAGCGCGTTCGATACACGCCACAAGTACTGCTGCGATATCACAGCCAGCCTTCAATCACCTCTATTTCCCCGTACTTCTGGATTAATCCTTTCAGTTTATGTTTCCCGTCTCGTGTGCCAGTGTTTTGGTTCGGATACCAGTGTTCGAACATAATTCTGATCCAGTCGAATTTTGACCGGCGTTTTCATGGTAGCAGCCATATTTGTTGTAGATCGTTCTGTCAGGTGACTAACTCCACCATCTTGAACAAAATTCTGTTCAAGATGGCTACCCGGTACCTGACCCTATATCTCCCCACGCCCTCTACCGGGGAAATGGGTCAGGGAACCAGACTAAGGTTGCTGTCGACTCTCTTTTCCGAAGAGTGCCGACCATGAATCCTTCGGTAATTTTCGGATTTTCGCCAATTGTTAAGCGAAAGTATGTTCGGCAAAGTTTGTGTTGTTGTTTTCGTGTGGTGCTGAGCAGAATTGACGTGCTGGCGAAAACGGGAGTGTTTTGAGCTTCAGGAAAGTGAGTTTTACCGTTTTAAAAATTCCTCTCATATTTTTATGAATATATAATCAGCATGTTTGAACCAAATTTGAAAGTCTTTTATCGATACTGTCTGGTTTTACTCAATGGTTTACGGTCAGTCATACCCTCTTTTAACGTGCGTCAAGGAAGGACATGTTTATGAAAGTGCTGGCGTGTTAATGTTTTGATTGGCGTCACAGTCCCTCCACCTTTGGTGGAGGGACTGTGTTGGCGTGAAGCAGTGTTTCTGGCCTGAGAGCTCACAAAGTAACTATGGTTGCTACGCGACTGGCAGTACGATGTCATCTCGTCGTATTTTTCGCATAGTCTCGTTAAATTATCAACCACAAACAAAGCCTCCAAAAAGTTTAACACCTTTGGAGCTCATTTTAATATGACAAGCCAATAGTCTACCGAGACGACCATTGAACAAAAGGCATGCAAGCGCTGCGACTCTGCCCTATATGTTACTCTGTGTTTATATTTACATGAAAAAAAATGGGTACCTATGCATAACGCCCCCAACGGCTGTAGTGTATGCGTATGTGTCGCTGCGGTGATCTCGTCGAAATCGTGCAGTGAAGGCATGTTCATAAATTTTTTGCCAAAATTGTGACATTGGCATTATAACTGACATTATCAACATGAGTAGAATACAAACTGGAAAACGGGCATCGAAAATTCTGACGTTTCAAGCCAAATTTCATCGGCAGCTACGTAACATATATAGGGTTTGTCCACAGTCCCCTGTGGTTTGTCATGTGATTTCCATTGCGACCATGCAGGTCTACGGTAACTGTCGACATTGAGTGAAGCGAAATATCAAAACAATAATTACTTACTTCTCAACACAATACTCCAAAAATTTCTGTGCTGCATCAAGGGCAGCTTTATTTGGTGAATCGTTGACGAAGTTACCCAGTATACACAGACCTGCAACGAAAAGCATACAATATTTCAGTTATTTCCTCCAGAAATATAGTGCTGTCTGTCGACAGATGCATGTACTACCGTGGCCAATCAGTACGTTTCGGAGGGCATCCATCGGCATTGGCCCTTGAGCCTTCGGCTGTCGGTTGTTTGGGAAGCACAATACAGGGCACTAGCCACAGTGGCTATACGCAGTATACGTGAATGTTTTGGGCACAGAAGGCATTAGGGACTATCAACAGTCTTATAACGTGCACCAATCTGTATTTGTCGCTCTAGAAATTCGACCTACCGATTGATTTAGCGTTGTAGCCGATAGAATGTGCACCCTGGACATTCCAACCACGTCCTTCGTAAACACGTCCATCTTCACCAACGCAGAATGTGTAACCTATATCCCACCACTTGCGACCGTCCATGTGAAAATTCTGCATGCAGGGAAAAAAATTAATCAAGCCAAAAACAAAACGAAAGAAGGTACAGTAAGTATGTCGGCAATACTTTTGGGGTTTTGTGCTTCAAGCATAGAAAATTCTGTGAACGCCTACGGTAGCTAGTAGCACTGGCAATGCTTCAAATTTTGGAAAGTCTCTGGTGACCTGAAAACATTCTTGCCACGGAATCCATCATGCAAAGAAAGAAGTGCGTCGAGTTCTAGTTATATGGGTGATAATATTTTTTTGCTTTAAACAGGCTTGGCACAAATTACATCGGAACTGTTGTGAAAGCATGTCCTTCAACATACAAGGTACTGTAATTGGAGACTGTGTATACCGCGTAACACTAAGAAGATGTGATTTGTCGGCTATTTACATGTACAGCAATGATTTCGATGATTTTGAGCTTGCATTTAAGTTTCTATATCAGTTAAACTAGCCGGGCAATTTGTAGAGGTTATTACCCATTATATTACGATGCCCTGCCCGTCGCATTTTGATTGGGCGAGCTGAACCACGTGACTGACCACAAATACACAGTAATGGTTTGTTGATATGAATACTAAGATTAGCAACTCAAAGTATAGAAACTTTATAGCTCAAACGTAAATCATAATCAATCACAAGATAATATGGAGCGCTTGTAGGTCAAGTTGAGATACTTTTTTCTGAAAACATCTCCGGATTTGCCATTTTTTTTACAGTGCGCGTGACAGTGCGTCGCGTATTGCTCAGTTTCTGGGGCCCAGTTGTCGTTCGCTCCTGAAATTTTCGGAATATTTTGACGGTTTTCTTGGGTTCGCTGATAATATAATGGAAATAACAGGCTCCGCTCTGACCATTAACGTTTATTTGTGGGCGCGGGCTCGAGGAAAGCCAAATTAACAGGCTCGGCAAGCCTGGCCCGTTAATTTTTGGCTTTCGTCTCGCCCTTGCCCACAAATAAACGTTAATGGTCAGCGCGTCGCCCGTTATTTCTATAATATCGCCTGTTCCTTGTAGTATCAGCGTGAGTGCCATTTGTGCTGCGTCATACAAGAAACGAAGCTGAGTGTCTGACGCAGCACAAATAACATGAATGGTGATACTACGCAAGGAACACGCGATAATGGTATTATATCATACCAGTATATTGATGGCGCAAATACAGCGATCCGATTTTTCGAGACGAGAAAAGAACCGTGGTATAATCGCGATATACCACGGCTGACATACGCGCGAGCTGTCAGCTGGAGCAAAAAAACAAAATTGACGTTCAACGCCAGAATTTCAATATACTCTTATGATATAAAGTAATAAATCACACCCAGCAACCGTATACCACTCGATTTTGACCAGTTCACTTCATATATGCACTCGCTATCACTCGTGCATATATGTCGTGAATTGGTCAAAATCTCGTGGTATGCCATCCCTGGGTGCGCTTTATTGCTAATTTAAATAACCGATTTATCGTATAACCATGCCAAAAATTTAACGAATGATGGGTAAAACCTTAAATTTTGAGGTTTCACTTTTATCCAACCATGCACATATAACTGTCATGGAAATATTTGGGTAAATAGGATTCATTCATAAACTATACCCAAAAGTCAATAACATGCGACAAATCCTCCATGTCTCAATGACACTATACCGGAATTCAAAATTAGGGAGTGTTCAGTTATTATGGCCGGGGGAGGGCCGGCAAATTCTTCTTGCACATCAGTCAAAATAAGTGAACCCCCTACCCACTGTACCAAAAAATTGATGACCCCCCTTTCAAGATGACAAACATTTCATGACCCCCCTCCCACACACACACACACACACACACATTGCTTGAGTAAATTAGCTGCACACAGAAACACCTCAGGGATATGGAGCGATAGAATCCCCAAAAAAGAGCTTAGATTTTTTCAAATGACCTTCCTTACAAACTCAAAAGGTGTTAATGCTCAGATTTCCCATTCTGACTTGCTATAATTTTGAAATTACCCCTCAAAGGGGTTTGACAGAAATTACTGGTGGATCGAAATATTTTTGCGCAAGCGTGTGTGTACATATTTTGATATTTGGATTTAATTAAAATTAGCTGTTGATAATGTTGATTCACTATACATGGTATGCATATATTTTCTCATACATGTATGAAGAATCTATGTAATATTTTCTCAATGCAAAACTATATCTATGCATTTATAGATATCTGATAATTTACATAAATGTACTTGAATAGAATATAATGGTTCAGGGCTCGAAATAAGCTTATTACGTGTACAAGAAATCTGATTATGGAATTTCACTGAAAATGTTCATCCACTATACATGGGAGTCTATTAGGAAAGTATGAATAATTTTTTTCCAATACAAAAATAGGTAAACCCATGTATTTATGTTCTCTCGATTATTGATATCAATGTACTTGATTAGACTAGGGTGGTAACAAATGAATGTGTTAACCAGAAATTGGATTTTGGAATTATACCAAAATGTAGATTCACTGTGCATGGGAGTCTATGAGGAAAATACGAATAATTTTTTTCCGATACAAAACTATCAAAGTCTGTGTATTTATAGACATTTGATAATTCATTTTGAAGTACTTAGTTAGCCTAGGATGGTTAAAGGTTGATATGTGTGCAAGAAATTAGATACTGGAATTTCATCGAAATGCTGATTCACTATACTCTGGAGTCTATGAGAAAACTAAGAATAATTTTTTTACAATGCTAAACTAAATTAATTTGTGCTTTTATAGGTGTTTGATAATTGATACAAATGTACTTGATTCACATAGGGTATTTAAGAGTTCAGATGTGGACAACAATTATGATATTGGAATTTCACCTAAAAGTATTATTTAACTTTTCATGGTACTAGTAGTCTCAGTACAGGTAACTGTTAAATAATTTCCCTGACAAAACTTGCTATATCTCTAATATGTAAGTAATAGGAATTGTTCATTGCCCTCAGTGCAGTGAGCTTGATTTACAATAAGACAAGCCTCAGAGTTGTCAAGTCAAGATGTTCATGTGACAGATAATTATACTTTTGTTCAGATTTACAGGTGAATAACTTCAATGAATGAAATCATGCAACGAATCATTTTGTATCTCCAAGAAAATTTCTGAACACTGAAACTGCTTTTTGACGGGACGGATACTTATGAAAATTAAGTGACCCCCCCCCCTTTGAGCTGTTTTAAAAATACACTTTAAATTTGAGGTGACCCCCCTTGGATTTTGCTGGCCCACCCCGGCCATAATAACTGAACGCTCCCTTAGTCGCACGGGAAGAACCTTTTATGGCGCAGTATTTCATTATATTAAATCTTAACCGATCAATTTACTTTCCTCTCCCTGTTTCAATCGCGGTCGATTGTCGTACGGCGCGGAGAAAGGTGAAACAGTATTTTCTGTTCGTAATCAGGCGAAGGACGATATATTCGTGCAACTCAGAGAAAATACTGTCCTTTGACATATTCTGTACTGACGGATTTGTCCTTCGCCCACTTATACTGTCAAAATGCACTGACGGCACTGTCTTTCGCCGACAGTCATTCACCTGTTATGCAGTGGAAATGGCCCTCAACCTACACTGTCCTGAAACTGATGGTGTTCTTCACCATCTTCTGAACAAATAACATTGTCCTTCGCCCTATTTTAAGTGAAAACGTGTCCTTCACCTCATTTAGTATTGAAAATTTTGGCCTCATTTTGTATCAATACCACAGTCCATCACGTTACTCTTTAGAGGTTCCGCTGTGCTTCAGTCTTAGTCTCAGTTTTAGTCTCACCCGACGGAAGTAAGCTTACGCTGATATTTTCTCAACAATCCAGTCGATAGCCTGGAACAAAATAGTTGACGTTACCTGTATGCTCCTCATCTCAGCACAGCAACTCTCGTACGTCGAACAGCGCCTTCCGGCTGTGTGATGCAAGATCACGTACGGCACAGGCATAGACATGTTGTCGTGTTCCGAAACTGACCTCGCTCCCCACTTTGATCGGCTCACGATCTCAACGGCCATGTCGCTAGACTCGGATTGGTTCTGTTCAACGCAAGGTTAGCAAAACTGGTGTCAAGGAGAGCAAGGCAGGGAAAAGACTGACTCTCACTGCTCGGCTGGCAATATTCCGGGGCAATATTACTGTCAGTACTGAGGTCAGCGTTCGGGTTTTTCCAGCTCATTGTGTCAGGGTATTTCAAGGTTTCACCATAGGGTATTGCAACCAACATTCCTCTTGGAGTTTAAAACGTGTTTATTATACAAGCCCGTAGACACTACGGCACGCCTATATCTCCGTCGTGTGTATGCCTATATACTTTACACTCGCTACCTCTGTATAGCATTTTAAATAAAACGGTCCATATCTGTAAATTACCTCCCTGATCCCTACATTATTTTTGTTCCACCGATCACCAACGTGGAGGATTATCAAGCTGGTTTTTGACTGCTTTGTTCCCGGGCTTCATTTACTTCTGGGAAATCCCCTAACAGCAAAGGGTATTCCCCGTAAGTGACGTCACATGTATGCATGAATAACAAATGATACCTGACACCATTTTATTGACTCCGCGCTTTAAGAAGAAACTCGATGAATTTGTCCCTATTACTTTCGTTTGTGTGCAGGGGAGGTCGCAAATATTACGTCCAACGCCAGTCTATCTACTACAATATATACCTGTGCAGCGACTATAATCGTTGTGTTGTTGTGACACTCCTATTCGGTCTTGAGGTGGGGATCATGCCAGAAAAAAATGCATCTTTTGATCAGACATGCGGCTGATGCATGATGCGACATTTGCAGATATAAAAGTGAAGGCGCTAAATTCGTGGGAGTATGCATTCCCGCCTGCTATAGCGAAAATTTAAAAAATGTGTCATTCTTATAAGCTTTCACTTTCGGTATACCCCTAGTTCCGTGCACGGAGTCATGTGTTCCCTATACTGGGGAACGTGGGCAATTAAAACGCGCGAGATTAAAGCGAAATAGAGTTTGACCTCAACCCCATCGCCTGTAAACGGAGGTTTGCATTATGCAAAATCCGAATGCCGCCGACGTGATGAATCGCTTTTATTTCCTGCACCAGAAGGTAAAACTGCTGACAGAATTGTGAAAAATCAAGTTTTTCCATACAAAATCAGGATGTTGCTTTAGACGCTTACCATGCGGTAGCCGCAGCTTACATCTAGTATAAATTTAAGTGTGGAGCTCGACACTCTCTTCCATAAAAGCAAGGTGTGATATGCGCGTGTAATGACCTACGGTCCCTTTTATAGGTTTCCCCACATTGACTAATAGTCGCTTATGGTTAGGTACGTGGTGGACCTCCCTTGGACATCAGTCCTGGCTGCCGTACACTTAAAAGTAACGATGCTGTGATTGGCTATCTACAAGAAGATCGACTCATGGCCTATACTGTGTGCATGTTCCAAATTATACCAAAACCACTTGAAAGTAAGATGTCTTTGACTTTTTTAGCCAAAAATAAAGCCTTTTTCTGCCATCTCAAACTTGTAGTTATAGTACTTGCTTAATGTAACTATCATTTTCTGTTTGTAAAAAGTTTAACCAGTATTTCATATTGCGACGAAGTGTGTTTGTTTTAGGCAATGTCTGCCAAGTTCTCCAAATACAGTAGACTTGCATGTGGTATAGCTAACGTGGAGCTCTATATTTACAAAAAGATGCCTGGACCTGTTCTATACCGTTACAATCATGACATCCCAAAATTTCACAACCATACATCAATATTGGGAGTTTTTTGGTCAAATATTCTGAAAGCTTTTTCAACATTTAAATTTTGGAATTTGCTAAGATATTTCTTAAATTGTGAGTGGCTTTTATATCATTTCTCAGGCTGGCAATGTTTTCCGGTGCAATTTTCCAGCTCCCAGTAGGAGACAATGTTAGGTCAAGAAAATTAAAGTACGAAACTCTTTCAACTCCGACTCCCTCCAAATTTCATTTCCCTTACTTTTTTTGTTTTTTGGGGGGGTTTTTTTGGTATTGCTCCTTTTCTGAAGACAACTATATTGGTTTTGTTGTGTTAATTCTTTCACTTTCACTCTTTAAAGTTCAAACAAAGTTTATCAAGCTGTCTCTGTACACAGATTATATAGTACTACTCGTAAGAGAAAGGTCATCGGCAAAAGATAAATACAATCATTTCAACATGCCTACATTCGCACTATTGTATAAGTCACCTTGAAGGGTTCCCCTATATCATCTGTGAAAAGAGGAGAGAGAATGGAATAATTTTGGACACCACAAGTATACTGAACACGATTGGAACTAAATTGACAAAATTGGATGACTTTAATTATCAATTTATTACAGCTTAAATTTTACAAATTGATATAATAGTGTAAAAATCGAAATAATGTTTTCATTCAGCAAAACAACAAAAACACATTGTTTATTGTTTATCCCTTTAATCGGATTAATTTCTATGAGAAAGTCATATTTTTTTGTTCATGTTATAAAGAAACGAGACAAAATGCAAATAATTTCTGTAATCGATGACTTTCAAGTCGGGGCACTTTTGAAATGTCCCTTACTTTTCCGTCAATCTAGGGCTGAATAAACACTTAATATAGTCAGGGCACGGGCGCACATTTGAAATGACCCCGGCTAACTTAACTGTAAATCGATCGAAAAACTTCATTTTCGTAGATGCAAAGTAACAATCAAGATTAGTAATAGTATTTCAGTAACGGAGATAGTATTGTCAAGTTGACACATTTTTATTCAAATAGAAATATTGTTCACATGTTTGGAATGGTATAGCATGAGATGGTGTCATACAATGATTCTTACGTATAACATTTGCACAACATCGCAAATTTGAATAGAAAATGAAAGATGGTAAGCCAATATGGTGTAATATTGAGAAATTGTAATAATCGAAGTATCAAAAATTAGATAAAATCATGTTACTGACACTAGTATATTGTTGAGTCAGAACCCACTAGACAGATAATCCACAATGTCTGGCACTGGAACCGAGTTTAATTAAAACATCACTGCGCTTCTTCATGTCTTTGGACGATGCGCAGTCGTCGAGGATTATGAGAGTGTTAGTGCCGGTCCATTCCTCAAGTACGAAGGCTAGAGTATCATCCACGGTATCTAGGCCGACCGGAAACACAAACACATGTTCATCGTTAAACACATTTTTTCCATTATATGTTTTGCTGTTCATCAATGTCGGACTAATGAAACTACATCTTCAAATTTCCAGAAGTACTGTCCGGTGAGGAGATTCATGACATATTCTGTATTGCCACAATTCGTCGGTCCACTTATAATCATGTTGAACAGCGGCTCGACCCATAACATTTTTAACTACATACAGTATAGATTTATGTACTGTACATAAATCCAATGAATACGGCCAAAGATAACAAACCCATCTTGTTATATTCATTATATTCTTGTTACATTCATAAATTGGGTCTGCGACAGCATCTGGTGCTTTTTTCGCAACAGTCAGGCTACAGCTACTGCCGCCAGGGCTGCTTCCACTTTCGTTCCGGCGCCAGTGTCAGCTGCACCATCCCGCCACTGCACAGCACCCCCTATAGTGTCTCCATTGCCTCATGATGGGTTCTTTCTTTCATTTTTGTATTTGTATCTGTTGATTGTCTGTGGCTTTGAAATTTCATCGGCTGGGATTGCAACCTCCATTTCATGAAGGATCCGACATACTGTAGTGACAAAAAAGATCGTATTTGATGTGGAAGTTGCCGTCGTAGAGATGGGCAAAGGAAATAGCACAGCCAGTGGTGTTGCACCATACAGCGAAATACAGTTGCTGGTCCCAATATTCCATATGCGGGCCGTCTAGCAAAAATTGCTTGCTTTAGCCAAGCGATGAGTGATTATCTTTGAATATGTCCATTCGGCAGATAGTAAACTTATCTGTTGGCGTTACGTATATTTCTAAGTTCATGAGAAGGGGTTTTATGTCCAGTTCAGGGCTTATTTGAGCATGTTGTAACGAGGGTACACGTTTCTTATTCAGCTGAAAGGCGATCGGGAATGACATCATTACTCCTTATATGCAGACAAATTTTTATGGATTCTCTATATATATCATAGCTGCGCTCACAGGATATCTCGTGCCATAGATTTTGTTTCTGACTTTGTTTTTGATTCTTTGGTACAGATTTCAACTTTTTTTTTACTTTTTCCTGAGAGAAGACAACATGTTGAATACAATAGACGATACTGTACAATCCGCTGGGCTAAACGCAGGAGCTGCAGGGCTTTCCAACAGCAATTGGTTGCGACCAAAACAGTAAAGAAACGATAAAAATACTCTATATCGTTGCAAGTGGTCAAAACACATTACTTTTGGTAAGGAGTGTTCAGTAGAACAAGTAGAAATGTGGAATGAAAAACAGGTTAATAAGGTTGTAAATAAAGCTGTCGTCGAATAGAAAAATATTTTATTACTCCGGAACCGTATTCTCTGTAATAAATGTACAGCTAATACGGCTGCAGCAGTAGGAATAAAGAGAAAATTACACATGATTAAGCCCCGGAAAATTTGAACACGATAGAGCTGCTTCGTCGGAAAAAAATACGTCTGCAGGCTGACTGGGAAATTTAGAATCAAACACATGCAGGAACTCAACTAAGAGCTGCAGATGTTGAAGCTTCAACTAATAATGCGACTGCGATAAATGTCTCGGATTATTATCAGCCAAACCCCGAACACAAAAATATGAATTATCTATAATGCCGGAAGATTAATTTTTGGATGATTTGTTATGAGTTAAGGCAGCTTCGGTATAGAAGTTCTATAAAAAAGCTTGTGGGCCAGTCATTGAAGTTTGTCTATATCTCTGTTTTGATCTGTTTTCCAAGTATGCTTTGAACTAGGGTTTTCCGCGCTTCTCATGGCATAGAAATTGAGCCCTGTTTTCGATGTCATAGATTACCTTGTCACTTATTTCTTTTATTATTTCTTTTCTATTGTGGATGGAAAGCATTTGTAGACAGTCTGAGGTTTTCCAATGTATGCATGGGGTCTGCAATAGACTCGCGCCGCTTGTAGCATAATTTCCGGTGACATCGATAGAATCTGAATGAACTATGTATTAAGTAACTGTGATGGAATTTGTTTGTTTTGGACTCCTGGAACTTCTTTCCAGCAAGGGTTCCTAAAATCTGACGAGGTCAACAAAGTTAGCTGTAGCATTAAAAAGATGTTACAAGCATATGGCAGTGATACATAAATGCAACCTGACGGTGTAACTTTCTTAAATTTGATTTTTTGCATCATTCCAATCATCTCTCTGAGAATATCGAAATTTCCTGTATATACGCAATGACGGCAGCTAATAACTACGGTCTAGGTTTGACTAGTATAAATCTCGAGCTCAAGATCTGTGTGATATTAAAGTTAATAATGGTTTAAAGATCTCAACAAACCATAATAAGGATTATGTCTTCCGATATAAAGATGGGAGAAACAGTTTGTCTTTGAGCCTTCTAGTTGGATGTCAACAAAAGTATAGCCGGCACGAAAGCTACAGATAACCCCATACCCTTTGCTCTTACACGGGATGAAACGAGACAGAGCAATAATATACCGCATAACATCTAAGATGTATTAGGAAGACTTGGTGTAATTTAAATGGCTTACGCCTAAGAATCCATACATTATGTAACTCGGTTTACCAATTCATCTCAAGATCAATCCTTATACTACAATGAAAGCAGATAATGCACTTCGGAGATGGATAAACTACAGAACGAATCATTGCTCATATACTGTTATTACACCTCACTCATTCAGCGTGCACTGCCATTGGTTAAACACGACTCAAGTGACATATAAAAGAACTTCATGATGCCCTCTGCATTTGATATTACATGATGACGTCATTTTACTTACTGCGCATCTTTCTGCGCCTAACAAATTGTCGTTCGCTTGTACTTGCAGTCGGCAACTATGGCTGCGAAACGTCATGCCGAGCTGTCACCGGCACAGTTAGACGATATTTAGATGCAAGTAAACAGCAAACGAACGAAAATGGCAACAAGGCAATTTCTGTGTTCAGCGACTATGCAATCAACAAGTTTGGATACGCCACCGAGGAGATCGGTAAACTTTCAGCGGCAACCCTAGACTCGGCACTGACAACATTTTTACGCTGAGCACAGTCCCTGTGGATAGAGGGACTGTGCGCTGAGGTTCGGACTCAGAAAGGCGAACTGAACTCGAAGTTTTTGTGCTTTTGTGTCTTTGCATGTTTGCTTGTTCGCTGCCCTCGCTCTCATGTGTTATTATTTAAATAGCAGGGGTCGAGCAAGCTTATTTTGGGATACAACGTACTTCAAAGAAATGTGGGCTGAGGGCGGCGGGGGGGAATGGCTCAGCTTTATTAACTTTACATACAGCCAATCAACAGATGACAGACACAATGAAAATACTTCAGAATGGTACATTTTTATTAAGTGCATAAAATTAGCTAAAGAGATGAATAGAACGATCTCGTTGATAAAATTTGTATCAAACCAGAAAATAGAGTCAATTGTTCTGTTATCATAAAAGTAGATAGGAGACAGAGACACGAAAGATATGAATATTCAATTCTGTGCTGAAGTGAACAAGTTACAGAATAGTGAAATTAAATTTGTTCGTAAGGATGCAAGTAATTGCACTTTAGATTTTAGTACTGTCACTCTTAAACGTATTTTTTGTTTGAAATATTAGTCTTCCTAACCATTCTGAGTGGAGAAGACCAAACTTTTAATATTATAACTTGGCAGATCAGCTGGCGAACAAAGCTAAAAAATCACATTGATATGTAATGACACCACAGGATCATTGAAAATTACATGATATTATCATGGCGTCACAGGGTCACTGAATTCACAGGAAACTTATGACATCTCAGGGTCACTCTTTGATAGTTTTACTTTCTATACATGAGCATTGAAGACCGTGAGTCTATGCATTCACTTTAATATCAAATTTATGCTCCTCAAAATATCGTCACACATATTTACAATTGCTTAGGAACATTCAAAACTTAATTTACAACGTAAAATTTGAAGATAATGTCTGAAATTCCTATAAAGGTTTTGAAGAGGGTCGCACGACATGTTTATGTCACAGTTCCCTTTAATCCATTTAACAATATTTGCTTGTACCTTCTTCTCTTTCTTCTCCCTACGGAATAGGGTAAAAATTGTATCCAAACACTGATTATACAAGAAGACATACTGTAACCTCCGGCACTGAAATGCATTAAAATCACCGTTAAATTGCTTAAACGGGAAGCTACAGGACATTGGGCGCACAATACTGGGATTGCTGATGACACAGCCATTTTCATACACCGGGCAGGAGTTTTTGAATTCTCATAGCATCGCTTTGATCGTATGAGAAATTTGAATAATCATGATGGGCACTTTCGTGACATATGAAAAAAGGGGTCAAATGGTCGTACAGGAAACACATTTTGAAACATGCGCTCTCCAACACTCTTTTTCAATTTATTTTCGACTCAAGTTTAGTCGCTATGTATTCACAGACATCATATGCAAGATAAAATGACAATGACAAATGGAAAAATTATGGGACCCTGGAACGAAATATGGCACTTCCGATCAGTAGCGTGGCTTTCTTACATTTGCATAGATTTATGATAATCCGGCTTCTGGGGAAGTTCCTGTTTAATGCGAGTCTTGAGATCTTCCAATGTCATAATGTTGTTTGGTGGTAGTTAGTAGGTAAGTAAGGAAGTTCATTATACTTTTCTTTCTGGTACCCACTTTTTTGCTGATCAAGTATCAAGTTGTGGTGGATTCGGAGAATTCAATTCTGAAGGAAATCCATCACCATCATGCCACAAAGATACTGCTTTGAAATATAGGTTTCTCCAAAATGCACCATAGGACCTACATGTGGATTTTCTCATTCAGCATTGATGCATGACGAGGCGAAAAAAATATTCACATTGTTCTTTGGATGTGTACATGCATTCTTGTATGCCACCACCTTTCAATCACGTTTGAAATCACAACATATGGCACCAAGTCACCTAGCGGAGAAGCCACAGTGAACAACGTCAGAAATATACATGCTTGAAGATATTTCCATTAAGATAATGAGCGTAGTTGAACGGAAGGCATAGTATAAACACAACAAGGGCGTGCATGAGTAATAAAATAGGGTATGTCTTCAATTTAGAATGCTGAGTCAGCGCTGTGAAGTGAATTTTAAGTACGTTGTGTCGCACTTAATTTCATGGAAATGGATTAAAGATAATAAGTACCAAGGATGGAGTATAATTTGAATTTGCAACGATGAGTGCTTTTCGTTCGAGAAAAATACCATATGTGAACTGAATTTATGACACCCTCGTAAACATCAACATTCACTGTAACATAATGCATTCTAGGTTACCACCTGTGTGTGCATGGGTAGTTTATATGCGCGGATGTGATGCCTTTTTGCATACATGGCGCCTGTGTAAGTAGCAAAATAACGACATGGTTGCTATGGCAATGTAGTTTATAAGATGCGTTCTTCGTTGAGATTAGGTTAGGTTTGGCAGCCTCTCAGAGGCCAAAAACAATTACTACTTACACAGAACGGATATAATTATTACAAGAGCGTTAGCATATGCCCTGAGAAGCACACTGCTATAGGCCTACCCATTTTCTCATTTATAAGTACAATAGCGATAGCAATAGAAGAGCGTGTGCAAGGTAAGTTCGTTGGTTACTCTAGCAGTCAACATATTTCTATGTTACAATGATTGAACGTTACTTGCACTGTTATGGAAAGCTAGTTTGTCTGTTAATAGCTTTCGCCTAAATCATAGACACACGTATTTGAAATTTGTGATGAAGTCAAACTACTTACAATTTTGTCCATATTACTCAAATATGACGTCACAACAATGACTACCAGTGGAAAGACAACTCCTAACGCTTTGTACAATCGTTGTGCTATACAGAGAAACAATATCAACTGATTACCATAGCTCTAATAATTTTATACTAAAGCGCTTTTTACTCTGTTAAGACATGAATTTTTGTATCTTGTCGTCTTCTATGTTTAGGCTAGGTACTGACCATTAAAAACCAAAGAACAATTTTTCTTTTAATTTTTGTATAGAATATAATAACAGATATGTCCATGAGTAGCTGACTAGATGCTTGCTGTATCTTCTCCTCGCCTTGGACCTCACAACGACAGTATTAGTCAACAACGTACAGTTTAGTGCTTGCTTATGTTTGAAGATTACAAAGGGGACTAAATTATTTACAGTTATGAGCATATAGTAATCTTAAATTATATTCAAACTTACAAGGTAAATGTTCAAATAATCGCAATGATCTTTGTACTAAATATATATATTGATATATAAAAGCCGACGTTGAAATAAGTTATGCATGTTATAAGCCTATAGTCTTTTTTTCAGCCAACTCGTTGGGGTAGACGTTGTATTATGGTTATTATAAACCATACATCGTGTACTATAATTTAACTGATTCTGGAAGAGAATAAGAAGTTATGTTTGCATACTTGTTGCTCAGAATATATATCGTTTGACCAAGAAAGAATTGCCTTCAAATATACTCGATGAAGTAAAATCATAAACAAGAAGATGACTTACCGGCGGATATGTGAACTAATTCGCTACTGTTGTCAAATCCCATCGTCGTTGTTTCTGTAACAAAAACGAAGATAAAAATATGACGTGCAAAGATCCATATTGTACGACATTTAAAATATCTGATCGCGAAGAAATTTCCTAAATTTTCAGAGCAAATACACCAACAGATTTTAATAATCGTTAAGATGGTGGACGAATGTGCATTCAGTATAAATTTCGAATCATTTAATGGCTTCGTTTGGCGATATTGGAGTATTTTCCACAATAATATTTAGTACCTTTATATACAAATTTGGTGTGCCAGGTTCGATTAGCGGAATTAGTTCTGTCAGATTACTGATGGTCATTCTGAATGTATACGTAGCCAACGCCGGCCACTTTCTTCTACCTGTGCTCGATCGTTTTCACAAAAGTTACATGTTAGTATGAATGTAGCTAAATTAATCAACCGGAAAGGGATTGCTGAAGTTTGTCTGATTTTGACACACTTTTTCTAATATCATAGCGTTTCTTCAATGTTGCAATTGAAACACAACCTGACTGAAAAGAGTCTAAGTGGTAAATATACGAGAAAAGTCTATGCCATACGGGAACACATATATGAGAGCTTGAGGATTTTGGATGTTGACTAATCTTTTTAATTTCAATAGTGTAGGGGTTTTGTCGTAACATTCAGATATAAATATTTTGCGCGAATCAAATACAAGGGGCAAATGAGACAAAAACGGAATTCGGTTTGAACTTGGTTTAATACACTTTTAATGCACTTGTACATAGCATACATACTCTATTTGCCTTTGGTAACTTTTCGATCCGTCCACTTTCAATATTCAAACTGTGATTGGATACTCGAAATTTACACAGTGGTTTCCTAAAGCATCAAAAGCGATATGTGTCTAGCTATGAATATGTTTCTAGGTTCGTTCTCCATCGTTGAATACTTATATCAAGTGTTCTCTGTTTTATTTCAGACAAGAAGATATACTCCTAACCTACTGTGTGCATGTTCCAAATTATACTAAAACCCCTTGAAACTAAAAACATGATTGGAGTTTGGGATAATTAGATCGTACAGTAATGTCGGTGTGATGTGCAAATGTAAGCTAATCTACTTTTATTTTTAAGTTATACACTTATGTCTATGAGTAACTTAGATTTTGGACGGCCGGGATTAAGCCTAACATCGCCACAGGTTACTAACAAAAAAGGTATGAACACTTGAGTATTACCTTGAATTTCTCTGCACGCCATTGAGTATAGAGGATATGCATGGTCTTCACAGCCTTTGGAATTTGGAGGAAAGTGATTTCCTTGTTTCTGAGGAGGAAAATAAAAACCACATATACAATGATGACATTAATGTAAATAAACTGTTTGCCTTTTTCTTTTCTAATTTCCGGAAATCATGCCGAACAGCAACCAGGAAAAATGTATTGCTTGAAAGCTATCTTTTAGCAAAAAGCTGATTTCATCGCCAAGAAAAACACGATTGGAACTAATTTGGAATAATTGGATGGTGAAGTAATGCGGATTTAATCTACAAATGTAATCTTATCTGCTTTTCTTTTTACATTACACACTTGTTTTTATGAGTAATTTGCAGTATTGCAACATTCAGCTAAATTGCACTTAACGCTTTTGAGACATTTGAAAAATATGAAAATCCAATTATCCCAAATTAGTTCCAATCGTGTTGAAACGAAAGTATTGTTAACATTACAATTAAGCTCAATTGAGTAATCACCAATACGGAAAGATTAACTGCTCTTCAAAAAAATTCTCGTAGATCGTTTTCTGAGCTATATGTTGTCACTATAAAATGAAGGAAACACGCAACCCTGATGAAAGTGAAGAACAAAGTTCCCACGAACTACCTGGCACAGAAACCTGTTGAATAATTAGTGTTGGGTTACAAGTTACTCTCTCGACTCAATCCCAAACTTGCTAGAATCATATGTGAGTGTATGCCGGCATGAAGTTCTTATTTTACGATATTGTGGTTACTTTTCAAAATGTTATAGTGTGCAAAACGTAAAAAAGGTGACATACGTTACGGTAGAATGCGCCTCGACGACAGATCAAACTTTTACGACTCGATTTTGGTCTACCATTTGCGGGGGTTCATTTTGAAAAGTATGTAGTAAATATTCTTTTCAACCCTTAATTTTGTGACCCGTATTTTTTTATTGCACATTGATCCGTATTTTTATTCTTGATTTCGAAAGGGTATGATTTGAAGTTTCCTTGCGATCAGTTTGAACGAGACTTTGTCTTTCAGTTTCGATATTACTGCTTAGACTCGCAGTTAATTCAAGTTTCATTAGCTACATACGTTTTTGACGTTTTTTCAGATATTTTTATCATGTCGTCTGCAACACATAAATTCTCCGTTCTACTATCATCATGTCGAAAGTAGTGTTCAACTGCGTGGGTAACATGTAATAATATTTTCGTCGGTTGAATTTCAGTTGTGATCAGTTGATCAGATAATACAATAATAACATCTCAAACTGTACAATGTCTTGTGTTGGCAAAACGAATATCTATATTCAATATACCGCAAGAGGATCAATTTGAATAAGAAAATGTATTTTACAATGAAAAATAAGGAAAATATTATCATAAGGTACCGCTATTTTCCCTACAATCATTGTAAATGTCACTTCATGGTAAAGCGGTAGGACTTACCCAGTGTGGCCATTCTCGGATGTCATTGAACAGCGCATCACCAGGACATACTGTGCCATTCTTTGCTTGACGATGACCATATAGGATGTAATCGTGTGTCAGTTTATTCCTTGTAAAAGACATAAAAATATTATTGTGAGGTATGGTTGGCCATGAAGAAGCCCGAGGACATCGCCTTAACGATAGCAAATTTTAAGCCGCCGTTTGATCAATTTGCAAATTAGTGATTATCTGAAGTGAAAATGCGAAATGACTTTTAATAGTTGTAACCTAGTATCATCAAAGTTCATAGCATGTTAAGCCAACTTTGATCAAGTTAATCCAAGTATCTATCCCTAATTAGAAAAAGTCTATTAAATATGCAAATTATGAATTTGCTTAAGTAAAAGAGCTTAATGACTATCAACAATGTTCTATTATACTAACTTCCATGTACATAGCAAGGTTCGTCAAATTTGGTCAAATCAATCAAGGAAAGTTAATTGAATATGCAAATTAGGAATTGGCTTTGGTAAAAGAGCTTAATGACTTTTACCAATGTTGCATCATGGTTTTATTCTTTGGACATAGCAAGTTTCGTCAACTTTGGTAAAGTCAAGCAAAATATATCATTCGAATTAGGAATGTAGGAATGTTTATTAAGTATGCAAATAAGGAATTGGCTTAAGTAAAAATGCTAAATGACTTTCCATCATCTTGTGTCATAGTATCTTTCATTTACATAGCACGTTTCGTCAACTTTGGTCAAGACAATCGAGATATATAACCCTAATTCGGAAAGTTCATTTAATCTGAAATTTAGAAATTGGATCATAATAAGTAAAAATGCTAAATGACTTTTAGTAGTGTTAAATCATAGTACCTTCAATATACATACAAGTGTTTTGTCAATTTTGATGGGGTCAATTCAGATATATATCCCTAATTAGGAAAATTCATCAAATATTCAAATTAGCAACTAACTTTCATGTCACAACTTTGTCTTTCATGGCAGATCAATCCTTTCGTGAGCTACATTTTTTTATTAAATCTCATCCGATTTGGGGGGAAGTTCTCATTTATGATTTTTTCTTTCTATAGAAACAACCATAAAAAACTAATCGATTTTGCCAATTTCAAACAGAATATATGTACCAAATCTGACTTGAATCTGTTCAGGTGTTCTTGAGATATCGTGTAAACAGACAGACTCATGCGCGTGCGGGCACACAGACACAGACAGACAGACAGACAGACAGACAGACAGACATCGGTACGACATCAGCTCACGTGCGTTATACACATGAGCTAAAAAACTTACATCTCGACTGAATAATCCAAAAATCCCTTGGCAGCGTCAAGAGCAGCTCGATTAGGAGATTCGTTTACGAAGTTGCCCAATATGCACAGACCTATAACAAAGCGAATACAGTATTCGAATCATATTTCTTCTCGACACTTGCATGCAAAAATCACAATTATAATATATTATGCTGTCATTCGTCATTCTGATTGCACTAAAGCCTGTTCCGTCGATGCTAAAGTACTGTTCTAGCAGTGCTAAATCGGACCCCTTAACCAACATAGAGGGTTAACGAGGAAACAAATGAAAGGCAGGATATTTTGCCTGCACGAGAATTCGAAGACATTTCGTACAAATGTCGATTACACAAGGATTTATCCGCCATGAAAGACATAAAGGTGCAACATGAAAATGAATTCAATTTGCTAATTTGCATATTTGATGAACTTTCCTAATTAGGGATATTTATCTGAATTGACTCAATCAAAATTGACGACACTTTATAAGTATATTTGAGATACTATGCTTTACCAATACTGAAAGCAATTGCGCATTTTAAATTCAGCCCATACTGAACTTTCCTAAGGGTTATATATCTTGATTTACTTGATCAAAGTTGACCAGAATTGCTATAAAGATTGAAGATACTATGATACAACATTATTAAAATTCATTAAGCACTTTCACTTCACCCAATGCTTAATTTGCAAATTTAATGAACTCTCCTAAGTAGGGATATAAATCTTGATTGCCTTGACCAAAGTTTACGAAAATTGCTATGTACTTTAAAGATACTATGACATTACATTATTAAAAATCATTAGGCATTCCTGCTTCAGCTAATGTCTATTTTGCATATTTAATGACCTTCTTAATTAGGGTTATATATCTTGGTGGACCAGCCCAAAGTTGACGAGACTTGCTATGTACATTGAAGAGAATATTATACAACATTACTGAAAGTCATTTAGCAATTTTTACATCAGCCAATTTTTAAATTGCATATTTAATTAACTTTATTATTTAGGGATAAATCTGGATTGAAACTTAAAATAAAGATGCAGATATGTAGCAGAAGTTAAAACTCACAGGCAAATGCAATATATACTGAAACAGGTTAACATTTTGAGTTTATACCTGGTTTTAGAAATGTCTCTCTACTTTTAGCGCAGGGGAGATACATAAGATTACATGATATAATAGCAATAACCCCAGCTGCAGTTGGGTATATAAGAGAATTTGTACAATTCTCGTGTACATCCGCTTTAGGCAGGGGTTAATGCTTAATTTTGAGTCGTCGCGTTACCCTAGATATTTGACCTACCGATGGATTTGTTGTTGTACCCAATATTGTGAGCGCCCCAGACATTCCAGCCACGTCCTTCATACACACGACCATCTTCACCAACGCAGAATGTATAACCTATATCCCCCCACTTCCGGTCGTCCATGTGAAAATTCTGTTGATTAAAAGAAGTAACGTGATTATGTTTGCCTTTGACCAGGTGATAAGAAATGCGTTCATTCTGCAAACCTCAATAACATAAAACAAAAAATATTGAATAAATATTTCTTTTAAGAGAAATAGCAAGAACGTTGTTAGGCAATCAAGCTATGTTACATATAGGTATGATATTCATAAACGCCAAGGGATTAGACAACTCGCTTTGGGCAAGAGGATCAAAAATCGGTAAATATCCAAAAGCAAAAATTGTTTTAAAATATGCAGTTATGCTGATTTGAAAAGAGCAAAAGTGTAAACATGGCGGTCAACTTTAAAACATTATGCAATTTTATAAAAAGTTAAAATCCTACAGAAAAAATAAGTCAAATCATAGACCCTAAAAAGTACTGCTTTTACGAGACCCTTAAGACCTCTATGGTATTCCTGACCTCAAGGGTTTCCCGATGTTTTCAGTTGAACTTGATTTTCTTGCTGTCTACTCATATTGAGGTATGAAGTTGTAGAACTTTTTAACTTCCTCTGTAGTGATCTGTTGTTTGAGTCATTTTGAGCTCATGTGCTCACACGTTTGAGCTAATGTCCGAATAAGATAATGGTATACTTCTATGGTTTTGTCCAACATTTAGTATTGATATGAAAAGAATAAATATGACTGAAATAGTGTCACCATGACCTCAAAGGTGTCCCCAGAAAATTCTGATGGTTATATGCTCCTACTGCTATATCCATCTACTTTTATGGAATTGAAGGGATTTACTTGACTTAAAAATGTGCCGGGTGACATGTAAAGTGTCATAAACTAATAGGACTATGGTATACTTCCTTGGCTTTGTCCAACATTTAGTATTGAATTAAGACAATAGATTTGACTCCAAAAGTGTCCCATGACCTCAAAAGTGTCGCAGGATAATATTTATTGGTTATATAATTACAGTGTTAAATCAAATTTTTGAGAGGATTTGTTTGACTTCAACAATGTGCAAGGCGACTGGACAAGTTTTAGTCACTTAAAGAACTATTGTTACACTTGCACTGCTTTGCCTAACATTTAGTATTGATTTCAGCAAATATCTTTGTTTCCAAAAGTGTCCCATAACCTCAAAAGTGTCCCAAGATCATTCTGATGATAATAATAGTGACTGTGTGCTCCCACTGCTATATCTAACTACTTCTGTCTTATGTAAGCAAGATTTTTCTTCTACAAATAACCTTAACCTTTCGTTTTCTATTTAACTTCAGAATTTACATGTCTTCAACGGCACCTCTCTATAGGGTAGGAGTATTTGTGAAAATCATTAGCTCTTTTGGTATTTCTGTTTACTCTTGTATTTTATGTCAACTTTTAAGAAGTAATCAGCATCAACTATTATGACTTCAAAACTGTGCATATCTTCAACAACATCTCTATACAGAGTAGGTATATTTTTCAAAAATATTAGCCCTTCCCTTTGTTAATTCTATTCCATGCCCTAATCCCATGTTTTCATATCAAACTTGAATTACTAAGTAACAGCAATTAGTATGACTTCAAAAATGTCCACATGACTTCAAATGCATCGTTTTATAGTGAAGGTATATTTTATACAGACACTAGTCCTCTAGTCCTCAGTCCTCTCCATATTGTAAGACTTCAGTTTAACCCCCTATCACACGACAATTTAGCACGGAGACACCTTTGAGGTCAGGAATACCTATGAGGCCTTTACAGACAACAATTGACTGCTTTGAGCGACTCTCTGACCCATGGACCTATAGGGAAAAAACGTATGCTGTTGCCCGAATACGGCTGGTCAATATGTCTTTGTAACACACCTCATCGAGAAGTTTCGGAGAATTACAATTCATGGCAATGTTGTGCCTTTGTATCTCTTTCAGTAAACAAGTGTCTCTTTGGTACAACTTCTTGCACACTTTGTTGAATAGGCCACGTTAGTTGAAAAGGTCAATTTGAGTCCAGACAATGGGATAGGTTATGGTTATTTCGCCACAGTAAAAGTGCTTTAGGTCAATCTGAAAGTTTTAACACATGTGTAATTGGCTTTGAAAGTTGATCAAAAAAAGTTGCTGTTCTAGTTGCATGTGCCAGCGGAGGTGCAGGCAGAACATACATATAAACAATGTTTACTATTCCATAGGGTAACAGTTTATGGTTGTATGTACACAGGCGCATGTGGGCTGGGTACTCTGCTTGATCGATCTATCGATTGTACTGCTCGAACTATCGACCACGTACTCGATCTGCATCGCAATCGTATTTTAGGTTGCAGTGGATGGTAGAGCAAGGAGTACGCGATCGATAGATCGAGAAGACGAGAAGGTACAGACAACAACAATAGAGTGTACAGTGATGTGTCAATACAATCTCATTTCTCTATTCAACAACAAGGAGGAAGGGGCTTGATCTTTGGCAAAAGTTAAACAAAATATTTTTAAGTGTATCAATGTTCCCTCAAACATGTCACAGAAAGTTGTAAAAGAAACGAGTACCTGTATGCCTCTCATTACTGCAGAGCAATTCTCGTGTGTGTAACAGCGCTTTCCTGCCGTATGATGTAAAATTAGGTACGGCACAGGCATAGGTATGTATTCCCGTTCCGTAGGTGGTCTCGCTCCCCACTGCGATCGGTTCACAATCTCCACGGTCATACTGCTGGTGCTAAACGGCGGCTGTGACAACATCCAGGCTGTCCACAGTAATGTTAAACCTATCATGAACATGGCTGACTTAATTCTCGATCGAAAGAGACTGTGCGCATGTTCGTGAACACTTCTTGTTTTGAAGTGTCAGCGTACGCGCATTACTTCCGTGTGTACCTGCTGTTGATCACTTTTGCCTTTATTGACGCCGTCCCTCTCTTTGATAAACCATAGGGCACATGCGTTTGTGAAGTCGAGCACATTTGTTTGGTAGAGGTTACTGCACTAATTCGAACACAAATTCACGAATGCCCGTACCATCGTAGGGGGATAAGAAGCGTTGCAATGTTGTCATGGACGATTAAAATAGAATTCAGCTATTAGTTGTTGTCATTGTAATAATTGTTGTTGTTTACATACGCTGTTTACAAATTATATTGGTGTCGTTGGGATTACATAGACATGAACTTCATTATTATAATTATAATTTAAAAATTGTTATACTTTATTTCAAAGAGGGGAGTTCAAGTTACAAAAACAGCATTGTACTTTACATCAGAGCCCTTGGGAAGGACGTTATTCAAACAAAGAAGACACAAATGCAATACAATAGGATCAATATCATCACTGGGGAATAGTGAGTAGCACATTAATTTAAAAACCGATATATCTTCATTGGCTTGACCATGAAAGTTGACGAAACTTGCTATGTACATTGGAGATACAATGGATACATCATTATATAAAGTCATCAAGCATTTTTATTTCAGCAAATTCCTTATTTGCATATTTAATGGACTTTCCTAATTTGGGATATATCGGGATTCACTTTATCAAAGTTCTCAAAACATGCTATGTACATTGATGATACCAGGTTAAAACAGTATTGAAAGTCAATTCGCATTTTCACAGCATCTAATTTATAATTTGCATAGCTAATGAGCCTTCACCGTTTGGCATATACAGCTTGAAGGACTTGACCATAGGCAATTACACTTGCGATATAAAGTAATGATACAATAACAGCGCTAGCAGTCAAAGAATTTCGTATTTTGTCCGGTTAATTACATATTTGTATACTTAGTGACCTTTAAAATTAACCTGTGTTGAATATTGTTCATGATGTTGATTATAACACTTTCAATTGAGCTGAAACATATCGCAAAATTTTAAATCAATAGACAATTGCAATATATACTGAAACACGTGAACATTTTCAGTTAATGTCTGGTATTTATTCACATGTACTGTTCCTTTATTGCATGGTAAACGAGAGCGCTCTCACAGACGAGAACAGCAAATTAAAACATCCAAGAAATCACTTTAAAAAATACAAAAAAGAGACTCCCATAGGACAAGAGATATCTAAAACTGAAGATGAAAGAAAGACAAGAAGGCCAGATTTGACACTTTCTATTCTCGTTAAAGGGAAAAAGTCTCTCTTTTTGACCCTTCCATGAGATCAATAAAACATGGAATACTTGCATGGAGTCGCTCAGGGTACAAAATGAAGACGATACATGAATGCACACTATTTTTACTATTCAGACTTGCTTTCCTGTACCGCTAATTAAGATTTAATAACAAAAGCTTGCATGACGTCAAAACTTCATGTAGCAGTGCATCTTAAGCCATACATAGTGAGAGTTGTATGTGAATTTTTGAACTTGATTTTTTGGTACAAACTGTAAAAAGTTTCACTGAAGAGTAAATCTTGTCTGGCTGCAAGTAAAGTTTAGGCTGTGCACAGTTGACAGTGTTTCAGCAAGAACTAAAATAATACAGGTTAAAAAGGCTTTTCAAACAAAATCCGTAAAAAGGGCTCAAAAAAGCGACTTTGTCCTTTTAATGATAACTCTACCTGTCTGTACAGATTGAGCTAGCTTACCTTTCAGTACATGTACGAAATGATATCATTACGTCATCAAGACTCCACAATATTTTGTGATTAAAAACAAACTTCTAGGACACTTCCCTGCCTTTCAGAATCTCAGACTGGCTTCACCTTGCCAAGGAAACAGAAATATGTAGAAAAATTTCAATGTCCCTAAACTACGTGTCCTTAAAAATAAAATGCCCCAACAAAAAAGAAACAAAATATTGACAGTGAGTTTCAACAATTTATGTAGCTACAGAATATCATTGAGTATGTTCATCGTCTTTACTGCCTTTCGGTGGAAAGTGCTTTCCCGGTTTCTGTGGAAAGGAAAAAAACACATACAAGGATGGTAAATATGGTGGTTTCACTGAGGTTCGTAAGTAAGCTGTTTGATTTTCTGGGTTTCAATTTTCGTAATTAAATCGGTCAACAACCGAAAGAAAAAAGCTTTTAGTTTTTTATTGAACTCTGTCTTGTAGCGATAAAGCTGATTTCATAAATGTAAGTATTATAAACATAACGATGAAGCTCTATTAGTAATCACGAATACGGAAATATTAACTGCTCTTCTACAAGATTCTCATCGAGTCTTCTCTGAGCTTGATATGGACTACTTGGCACAGAAACTTGTTGAATAATTTTCAATGTTGCATTGCACAGTTACACTACCGACAAGTTCTTAAATTTCCTAAATCATATGTGCGTTTATGCAGACGATAAAGTTCTGATTAACAATATTTTGATTAGTTTTCAAAATGTTACAATGCACAAAGCGTAAGAAAGGTGACGTACCTTACGGTAGGGGACAGATATTCTGACTCTCAAACTTTTACGACACCATTTTGGTCTCCCATTTTCGGAGAATCATTTTCAAAATCATGGAGTAAATAAAGTTTTCACCGGCTTAATTTTATGAACATCGAAAAATTAATTATCACTTATATAGTTAACTCAGGGATGGCGGCCATTTTGAATTGCAAGAATCGGTATTAAGAGATGAAGAGAAAGTGGTAAATATATTATCAGAAGATACACATGGCTATTTCCCTCAGATCATTGTAAATGTTACTTAGCGGTAAAGCGGTATAACTTACCCAGTGTGGCCATTTCTGAATGTCCTTGAACAGCGCATCTCCCGGGCACTCTGTGCCATTCTTTGCTTGGCGATGACCATACAAAATGTAATCGGATGTCAGTTTATTCCTTGTAAAAGACATGGGTTCATAAATATGTTAGTGTGAGGGACGGTTGGCAAGGAAGAGAGACATTTAATATGACAGTGAAGCTACGTAAGCCAGGCAAGGGACGAAGGCAATAAAGCTATTAGCCTGGTAACAAAGACAAACTACTACTAAGATCAATCTGATCTCTTCTGTAGAACGTACACGAGTTATCTATTCAAACAATTTTATGTGTTATATTTTTTCTTTTAAGATTTTTTTTTTAAAATAGGAAACCAAAAAAAATAATTTATTTCAAAAAGTCCAGTTTAACAATTTACCATTTGGAGTACTGTCGTTGTTCGCTAAATGTAAAACTGCGACGCGTGGTCTAGAACTTCGCCCGATGAAGCCGAATACGATTTCTCGGGGTCAAAATTGAACAAGTATTCAATCTTTCTATTTTGACTTTTACATTAAGATAAATATAGCGAAAGCATAATAACGATAATAAAGTCGATATTAAAACATAAAATCAATCAAAGCAACTGCAATTCTTAATTGCTAAACGAATAATACATGACTAAACACTGGCATCAGCTGACCATTCCAAAAGACAGACACCTGGTCGATAGCAAAGCTGCTGCTGGGGGCGTCGTTCATGTTGCAGTAAAAACATCAGCTAATTTATATCTCGCGAGTTATAATTCGCTGTGAGAGTGTATTCATGTAGCTAGCGTTACGCCTACATGAAATTGCATATAAGAGTAATATCACACAACAACCAATAATTATTATGCAAACTAAAACATTTCGTATTTCGGGTGCTAGTGATTGGCTAAATACAAGATTGTAACTTAATCTCCTCTTCACTATACATTGTTACTGGATGTTGAAGTAGTTTATTCAGAAATATCTGTCGTACTGCAAATATCAAACGAAAAACTTACATCTCAACTGAATACTTCAAAAATGCCTGGGCGGTGTCAAGGGCGACTTGCTTGGGTGATACGTTGACGAAGTTACCCAATATACAAAGACCTGTAACAAAGAGAACACAGTATCCTAGTCATATTTCTTCCCAACACATACAGAACAAAAGTCCCAATTTTGAGTTAATTGTTACGGTAGAAATTTGACCTACCGATGGACTTATTGTTGTACCCAATAGTATGAGCGCCCTGGACATTCCAACCACGTCCTTCGTAAACACGTCCATCTTCACCGACGCAGAATGTATAACCTATATCCCACCACTTGCGGACGTCCATGTGAAAATTCTACAAGTTAACGGAAGTAACATTTTGTTTGCTTTTGACCAGATGATAAGAAATGCGTTTGTTTTACAAATTATCTATACCATAAAAATAAAAGTATTGAATTAATAGTCCTTTAAATTGAATTAAATCGCAAAAAATGAGAAGAAAAACCCCCGCGTCACCGCATCATTTTTGCAATATGTCTAGGATGAGAAACATACTTCTTATGTTTTTGCCTTACTATATTTTCATCATGGCAGCCATGTACACTCTTTTCTCAAACGTTACTGACGTTGTTGCAAGCTGTAATGGAGGTAAGCTGGCAAACAATAGACTACGCTGATCAATCCCATTGCTCTATGTGACAACGCGAAGGAAGGGGGCCTGATCTTTTGCTAAAGCCCCTCCTCCCTCCCCCCAATATTTTCTCCATATACGTCACAGAAAATTGTAAAAGGATTGAGTTCCTGTATGACTCTCATTACTGCAGAGCAATTCTCGTACGTGAAACAGCGCAGTCCTGCCGTATGATGTAAGATTACGTACGGCACCGGCATAGGCATGTATTCCCGTTTCGTAGGTGGTCTCGCTCCCCACTGCGATCGGTTCACAATCTCCACGGTCATACTGCTGGTGCTTGACGGTGGCTGTGACAACATCCAGGCTGCCCACAGTAATGTTAAACCTATCATGAACATGGCTGACTTTATTCTCGATCGAAAGAGACTGAGCAAATGATTGCAAACACTTCTTGTTTTGAAGTGTCACCGTACGTGTATTACTTCCGTGTTTTACTATTTATATTTCCGGGTCTACCTGTTGTTGATCACATTCAGCCTGTATTGACGTCGTCCCACTCTTTGATAAAACATAGGGCACAGGCGCTTGTGAAGTCGAGTGCACATTTGTGTAGTAAGAGTATACTGCACTACTTCGAACACAACTTCACGAGTGCCCGTACAATCGTGGGGGTCGGGGAGGGTATAAGAAGCGTTTTCATGTTGTCATGTTGTCATGCGCGATTCAAATAGAATTAAAGTGCAAGCAGCGTTGGCGGGGCCCAAGCGGATAACATGGTTGAAGATCTTGCACTAATGATATTATGTGCAAAATTCGATCTTGGAAAAGTATGATTTTAAACATCATCTCATAGTTACTGTACGTGTCAGTGGGAATTGCATGTTTTACGTAAAATCCAATATGGCGGCCAAATATGAAGGATGTAGCACTGTTGGTTAATGAGTTATGGACATATAGTCATATTTAAGGGCAAACATCATCGAGGTCACGTGACATTTTGTCAAAAAAATTGTAATGCTAAGTTATCCCTATATACCAAACATCAGACCTCTAGCTCTATTGGCTGGCTCAGAATTAGATATGCGCATAATTAATGAGGTACAGGATGTGGTGTCATAAGGTCTCCCATCATACCAAATATGAAGGGTGTAGCACTTGTGGTTACTGAGTTATGGACATATACGTATATTCAAGGTCAAAGGTCATCGAGGTCACGTGACATTTTGTCAAAAAATTGTATTGCTAAGTTATCCCTATATACCAAAAATCAGACCTCTAGCTCTATTGGCTGGCTCAGAATTAGATATGCGCATAATTAATGAGGTACAGGATGTGGTGTCATAAGGTCTCCCATCATACCAAATATGAAGGGTGTAGCACTTGTGGTTACTGAGTTATGGACATATACGTATATTAAAGGTCAAAGGTCATCGAGGTCACGTGATATTTTGTCAAAAAAATTGTATTGCTAAGTTATCCCTATATACCAAAAATCAGACCTCTAGCTCTATTGGCTGGCTCAGAATTAGATATGCGCATAATTAATGAGGTACAGGATGTGGTGTCATAAGGTCTCCCATCATACCAAATATGAAGGGTGTAGCACTTGTGGTTACTGAGTTATGGACATATACGTATATTCAAGGTCAAAGGTCATCAAGGTCACGTTATATTTTGTCAAAAAAATTGTATTGCTAAGTTATGCCTATATACCAAAAATCAGACCTCTAGCTCTATTGGCTTGCCCAGAATTAGATATGTGCATATTTAATGAGGTACCGGATATGGCACCATAAGGTCTCCCATCCTACCAAATATGAAGGATGCAGCATTTTGTTAAAAAAATTGTTTTTCGTAGTTATCCCTATATACCAAAATCTGACCTCTTGCTCTATTAGATTGCCCAGAATTAGATATGACTCTTACATAGGCCAGAATAAGCCATTTGTATAGCTTAGCTGCAGAGGTATAGGGGAGGTCAAAGGTCATTGAAAAATCAGAAAAATAATACTTTAAAAATTTTCTTCTCAAAACTGCCTGGTTAATTTCCTTGAAATTTATTATATGCATCTAGTAGTGTGGCCTATAAAGTTTGCGAAAAGATTTTGGTGTTAGTTCTGGAGAAGAAGTTTTTGAATGATTAAATTGCGATTTATTGAAAATCCAATGTGGCGGCCAAATCATGTGACCGATCCAAATGTCTTTCGCAAACTTAAAGAGATCACTCTAAGGATGACATGAGTAAAATTTCAGTTAAATCGGTGTGTTTGTTCTGGAGAAGAAGATTTTTAATGATTAAATTGCGATTTTCGTAAAATCCAAGATGGCGGCCAAATCATGTGACCGATCCAAACATCTTTTGCAAACTTGAAAGAGATCACTCTAAGGACGACATGAGCAAATTTCAGTTAATCGGTGTGTTTGTTCTGGAGGAGAACATTTTTAATGATTAAATTGCTATTTTCGTAAAATCCAAGATGGCGGCCAAATCACGTGACCGATCCAAACGTCTTTCGCAAACTTGAAAGAGATCACTCTAAAGATGACATGAGTAAAATTTCAGTTAAATCGGTGTGTTTGTTCTGGAGAAGAGATTTTTAATGATTAAATTGCGATTTTCGTAAAATCCAAGATGGCGGCCAAATCATGTGACCGATCCAAACGTCTTTCGCAAACTTGAAAGAGATCACTCTAAGGACGTTACATGAGAAATTTCAGTTAAATCGGTGTTTTGGTTCTGGAGAAGATTTTTAATGATTAAATTGCGATTTTCGTAAAATCCAAGATGGCGGCCAAATCACGTGACCAATCCAAACGTCTTTCGCAAACTTGAAAGAGATCACTCTAAGGATGACATGAGTAAAATTTCAGTTAAATCGGTGTGTTTGTTCTGGAGAAGAAGATTTTTAATGATTAAATTGCGATTTTCGTAAAATCCAAGATGGCGGCCAAATCATGTGACCGATCCAAATGTCTTTCGCAAACTTGAAAGAGATCACTCTAAGGACGACATGAGCAAAATTTCAGTTAAATCGGTGTGTTTGTTCTGGAGAAGAAGATTTTTAATGATTAAATTGCGATTTTCGTAAAATCCAAGATGGCGGCCAAATCATGTGACCGATCCAAATGTCTTTCGCAAACTTGAAAGAGATCACTCTAAGGACGACATGAGCAAAATTTCAGTTAAATCGGTGTGTTGGTTCTGGAGAAGAAGATTTTTAATGATTAAATTGCGATTTTCGTAAAATCCAAGATGGCGGCCAAATCACGTGACCAATCCAAACGTCTTTCGCAAACTTGAAAGAGATCACTCTAAGGATGACATGAGTAAAATTTCAGTTTAATCGGTGTGTTGGTTCTGGAGAAGAAGATTTTTAATGATTAAATTGCGATTTTCGTAAAATCCAAGATGGCGGCCAAATCACGTGACCGATCCAAATGTCTTTCGCAAACTTGAAAGAGATCACTCTAAGGATGACATGAGTAAAATTTCAGTTAAATCGATGTGTTGGTTCTGGAGAAGAAGATTTTTAATGATTAAATTGCGATTTTCGTAAAATCCAAGATGGCGGCCAAATCACGTGACCGATCCAAACTTCTTTCGCAAACTTGAAAGAGATCACTCTAAGGATGCCATGAGTAAAATTTCAGCTAAATCTGTATGTTGGTTCTGGAGAAGAAGATTTTTGAAATTAAATCGGTATTTTTCGAAAATCCAATATGGCCGCCAGGTCATGTGACCAATCGAAATTTGTATACCCAGGTGCACGAGATCTCATAGGTACCTATTAGCCCTGCAAGTTTCAGAAGTTTGCGGTAAGCGGTGTTTGAGTTCTAGGTCGACAAAAAAAGAGCGGAAGAAGAAGAAGTAGAAGAAGAAGAAGAAGAAGAAGAAAGTTGAACTCCTATAAAACCAATAGGGGCCCAGCCGGTTGGCTTGGGCCCCTAATTAAGGTATTTGTTGTTGTCATTGTTAGGGGCCCAAGCCAACCGGCTGGGCCCCTATTGGTTTTATAGGAGTTCA
Source organism: Ptychodera flava (assembly GCF_041260155.1). Taxonomy (NCBI): domain Eukaryota; kingdom Metazoa; phylum Hemichordata; class Enteropneusta; family Ptychoderidae; genus Ptychodera; species Ptychodera flava. The sequence continues at coordinate 29,140,957 of NC_091938.1, read as the reverse complement.
ACTTTCTTCTTCTTCTACTACTTCTTCTTCTTCTTCTTCTTCCGCTCTTTTTTTGTCGACCTAGAACTCAAACACCGCTTACCGCAAACTTCTGAAACTTGCAGGGCTAATAGGTACTTATGAGATCTCGTGCACCTGGGTATACAAATTTCGATTGGTCACGTGACCTGGCGGCCATATTGGATTTTCGAAAAATACCGATTTAATTTTAAAAATCTTCTTCTCCAGAACCAACATACAGATGTAGCTGAAATTTTACTCATGGCATCCTGAGAGTGATCTCTTTCAAGTTTGCGAAAGATGTTTGGATCGGTCACGTGATTTGACCGCCATCTTGGATTTTACGAAAATCGCAATTTAATCATTAAAAATCTTCTTCTCCAGAACCAACATGCAGATTTAGCTGACATTTTACTCATGTCATCCTTAGAGTGATCTCTTTCAAGTTTGCGAAAGACTTTTGGATCGGTCACGTGATTTGGCCGCCATCTTGGATTTTACGAAAATCGCAATTTAATCATTAAAAATCTTCTTCTCCAGAACCAACACACCGATTTAACTGAAATTTTACTCATGTCATCCTTAGAGTGATCTCTTTCAAGTTTGCGAAAGACGTTTGGATCGGTCACGTGATTTGGCCGCCATCTTGGATTTTACGAAAATCGCAATTTAATCATTAAAAATCTTCTTCTCCAGAACAAACACACCGATTTAACTTAAATTTTACTCATGTCATCCTTAGAGTGATCTGTTTCAAGTTTGCGAAAGACATTTGGATTGGTCACATGATTTGGCCGCCATCTTGGATTTTACGAAAATCGCAATTTAATCATTAAAAATGTTCTCCTCCAGAACAAACACACCGATTTAACTGAAATTTTGCTCATGTCATCCTTAGAGTGATCTCTTTCAAGTTTGCGAAAGACGTTTGGATCGGTCACATGATTTGGCCGCCATCTTGGATTTTACGAAATCGCAATTTAATCATTAAAAATCTTCTTCTCCAGAACAAACACACCGATTTAACTGAAGTATTACTCATGTCATCCTTAGAGTGATCTGTTTCAAGTTTGCGAAAGACATTTGGATTGGTCACATGATTTGGCCACCATCTTGGATTTTACGAAAATCGCAATTTAATCATTAAAAATCTTCTTCTCCAGAACAAACACACCGATTTAACTGAAATTTTACTCATGTCATCCTTAGAGTGATCTCTTTTAAGTTTGCGAAAGACATTTGGATCGGTCGCATGATTTGGCCGCCACATTGGATTTTCGAAAAATCGCAATTTAATCATTCAAAAACTTCTTCTCCAGAACTAACACCAAAATCTTTTCGCAAACTTAATAGGCCACACTACTAGATGCTATATAATAAATTCAAGGAAATTAACCAGGCAGTTTTTCAGAAGAAAATTTTTAAAGTATTATTTTTCTGATTTTTCAATGACCTTTGACCTCCCCTATACCTCTGCAGCTAAGCTATACAAATGGCTTATTCTGGCCTATGTAAGAGTCATATCTAATTCTGGGCAATCTAATAGAGCAAAAGGTCAGATTTTTGGTATATAGGGATAACTACGAAAAACAATTTTTTTAACAAAATGTCACATGACTTCGATGACCTTTGACCTCAAATATACATATACGTCCATAACTTAGGAACCACAAGTGCTACATCCTTCATATTTGGTAGGATGGGAGACCTTATGGTGCCATATCCGGTACCTCATTAAATATGCACATATCTAATTTTGGGCAAGCCAATAGAGCTAGAGGTCTGATTTTTGGTATATAGGCATAGCTTAGCAATACAATTTTTTTGACAAATTGTCATGTGACCTCAATGACCTTTGACCTTAAATATACGTATATGTTCATAACTAAGTAACCACAAGTGCTACACCCTTCATATTTGGTATGATGGGAGACCTTATGACACCACATCCTGTACCTCATTAATTATGCGCATATCTAATTCTGAGCCAGCCAATAGAGCTAGAGGTCTTATTTTTGGTATATAGGGATAACTTAGCAATACAATTTTTTTGACAAAATATCACGTGACCTCGATGACCTTTGACCTTGAATATACGTATATGTCAATAACTCAGTAACCATAAGTGCTACATCCTCCATATTTGGTATGATGGGAGACCTTATGACACCACATCCTGTACCTCATTAATTATGCGCATATCTAATTCTCAGCCAGCCAATAGAGCTAAAGGTCTGATTTTTGGTATATAGGGATAACTTAGCAATACAATTTTTTTGACATAATGTCGCGTGACCTCGATGACCTTTGACCTTGAATATACGTATATGTCCATAACTCAGTAACCACAAGTGCTACAGCCTTCATATTTGGTATGATGGGAGACCTTATGACACCACATCCTGTACCTCATTAATTATGCGCATATCTAATTCTGAGCCAGCCAATAGAGCTAGTGGTCTGATTTTTGGTATATAGGGATAACTAAGCAATACAATTTTTTTGACAAATATCACGTGACCTCGATGACCTTTGACCTTGAATATACGTATATGTCAATAACTCAGTAACCATAAGTGCTACATCCTCCATATTTGGTATGATGGGAGACCTTATGACACCACATCCTGTACCTCATTAATTATGCGCATATCTAATTCTGAGCCAGCCAATAGAGCTAAAGGTCTGATTTTTGGTATATAGGGATAACTTAGCAATACAATTTTTTTGACATAATGTCACGTGACCTCGATGACCTTTGACCTTGAATATACGTATATGTCCATAACTCAGTAACCACAAGTGCTACAGCCTTCATATTTGGTATGATGGGAGACCTTATGACACCACATCCTGTACCTCATTAATTATGCGCATATCTAATTCTGAGCCAGCCAATAGAGCTAGAGGTCTTATTTTTGGTATAAAGGGATAACTAAGCTTTACAATTTTTTTGACAAAATGTCACGTGACCTCGATGACCTTTGCCCTTAAATATGAGTATATGTCCATAACTCAGTAACCACAAGTGCTACATCCTTCATATTTCGCCGCCATATTGGATTTTACGTAAAACATGCAATTCCCACTGACACGTACAGTAACTATGAGATGATTTTCAAAATCATACTTTTCTAAGATCGAATTTTGCACATAATATCATTAGTGCAAGATCTTTCAACCATGTTATCCGCTTGGGCCCCGCCAACGCTGCTTGCAGCTTTAATTATAATTGTTGTTGTTTAGATACGCATTTACAAATTATATTGGTGTCGATGGGATTACATGGACAAGAACTTCATTATTAGGGGCCCAAGCCAACCGGCTGGGCCCCTATTGGTTTTATAGGAGTTCAACTTTCTTCTTCTTCTACTTCTTCTTCTTCTTCTTCCGCTCTTTTTTTGTCGACCTAGAACTCAAACACCGCTTACCGCAAACTTCTGAAACTTGCAGGGCTAATAGGTACCTATGAGATCTCGTGCACCTGGGTATACAAATTTCGATTGGTCACGTGACCTGGCGGCCATATTGGATTTTCGAAAAATACCGATTTAATTTTAAAAATCTTCTTCTCAAGAACCAACATACAGATTTAGCTGAAATTTTACTCATGTCATCCTTAGAGTGATCTCTTTCAAGTTTGCAAAAGACGTTTGGATCGGTCACGTGATTTGGCCGCCATCTTGGATTTTACGAAAATCGCAATTTAATCATTAAAAATCTTCTTCTCCAGAACCAACACACCAATTAAACTGAAATTTTACTCATGTCATCCTTAGAGTGATCTCTTTCAAGTTTGCGAAAGACGTTTGGATCGGTCACGTGATTTGGCCGCCATCTTGGATTTTACTAAAATCGCAATTTAATCATTAAAAATCTTCTTCTCCAGAACCAACACACCGATTTACCTGAAATTTTACTCATGTCATCCTTGGAGTAATCTCTTTCAAGTTTGCGAAAGACGTTTGGATCGGTCACGTGATTTGGCCGCCATCTTGGATTTTACGAAAATCGCAATTTAATCATTAAAAATCTTCTTCTCCAGAACCAACACACCGATTAAACTGAAATTTTACTCATGTCATCCTTAGAGTGATCTCTTTCAAGTTTGCGAAAGACGTTTGGATCGGTCACGTGATTTGGCCGCCATCTTGGATTTTACTAAAATCGCAATTTAATCATTAAAAATCTTCTTCTCCAGAACAAACACACCGGTTTACCTGAAATTTTACTCATGTCATTCTTGGAGTGATCTCTTTCAAGTTTGCGAAAGACGTTTGGATCAGTCACGTGATTTGGCCGCCATCTTGGATTTTACGAAAATCGCATTTTAATCATTAAAATCTTCTTCTCCAGAACAACACACCGATTAAACTGAAATTTTACTCATGTCATCCTTAGAGTGATCTCTTTCAAGTTTGCGAAAGACGTTTGGATCGGTCACGTGATTTGGCCGCCATCTTGGATTTTACGAAAATCGCAATTTAATCATTAAAAATCTTCTTCTCCAGAACCAACACACCAATTAAACTGAAATTTTACTCATGTCATCCTTAGAGTGATCTCTTTCAAGTTTGCGAAAGACGTTTGGATCGGTCACGTGATTTGGCCGCCATCTTGGATTTTACGAAAATCGCAATTTAATCATTAAAAATCTTCTTCTCCAGAACCAACACACCAATTAAACTGAAATTTTACTCATGTCATCCTTAGAGTGATCTCTTTCAAGTTTGCGAAAGACGTTTGGATCGGTCACGTGATTTGGCTGCCATCTTGGATTTTACGAAAATCGCAATTTAATCATTAAAAATCTTCTTCTCCAGAACCAACACACCGATTTAACTGAAATTTTACTCATGTCATCCTTAGAGTGATCTCTTTCAAGTTTGCGAAAGACGTTTTGATCGGTCACGCTCAAGTAAGTTAATGCATGGGTGTTTGTACCCATCAAGCCCAAAAGTAAGAAAATGATCAGTTATCTTTAAAAACCACGCGATTTGATTGATATTTGGCCTAATTATTGGAATTATTAAATTCTTTAAAATTAATGTCTGCCTAAATCTTGACGAGTTGAGTCACGTGACCAAATCTGATATTTTCCCGCCAAAATTTATGTCTTTATTAATTTTAATATTCCAACCGTAACCCGTTAAATTTTCTTGATTTTCTCTGCACTTTTGGAAACAACATCTATCATATTCTTTCAAAAATACATGGCACTCATGAAACTCTATCTATACTTCTTTCTAATATTCAAAATATTCATGTAAAACGTCAAAAATATTGTATTTGTTGTTTTTTGTGAAGAAATGTTATTCAAAATTCAATAATTTTGCATCTGCCACTAGTTCCAACACAAGTTCCTATCCCATTTTACATTAATTGGTCATAATATTTTAAATATTTTGATGTTTAACGGTTGGAATATTCAGTTATTTGCAATATACAATTTTGGCGGGAAAATAATAGATAATGGTCACGTGATCTGACTTAGGTAATATATTATGATAAATTTCAACTTAATCAAATGCAAAACATATTTTTGGCAATTTTCAGAATTTTCTGACCAGGTCTGATTAAAAAGTATGTTCAAACTGATTTTACATGTATGTATGCCTATGCCCATGCATTAACATACCTGAGCGTGATTTGGCCGCCATCTTGGATTTTACGAAAATCGCAATTTAATCATTAAAAATCTTCTTCTCCAGAACCAACACACCAATTAAACTGAAATTTTACTCATGTCATCCTTAGAGTGATCTCTTTTAAGTTTGCGAAAGACGTTTGGATCGGTCACGTGATTTGGCCGCCATCTTGGATTTTACGAAAATCGCAATTTAATCATTAAAAATCAGAACCAACACACCGATTAAACTGAAATTTTACTCATGTCATCCTTAGAGTGATCTCTTTTAAGTTTGCGAAAGACATTTGGATCGGTCACATGATTTGGCCGCCACATTGGATTTTCGAAAAATCGCAATTTTATCATTCAAAAACTTCTTCTCCAGAACTAACACCAAAATCTTTTCGCAAACTTTATAGGCCATACTACTAGATGCTATATAATAAATTTCAAGGAAATTAACCAGGCAGTTTTTGAGAAGAAAATTTTTAAAGTATTATTTTATTATTTTTCAATGACCTTTGACCTCACCTATACCTCTGCAGCTAAGCTATACAATGGCTTATTCTGGCCTATGTAAGAGTCATATCTAATTCTGGGCAATCCAATAGAGCAAGAGGTCAGATTTTTGGTATATAGGGATAACTACAAAAAACAATTTTTTAACAAAATGTCACATGACTTCGATGACCTTTGACCTTAAATATACATATACGTCCATAACTTAGGAACCACAAGTGCTACATCCTTCATATTTGGTAGGATGGGAGACCTTATGGTGCCATATCCGGTACCTCATTAAATATGCACATATCTAATTCTGGGCAAGCCAATAGAGCTAGAGGTCTGATTTTTGGTATATAGGCATAACTTAGCAATACAATTTTTTTGACAAAATGTCACGTGACCTCGATGACCTTTGACCATGAATATACGTATATGTCCATAACTCAGTAACCACAAGTGCTACAGCCTTCATATTTGGTATGATGGGAGACCTTATGACACCACATCCTGTACCTCATTAATTATGCGCATATCTAATTCTCAGCCAGCTAATAGGGCTTAAGGTCTGATTTTTGGTATATAGGGATAACTTAGCAATACAATTTTTTTGACAAAATGTCACGTGACCTCGATGACCTTTGACCTTGAATATACGTATATGTCAATAACTCAGTAACCACAAGTGCTACACCCTTCATATTTGGTATGATGGGAGACCTTATGACACCACATCCTGTACCTCATTAATTATGCGCATATCTAATTCTGAGCCAGTCAATAGAGCTAAAGGTCTGATTTTTGGTATATAGGGATAACTTAGCAATACAATTTTTTTGACAAAATGTCACGTGACCTTCATGACCTTTGACCTTGAATATACGTATATGTCCATAACTCAGTAACCACAAGTGCTACACCCTTCATATTTGGTATGATGGGAGACCTCATGACACCACATCCTGTACCTCATTAATTATGCGCATATCTAATTCTGAGCCAGCCAATAGAGCTAGAGGTCTGATTTTTGGTATATAGGGATAACTTAGCATTACAATTTTTTTGACAAAATGTCACATGACCTCGATGACCTTTGCCCTTAAATATGAGTATATGTCAATATTCAGTAACAACAAGTGCTACACCTTTCATTTTTGGCCGCCATATTGGTTTTACGTAAAAAATGCAATTCCCACTGACACGTACAGTAACTATGAGATGATGTTCAAAATAATACTTTTCCAAGATCGAATTTTGCACATAATATCATTAGTGCAAGATCTTTCAACCATGTTATCTGCTTGGGCCCCGCCAACGCTGCTTGCAGCTTTAATTATATTATAATTTCAAATGTTATACTTTATTTCGAAGAGGGTAGTCTGGGTTTCAAAAAAGCATTGTTCTTTACATCAGAGCCAAAAAATTGATTTGTTTGTGGTCACCGCCCGCATCACTTCAAAGTGTACACGTCAACTTGTTTTTCCTGTTTCTCATTTGCCCCTGTGGAAAGAGGGGAAAATGTATCAAAGTCCACTAAACCTAAAAAAAATGAAAACGAATCGAGTCGCCGCATCATTTTTGCCACACGTCAATGACCAGAAACACACCAATTATTTTTTGGCCTTAGGACGTTATTCAAACAAAGAAGACACTAATGCAATACAATAGGATGAATATCATCACTGGGGAATGGTGAGTAGCACACTAATTCAAAAACCGGAGACATGAAAATGGCCGAAGGTTAATAAAGTAAAGAACATTCAAAGTTTGATTAATGAATTTATTGTGGAGAAAATTACACAACTGGATTTTAAATATTGCAAACTCCCAATTCATTAAATAGCAAGAGGAATATCACTCCAATTAAGTATAGTTATTAAGTATAGTATATATATATAAGTATAATCTCGAGTATTGTGTGCCCTCGGCGTCGTTCATACAGTATTCCCTACGTCTCACACAAGGGATGCCAGTTCGACAGCCTGCCAGTTCACACGTGTTGTACATATATATGTGAATGACAACAGTCTTCAAATTATATATTAATAGCAAAACCCAATGAATTTTGAGCCCCTCCGCCTACGCCTCGAGTAAGACAATTTTGAATAAAGGTTGGTTTCAGTGCTTTGTTAGTAGACTTTGATGGCGTTCGGGTTTTCGGGGTTTACTTCCTCATATTGAAATCGAAAATTCCATAAATGTCAATTATTCAGATAGACCCTTCGATTTACGCAAGGGGTTGAGGTCATTATGCTAAAGACTTCAGGACCATATTGTAAAACTAATCGAGAGTTCTCCGATATTGTTTTAGGCATGGATATTGCCTTTTAAGGTAGTACGCCCCTCGAACATGAAAGATTTAAGATGTTGCTCAAACTTTCCTCCAGGGGACTCTAAACCAATAATTTCAAAATCAGCAACAAAAATCAGGGGCCACCTTGCAAATTATGGAACAAGTAAACAAAATACCGAAAATCTTTGAAATTTTGAAATTTAGTAATGCAGCTATCCATATGTTTACTCGCGGAGTGAAAGCTTCGAAATGAGTCTATACAGTATAAAACAGCACACCGGCAAAGCATTGTAAACATTGGAGATAGTAGGATTCTAACAGCATTCTTTTGCTGTAAGCCTATAGGGTCTCTGTTGAAAGGGTCGCATTTCATAATGAATGAATTCGGATTATCATATATTGAAAAACTAATTGAGGATGTTAGGTAATTATTGCATTTCATACTCGGGATACAGGTCATCAATCACCTCAATATAAACCAGATATGAACTGAAAATGCTCACGTGTGTCACTATTATATTGAAGTTGTGTCCAAATTTTAAACTTTTGCCACATGTTTTCAACTTCATTGAAAGTGTTACGATCAACGTCATGAACAATATTCACCATAGATTCATTCTAAAGGTCACTAAGTATACAAATATGTAATTAGCTGAGATAAAAATACTACATTTCTTTGACTGCTGTCATTGTTCACCACTTTATATTGCAAGTATCCCTAATCCCTTTATATATCCCTAATTAGGAAAGTTCATTAAACATGCAAATAAGGAATTGGCTGAAATAAAAATGCTTGGCGACTTTGAATAATGTTGTATCGAAGTATCTTCAACGTACATAGCAAGTTTTGTCAACTTTGGTCAAGTCAATCAAGATATATATCCTTAATTAAGAAAGTTTCTTATATATGAAAATTAGGAATCGGCTGAAGTAAATATGTTTAATTACTTTCAATAATGTTGTATCATGGTACCTTTACTGTACATAGCAAGTTTCGACAACTTAGATGGAGTCTATCAAATATATATCCCTAACAAAAAAGTGTATTAAATATGCAAATTAGGAATCGGCTGAAGTAAATTGTTTAGTAACTTTCACTAATGTTGTATCAAAGTATCTTGAATGTACATAGCAAGTTTCGTCAACTTTGATGGAGTCCATTCAGATATATATCCCTAATTAGGAAAAGTAATTAAATATGCTAATTAGCAATTATCTTTCTTGTCACCCCTTGATACCTTTCATGGCTGATACATCTTGGTTGATCAATATTTGTAGCAAATCTCATAAAATTGTGTGCAGTCGTTCTCAATGTATATCCGTTTTTTTCCAAAATCCGTAATTACGCAAATTAGCAAAAAAAATAAGCAAGCCATACCCACCAAAAACTAATCAATTCTTGTTATTTGCAAACTAAATCTGTGTACCAGATTTGACTCTGATCTGTTTTTGAGATATACAGCCAACAGACAGACAGAGACAGGCAGCCAGACAGATGGACAGACATCGCTGCGACATTAGTCCACGTGTGTGAACACGTCAGCTGAAATTGAGGGCTCTCTGCTTAGTATGCCGGGCACATGTAATGTATGTTTTTTTCAGGTTCAGCACGGTTACTCTAGAGTAACTGTGGGTTCAGGGTCTTGTTGCAGTTGAAATAATTATGGCAACTATTTCAGCGGCGGTTGGTCAAGTATGTACACATAATGAGGAAACGATTGTAGTTTCACTTCAAGGGGCGGAGGAGCATTCTTGACGTTTGCTATCATGATTTTGTGAATGACCCAAATTGTGGGACGAACTCTCGCCTTCCTAAGAGAACTCTTCATTTTTGTGCTTTTAGATTTTTTCTCGTTATGGCTCCCTATCAATGTTCTTATAAATACAATCATAGAAATAATCATTATAGTTAGAACGGCTGCAATTCGTGATAGCATTCATGACAAGCAGCGATTGGGAAAATATGAAGATAATCTGTTATACCCAGGCTGGTGCGTTCGTTGTTTACTTTGTCAAAGTTAATCCGGTGATAATCTGGTGACAGCGTCCAAAAATTAGTAAGTTACCCTTGCTTGCCTTGGCGCACTAGGAAATCAAATGCATCAGATAACAGACGCAACACGGTGACCAAACTTCGCGTAAGATTGTCAAAGGACAAATTTAAGAAATAGTGAAGGAGGAAAAGAAGTCTTTACAAAACCAGTGCTAAGACTGATGAGACCAAGTCACCAATGGTTGGTAGTATAAATCTTTATTGCCAATACATATCATAGTCAAACGTATTAAAATAAAGAAACCTGTGCTGAGACTAAGATGCCCCTTCCCCTGCCTCTACCCTCTGGGATGGACATTCAGAAGCCCTCTATGCATATATATGACAACAAATTAAAGACCTTAGGCACGATATTTCGTTGATTTTGTTAATTTATCTTGTTAATATTATCTTTCTCGCGCTGCTTTCCAGTAAAAAACCAGAAATACATGTCTCTGGATCTCAGGCAGAGAGATATTTGTACTGCGCATTCTTTTAACCAGTAGGGGTCGTTGTTTACAAACATATGCACGATATTTTGCATTTTCATGTCAGCTAAATTATAATTTGGTTATCTAATGAGCTTTCACAGTTTGGCATATATGCCTGAAGGACTTGACTAAAGGCAATTACACTTGCTATATAAAGTGGTGATACAATGACAGCAGTCAAAGAAGTTTAGTGTAGTATTTCTATAATCGCATATTTATATAGTTAATGACATTTGTTCATGGTGTTGATCATAATGCTTTCAACCAAGTTGCAAACCTCTCCCAAAATTTTAAATTCATAGCCAATTGCAATATATACTGAAACACGTGAGCATTTTCAGTTAGTATGTTGTATTTATTTACGTGTAGCCTACTATTCATTTATTGCATGGTAATCGAGAGCACTGCCATAGGTAGCCTCTGATAGACGAGAAAAGCAAATTAAAACATCCTAGAAATCACTTCTAAAAATACAAAAAAGAGACTCCCATAGGACAAGAGATATCTAAAACTGAAGATGAAAGAAAGACAAGAAGGCCAGATTTGACACTTTCTATTCTCGTTAAAGGGAAAAAGCCTCTCTTTTTGACCCTTCTATGAGATCAATAAAACATGGAATACTCGCATGGAGTCACTCAGGGTACAAAATTAATGATGACTGTACATAAATGCAAACGTGTCAAAAACTACCCCTTGCTAAATGCAAACAAATATTTTCGTAGTCAGATTTGCCTTACTCTACCGCTTATTCAGATTTCATTACAAAAGCTTGCATCACGTCAAACTTTATGTAGCAGTGTATGTTCAGCCATGCATGGTGAGAGTTGTACGTGAATTTTTGAACTGATTTTTTGGTACACACCGTAAAAAGTTTCACTGAAGAGTAAATCTTGTCTGACTGCGAGCAAAGTTTAGGTTGTGCACAGTTGTCCAGTATTTCAGCAAGAAGTCAAATAATACAAATAAAAAGGCTTTTCAAACAAAATCCGTGAAAAGGGCTTAAAAAAGCGACTTTGTCCTTTCAATGATAACTCTACCTGTCTGTACAGATTGAGCTAGCTTACCTTTCAGTACATGTACGGGTTGATATCATTACGTCATCAAGACTCCACAAAATTCTGTGATTAAAAACAAACTACTAGCACACTTCCCTGCCTTCCAAAATCTCTGACTACCTTCACATTGCCAAGAAAACAGAAATATGCTAGAAAAATTTCAATGTCCCTGAAGTACGTGTCCTTAAAAAATAAAATGCCCCGACTTGAAAGAAACAAAATATTGACAGTGAGTTTATTAAAAAAAATTTGTAACTGCAGAATATCATTGAATATATTCATCTCCTTCACTGCCTTTCGGTGGAAAGTGCTTTCCAGGTTTCTGTGGAGGAAAATAACAAAACACATATATACAAGTACAGTTATGTAAGTAAAAATTTTTGTGAGTTTGAATTTTCGTAAATCATGCCGTTCAACAACCGAAAGGAAAAGCTCTTATTTTTGGCTTGAACTCTATCTTGTAACTATAAATCTGATTTCATAAATGAAACTATTATAAACATAACAATGACGCTCTATTAGTAATCACGAATACAGAAATATTAACGGCTCTTCAAAAATATTGAAGGCAAGACCAACCTGATGAATGTGTAGGACAAAGTTTCAATGGACTGACTTGGCACAGAAACTTGTTGAATAATTACACAGTTTTGCATTGCACAATTACTCTACTGTCTGGTTCTCAAATTTGTGATAATCATATGTGCGGTTGTGCAGGCAATAAAGTTCTCATAATGTTCAACACTGCACAAAGCGTAAGAACGGTAACGTACGTTACGGTAGTGACAGATATTCTGGACTGTCAAACTTTTAAGAAACCTTTTTGGTTTACCATTTGCAGAGATTCATTTTGGAAATAATGGCGTAAATAAATTTTTCACCTGCTTAATTTTGTAAACCGAAAAATTAATATTCCCTATATAGTTAACACAGGGATGGCGGCTATTTTGAATTGCAATAATCGGTATTTAGAGATTGAGAAAAAGTGATGAATATACTATCAGAAGGTAGAGCTACTTTCCTTCTAATCATTGTAAATGTTACTTCATTTTAGTGGTATAACTTACCCAATGTGGCCATTTCTGGATGTCCTTGAACAGCGCATCACCAGGACACTCTGTGCCATTCTTTGCTTGGCGATGACCATATAAGATGTAATCGGGTGCCAGTTTATTCCTTGTTAGAGACATGGTTCATAAATATGTTAGTGTGACTGTAAAGCTACGTAAGCTAGGTAAAGGACAAAGGAAATAAGCCAGTAACAAAGACAAACTATTAAGGTATATCTCTCCTCTTCTGTAGAACGTGCGCACGAGTCATATAATATTATGTTGCATTTTTTTCTTTTAAGAATTTTTGTTAAAAAAAGGAAAAAATATAACTGTTCTCATTCAAAATCTAGTCTAGTAATTTACCATTCGGGGTAGTGTCGTGGTTCGCTAAATGTAAAACTGCGACGCGCGGCTTAGGACTTTGCCCGATGAAGCCGAAGACGATGACAGTTCCCGGGTTAAAATCTGAACAAGTGTTTAATCTTTCCATTTCGACTAAAATTACATTAAAATAAATATAGCGAACGCATAATATAGACAATAAAGCTAACATTAGAACACGAAATCAATCAAAGCAACTGCACTTCTTAATTGTTAAACGAATAATACATGATTAAACACTGGCACCAGCTGAACCGCCGCTGGGGGCGTCGTTCATGTTTCTGTCATAACATCAAGTAATTTATATCCCGCGAGTTATATTTCGCTATGAGTGTATATTCATGTAGCTAGCGTTTCGCGTAAATGAAATTGCATATTAGAGTAAAATCAAACAACAACCAATTATAAAAAATTAAACATTTCGTTTTTCGGGTGCTGGCGAGTGGCTAAATACAAGATTGTAAGTAAATATCTTCTTCACTATATATAGTCACTGGATGTTGAAGAAGTTTATTTAGAAACATTTCACTGCAAATATCAAACAAAAAACTTACATCTCAACTGAATATTTCAAAAATGCCTGGGCGGCGTCAAGAGCGACTTGCTTGGGTGATACGTTGACGAAGTTACCCAATATACAAAGACCTGTAACAAAGAGAACACAGTCACAGTATCCTAGTCATATTTCTTCCCAACACATACATACAAAAGTCCCAATTTTTAGTTTTTTGTTATCGTAGAAATTTGACCTACCGATGGATTTGTTATTTTACCCAATAGTGTGTCTGCCCTGGACATTCCAACCACGTCCTTCGTAAACACGTCCATCTTCACCGACGCAGAATGTATAGCCTATATCCGACCACTTCCGGTCGTCCATATGAAAATTCTGCAAGTTAATGGCGGTAACATTTTGTTTGCTTTTGACCAGGTGATAAGAAATGCATTCATTTTACAGAATATCTTTGACATAAAAATATAATTATTGAATTAATAGTCCTTTAAATTGAGAGAAATCGCAAGAAAGTAGTGTGGCAATCAAGCACTGCCAAATTATAATAATCATAAACGCCAAAGGACTGGACAACTCGATCTGGATGGTCAAAAATCGGTCAATATCTAGCAAAATTTGTTTTAATATGTTCAGCCATGCTGATTTCAAATGACCAAAAGTGCCTGTATGACGGTCAGCTTTAAAAAAATATAGAAATTTGGAAAACAAAATGTAAAATCCGACAGAAAAAATTAGTTAAATCATAGACCTTCGAAAAACACTAGTTATAGATTCACTTGGCCTTTGGCAGACTCGGACAAACGACTGTTTTGGGAGACACGAAAGCCCGAGGACCTTGGGAAAACAAACGCATGCTGTTGCCCGAATATTGCCCGTCAATATGTGTTTTGTAACACACCGCATCCAATTTTCTTCATGAAAATCCGGGACGTTTCAGCTATACCTTTAGTGGCATATGACCTATGCGCACAGCTTCCTGCACGCAATTAACAATGATCATAAGTTAAAGAGGCCGATTTGGGTCCTGAGAATGGAAAGGTTATGATATTTCGCCACATTACAATGCTTATTTAGTCAATCTGAAAGTTTTAACATTCGTGTAATTTGCTTGGCAAGTTGTTCCAAAAGTTTCTGTTCTAGATGCATGTATCAGAGGAGGTGCAGACAGAACAAAGACAATGTTTACTCTTCCCAATAGGGTTTCTACACAGTTTTAATATGGTTGTGCGATGTTGAAATCTCATCACTTAAGTCTTATCTGGTGTATGAGCAAAATGTAAACATTTTTTAGTGTTGTGTATTCCAGTCGGCGATATCTACTGTTTATGACAAATCAAGTAAAGTTTGCTTTGCGCCTGATATTTGTGAACACAGAAACTACAGTGCAGGGTGACCATCAAAAAAATTAATCACAGAAGAGAGAACATTAAATCATCCTGTGTCTTGTACTCGACTACTAGGATTTTATGACAAAGACTTCTGATGCTTTGTGATTTATATAAGCAACAAGTGCAGCTAAAGCAACTTTGGAAACAACTTCACAAATCAATCACACAAGTGATATTACATATTATTGCCTGAATACATGGGTTAATGTGCCCGAGAGCAGGTGGCAATTTGCCCGACACAAGGAGGGCAAATTGTCTCCTGCTGCGAGAGCACATAAACCCATGTATTCAGGCAATAATATTTTTATTACATGCCTCTTCACAGTTAACGCTTTATGACATTTAGTGACATGCAGGGCATTCTCAAGCAATTTTACCGTTATCGACTAGCAACAAACAGATTTTAACGAAAGTCAAAATAGTAGTGTGCGCATGGATATTTTACATCTGGCGTTAAGCGTCTACCTTGACGTCGAAAACGTCGAAGGGCTTCACCGGACCGGGTAACTATGGAAACCGGTCCGCACATCCTTCACATAGCCCGCTAATTCCCCGGATGTTCCTATTCAAATCAGTACTGGTTTTCACTCACATCGAGGCATGTAATAAAACATTAACATCAACTTCAGTGTTCCTAATGTAGTTTGAAAAAAAAGGAAGAAGACACAGTATTGTAACATAGAGTTCAACAATATGAGAGAAGAGTAGTGTGCATGTTTTGTCTACAGATTTGTATACAAGTGCGTCATAAATGTAAATGGAGAGGGAGTGTGACATATAATGATTGTCAATTTCTATACAAGTATTAGCTTACATTTTGCTGTATTTTGCTGTGTCAGTTGGATGTTCAGAGTAAAAAATCGTGTAATGTTTTGTAAAATTCTAGTCCAACATCTTTAAAATTTAATGTGCAGGTATCTATGCTGACTGCTTTCTGTTCTGTGCAAAAGATGGTGAAATTTGCTCAATACTTTCTTACTGTAGTGATAAAAGTCAAGATAGAATTATGTTTCAGTTATGTCCATATTGTAAAAATAGGTGCACTGGACTGTTAAATTACAACATTGTTGACTAGGCCAAGAAAAATAAACGTTAGTTTCTCATCCTCGGGCGTGCGTCGATTCAGATCCACCGCGTCAACCTTTTTTCCTGCTCAAGAGGAAATAAAATGAAAAAAAAATGCAAAAATACGCGACGATAGTGCATAACACAGAGCTGTATGAAACAGAACTGTGAACAAAATAACTGACACTAACATTCCATTCAGAACTGTACACACTGTTATATTAAGGTGTCAAAAGTGTGCATTACCGCATTAAAAGTCACACGGCAGAACTGTTGCCATACAAAAATACTAAAGCAACACTGCTGTGCATTATCTCTGCGTGATGTTTTTTGCGCGTTGTTGGTTGAACAATAAAAAAAAATGAGAAGAAAACCCCCCGCGTCACCGCATCATTTTTGCAATATGTCTAGGATGAGAAACATACTTCTTATGTTTTTGCCTTACTATATTTTCATCATGGCAGCCATGTACACTCTTTTCTCAAACGTTACTGACGTTGTTGCAAGCTGTAATGGAGGTAAGCTGGCAAACAATAGACTACGCTGATCAATCAGATTGCTCCATATCACAACTCGGAGGAAGTGAGCCTGATCGTTTGCTAAAGCCCCCCCCCCTCCCTCCCTCAATATTTTCTCCAATATGTCACAGAAAATTGCAAAAGGATTGAGTACCTGTATGCCTCTCATTACTGCAGAGCAATTCTCGTACGTGAAACAGCGCTTTCCTGCCGTATGATGTAAGATTACGTACGGCACAGGCATAGGTATGTATTCCCGTTTCGTAGGTGGTCTCGCTCCCCACTGCGATCGGTTCACAATCTCCACGGTCGTACTGCTGGTGCTTGACGGCGGCTGTGACAACAT
Source organism: Ptychodera flava (assembly GCF_041260155.1). Lineage (NCBI taxonomy): Eukaryota > Metazoa > Hemichordata > Enteropneusta > Ptychoderidae > Ptychodera > Ptychodera flava. The sequence goes on along the minus strand of NC_091938.1, from coordinate 29,123,689 downwards.
CCAGGCTGCCCACAGTAATGTTAAACCTATCATGAACATGGCTGACTTTATTCTCGATCGAAAGAGACTGAGCAAATGATTGCAAACACTTCTTGTTTTGAAGTGTCACCGTACGTGTATTACTTCCGTGTTTTAGTATTTATATTTCCGGGTCTGTTGTTGATCACATTCAGCCTGTATTGACGCCGTCCCACTCTTTGATAAAACATAGGGCACAGGCGCTTGTGAAGTCGAGTGCACATTTGTGTGATAAGAGTATACTGCACTACTTCGAACACAACTTCACGAGTGCCCGTACCATCGTGGGGGTCGGGGAGGGTATAAGAAGCGTTGTCATGTTGTCATGCGCGATTCAAATAGAATTAAGGTATTTGTTGTTGTCATTGTTATTATTTTTGTTGTTTAGATACGCATTTACAAATTATATTGGTGTCGATAGGATTACACGGACAAGAACTTCATTATTATAATTATGATTTCAAAATTGTTATACTTTATTTCGAAGAGGGTAGTCTGAGTTACAAAAAAAGCATTGTTCTTTACATTGGAGCCAAAAAATTGATTTGTTTGTGGTCACCGCCCGCATCACTTCAAAGTGTACACGTCAACTTTTTTTCCTGTTTCTCATTTGCCCCTGTGAAAAGAGGGGGAAATGTATCAAATTCCACTAAAACCTAAAAAAATGAAAACAAATCGAGTCGCCGCGTCATTTTTGCCACACGCCAATGACCAGAAACACACCAATTATTTTTTGGCCTTAGGAAGGACGTTATTCAAACAAAGAAGACACTAATGCAATACAATAGGATGAATATCATCACTGGGGAATGGTGAGTAGCACACTAATTCAAAAACCGAGAAACATGAAAAAGGCCAAAGGTTAATAAAGTAAAGAACATTCAAAGTTTGATTAATGAATTTATTGTGGAGGAAATTACACAACTGGATTTTAAAATATTGCAAACTCCCAATTCATTAAATACCAAGAGGAATATCATTCCAATTAAGTATAGTTTATTAAGTATAGTACATATATAAGCATAATCTCGAGTATAGTGTGCCCTCGGCGTCGTTCGTACAGTACTCCCTACATCTCACACAAGGGATGCCATTTCGACAGCCTGCCAGTTCACACGTTTTGTACATATATATGTGAATAACAACAGTCTTCAAATTATATATTAATAGCAAAACCCAATGAATTTTGAGCCCCTCCGCCTACGCCTCGAGTAAGACAATTTTGAATAAAGGTTGGTTTCAGTGCTTTGTTACTAGACTTTGATAACTTTCGGGTTTTCGGAGTTTACTTCCTCTTATAGAAATCGAAAATTCCATGAATGTCAATTATTCAAATTGACCCTTCGATTTACGCAAGGGGTTGAGGTCATTATGCTAAAGACTTCAGGACCATATTGTAAAACTAATCGAGAGTTCTCCGATATTGTTTTAGGCATGGATATTGCCTTTTAAGGTAGTACGCCCCTCGAACATGAAAGATTTAAGATGTTGCTCAAACTTTCCTCCAGGGGACTCTAAACCAATAATTTCAAAATCAGCAACAAAAATCAGGGGCCACCTTGCAAATTATGGAACAAGTAAACAAAATACCGAAAATCTTTGAAATTTTGAAATTTAGTAATGCAGCTATCCATATGTTTACTCGCGGAGTGAAAGCTTCGAAATGAGTCTATACAGTATAAAACAGCACACCGGCAAAGCATTGTAAACATTGGAGATAGTAGATTCTAACAGCATTCTTTTGCTGTAAGCCTATAGGGTCTTTGTTGAAAGGGTCGCATTTTGAATGAATTCGGATGATCATATATTCGAAAAAATCATTTGAGGGTGTTAGGTAATTATTGCATTTCATACTCGGGATACAGGTCATCAATCACCTCAATATAAACCAGATATGAACTGAAAATGCTCACGTGTGTCACTATTATATTGAAGTTGTGTCCAAATTTTAAACTTTTGCCACATGTTTTCAACTTCATTGAAAGTGTTACGATCAACGTCATGAACAATATTCACCATAGATTCATTCTAAAGGTCACTAAGTATACAAGTATGTAATTAGCTGAAATAAAAATAGTACATTTCTTTAACTGCTGTCATTGTTCATCACTTTATATTGCTTGCCTTGGCGCACTAGGAAATTAAATGCATCAGATAACAGACGAAACACAGTGACCAAACTTCGCGTAAGATTGTCAAAGGACAAATTTAAGAAATTTAAATAGTAAAGGAGGAAAAGAAGTCTTTACAAACCAGGAGACCAAGTCACCAAAAGTTGATAGTATAAATCTTTATTGCCAATACATATCATAGTCAAACGTATTAAAATAAAGAAACCTGTGCTGAGACTAAGATGCCCCTGCCACTGACATTCAGAACCCTCTCCAGTAACTCTATGCATATATATGACAACAAATACCTTAGGCACGGTATTTCGTTGATTTTGTTAATTTATCTTGTTAATATTATCTTTCTCGCGCTGCTTTCCAGTAAAAAACCAGAAATACATGTCTCTGGATCTCAGGCAGAGAGATATTTGTACTGCGCATTCTTTTAACCAGTAGGGGTCGTTGTTTACAAACATATGCACGATATTTTGCATTTTCATGTCAGCTAAATTATAATTTGGTTATCTAATGAGCTTTCACAGTTTGGCATATATAGCTTGAAGGACTTGACTAAAGGCAGTTACACTTGCTATATAAAGTGGTGATACAATGACAGCAGTCAAAGAAATTTAGTGTAATATTTCTATTTCAGCTAATCGAATATTTATATAGTTAATGACATTTGGACTTTGTGGTGAATATTATTCATGGTGTTGATCATAATACTTTCAACCAAGTTGCAAACCTCTCCCAAAATTTTAAATTCATAGCCAATTGCAATATATACTGAAACACGTGAGCATTTTCAAATTTCATCACGATTTGAATAAACTTAAGTGAGGTCACCCAAGTGAGCTGCATATAAAATTTCAAAGCAATTTGACCTGCGGTTTCAGAGGAGAAGACAATTGTTGACGGACGACGACGGACGACGACGGACGACGACGGAAAATAAACCTATTTGATAAGCTCCGCGTCGCTGACAGCGGAGCTAACAATGCGCATTCCCTGGAGTGGAGGGTGATTTTGTCATATGAGTCTTCTTTGCCCTACAGTACGTGTGTTCTTGTGTTCTGTTTATCAGTTTTGTGTATCAGCCAGAGAGATACATGTATTGCACATTCTTTTTAAAGTGAGGAGCCTTTAAGAACTGCGCCTGCGTGACTTTCTTGTTTACAAACAACATAAAACGTACTTTGGCCTCCGGTCAATTGTACAGCGATACATCAAGTAAACATTTGTGTCAGAATACAGAGGGTATCCAAATCTAGTTAACAAGTCCTCACTACATTCTACAATTAAGATATTTCAGCCGACCAAGGTATATTGGTTTCTAGGTGTGAAAACATAATAAAGAAATCTTGCAAACTGAACTATACTTCGATTTTCCACTTACATCAGTTGAACATATTTCCGATAAGGATTTCTACAAAAGTTATGAGATGAATATTTTTGCGTAAATCATCATAATATGGGCAAACTGGATATTTTCATGCATAATATCTAGATGCATCAAGTCAACATAGCTGCAACACTTATGAATGTCACTATGTAAATTATGATAAACATGTTTAAGTTTCATCAGTCGCGCACAACGTACCTTGGATAGAGTGTTTATCACCACTAACTATCAGTGGTTCACGATGGTCCTACTTAACGTTATAAACCACAAATATCACATGGACCGGGTGATGTATTTCCTTGAATGAAAATGATTATTGGACCAGTTGAACGTCATATTATATTGGGGACGATTCAGAATTTACTTCCAGGGGGAGGGTGGAGGATTTTCTATTTTCAGGGTGATTTTTTTCCACGCCCCCCTAGTAAATTATAGAAAAAATCTATGGCCCCCCTCATCTTTCCTGTTTTTTTTTCAATGCCCTCCCCCTAATATATACATGCATGCTTATACACTATAGACATATCCAGTCTAACAAGTTGCAGGAACTGTAGTGGACATTTAATCGATGATATAACAAATCATTTCAGGGTTATGTGACTATAAAAAGAATGATTTGCAGGGACTGCAAGTGGCACACTTTTGGAAAGGGTAGCAATAAACATATCTGGTTGTAAATTTCTGAAGAAAAGTTAATTACTAAATATGAATACTTTTTTCATTATGTCTCACTGATACATATGATGCACACAAAGACAAGCAAAGATGTCAGTTAGAAATGGTGAACAGAAAATCAGAGGAGCAGATAATTGGCAAAGTGATATATATCTTGAAGTTTAATGGTACCGTGATCATTTGCAGATATCCAGATATTTCTGGAAAGTGAGATGTACATGTACATGCACAAGTTCAGCATACATTTTCATTTGATGATGCTGAATATTTGCAGACTCACGGTGAAAGTTTTAACATTAGCAATTAAAATTGGTGAAAGCCAAATTGTTTTTAATTTTCTCTTTTTTTCTAATTTGGTTGTCATAAAACCACGTAGCTGCCACTGAAAGCAACAATGCTGAGGAATATTTTAGAACATTTGAACAAAACACCTTATCCAAAACATGAATTCACATGTTATTCTGCTCATTCCATTCACAATCCAATGTTCATATTAAAATGCAGATAACCCTGTGTAAGTCATAGTTCACATTTTGTCAGCAGTATTTTTCAAAATTGACAGAGAATCATATTTCAAATTTTTTTAACAAACTTTAATTTTAAAATAATCATGATGCGCATGTTTTCAGAATGAATGGGAGACAAAAGTATTAGCATCAATACACAATGTGTAAGCCTATCCACATTTCTCCTAGCCTCATACTCACTGAGATCACTTCTTGGACTAAAGCAAATTTCTTGAGTACACAATATTTCAACAATTCGACACCATAGCATTGATGCAGTGCCACATGATCTTCTGGATTCACATACAGGATTATTGGAAAATCAACCCTTTTGTAAATTTTTCACCATATATTTGTGACAGTAATACATAATATTTTTATTTTCAACATTAAAAAACTATTCGCTGAAAAGCAACTTGAAGATGAGACGGCCATAAATTTATTTTCAAAAAAGTTTATAGTAGATGTAAGCACTGTAAAAAGTTATGTAGAACATTTAAAAAATTAGAAAGGTAAATATTGATCAGAATGAAACATAGAAAAAAGGAGCAGAAAAGAAGAGAGGATAAAAAATATGAGGACTATGACTGGTTAAAGTTGCTCTTGAGTGGGAACCTTCAAAATTTAAACGTAAAAGAATTAGATAAATACCTTGATAAACATAAATTACCAAAACAAAAAAAAATTGAAAGCTGAAAAAGTTCAAATTATAACCGCACATATACATGCACAACCTTCATTCAATTTAAGAAAACTGTCAGGGAAAGATATTGTAACAACTTATGTCACAGATGAGTCAGAGTCAGATAGCAGTGACTCTGAATTGGAAACCTCTGTCATTGGAGTCATTGAGAGTGATGATGATGGTGTTGGTTCTGAATATGATAGTGACACAGACACTGACACTGACAAAATCCCAGAGAACCAACGTGACCATGTTACTTTAAGAAGTGGCAGAGTAGCAAGTCGTTTTGTTTTAAATTAAGGTGGAGCTGCATGTTGCCAACACAGTTTTTTTCAAAGCAATATTTCTCATCAAAGATGACAAGGAAACCCCCTCATACCATATATTTTCAAAAAGCAGAGACTCTAAAGTTTAGTATGGTAGCAGTAGTTTACTCAAAGGATGAAGTGGGTGTATATTTGGGGTAAAAAACCTCAATTTTGGTATTAATGATAAAAATTAATTTAAGTAAAAAACTAGACAGTATTTTCTGAAATGTAATATTTCACTTGAAAGGAGAGTATATGTGGAAAAAAACAACTATTTTATTTGGCATTATCCATCCTCATTTTAAAATTGTAGGGTTTAAAGACTGACACTCTAATAATTGATTAAAATCATGATCAGCAAAATTAAAATGCCACTTATTCAAAATGCCTCTATTAAAAATGTAAGAGCTTTATTGCCAAACAAAACCAATTGATAGTCGTTTTGTTATATAGCATTTAAAAAAACATAATGTGAAATATCAGAAAATTTGATCCAGCCGGAGTGGAGTTAAACTCTTTGGAAATTTTGAAATTGGGAGGCAAAAGAAGCCAAGAAATCAGGTGATTTGCATACATTTGCATAAATTAACACTTCTTTATCATGCAACTTTCAACTGCTTTACAAGCTACAGGGTAAACCCAACCTTAAAAAGACATTTGCTGTAATTTTTAGCATTTGTTCAATGTTCATCTCTGTGTATCAGCATTTGTTTGTATTTAATGCTGTATTTAGCAACATACCAGTGTGAACATAAATGACCATTGTTATTGTTGATAAATGAATTCTAGTCTGGACTTGGATCCGAGATCTCTTTTCAACAAAAACAACCCTGACTGTTCACTGTATGGTTTGTGTTGACACGCTAAATACTGGACATTTCATAACGCTTCAGGGAAGAGAACAAGATATTGCAGTAGATGCACAAAACAAACCACTGTGAATATTAGTGAATTGGCAGCTAAAGGAGTTTAACTAAACATGTTGATTTTATCTGTCACCCAGGTAGCGTCTATGGTTCTCTTTTGTAGAGATCAGCTATTCTGGGCAAATATGAATTGATGTTTTTTTTCCTTGCCCCCCCCCTAAAAGATTGTGGTATTTTTGTCTGCCCCCCCCCCCCTAAATTTTCTGGGAAAATGGGTGCCCCCCCCCCCTCCCCCGGAAGTAAATTCTGAACCGTCCCTTGGCAGTATGAGTCCGGTACGACCTTTAGGCGCAGAGCCGATGACCCCTCCCTTTAGGCCTGATGAACCGTTTTTGAGATATTAGGCCCAGAGACAGACAGACATCGCTGCAACATAAGCTCACGTGTGTGAACATGTGAGCTAATAAAACGATGAAAACAGTGACAAAGATTAAATTAAAAAATAAACAATTCACTGTAAAATTCATTTACCAGTTTCATAAGATTTTATTGCATGAAAAGGTAGAATAAATTAATGAGCACCATTTTTATCAGATTTCATTGCATTAAGAGGTAGGATTTAACATTGCATGGATCCTAAAATCATTGAGTGACTGATAGAGGCTCATATCTCTTGACACATTATTTTCTTGTATGAATGCTGTCAATGATTGTTTGGACAACACATACCATAGGAACGTTCTTGTATATCTTCTATGGTCTTCTCATTGTAATTACAAAACATTACTATTAAAATGAATCAGAGGTATGGTCGGAAACAGGGTGTATCCTGCTTCAATCTTTTCAATTGATTTATTATTTTATTGCTTTTAGTGTCTTGTATCACATCATTTTTGATATCAAAGAAACTGGTAGTGTTAACTACAACAATAGTGATTTTTGTCTGATTCTTGCTCAGGGTAGAACAAAACTAAAAGAAATCTTTGCCATAAAGTACTGGTGAGCACCAAATTTGTCTCTGGAAGGTGTCTAAAGTGAACATGGACCCTGAGAGGTAGGGTAAAATACTGTCTTTGTTGTAACAATAATACTTATGATGTGTTCTTGTCTATCCTCTTTAATCATCTGCATGTAATGCATAAATGAAAAGTCTCTGGTAATATTTTCACAAATGTGATATTTTTTGCCATTTAGTAATTTTTTCTCTGGTCAAGGGGAAGGCTGTGAATACATTATGGACTGTTGTTCACGGCATAACTTCCTTCTGGTAAATCTGTAATGTAATTCATGTTAAGGAAAGTGATTTTTTTCTGTTCAGGTAAAATTCCCTTGAAGTGTACGCTGGAAAGTGCAAAAGTTGTTTTTCACAACCAACACGCGGCACATATTTTAGTAAGTACAGTTATGTCTGTGCTTTTTTACAATGCCATATACTGTTTCGCACCAAAGGCAGCTATGCAAACAAGATGGAAAGAAAATATGTATGTGATGTTGTCATGTGATAGTCATATGGTATAAGTAATCAAACTGACATAGCAGCAAAGGATATGAGCTTTTTATCTTGAAGATGACCCAGTAGCATCTTCAGTGGTGTGTACTGCGATAATGTACTGACACTTCCAATCATGATTACCTTGTACTTGGCTCTTGTCACTGCTACATTCAGGCGTCTAACATCTTCAAGAATGCCAAATCCCTTCAAAAAAATATTCAGGTTTATGAAAAATTGTAGAGAAAAAGTTACATACGAAAGCACTTCTACAGAGCAAAGAGCAGGACACAACTGTGTGTAGTACACAATTGTCAGTCAATACTTTCTTGTGAAGAAGTATGATAAATAACAGAGTTACAGCCCAAACAGAAACCTGAAGTTTTCGTGAAAGCAGTTGCATCACAGGTAAGTTACTGAACTGTCTGTCAAGACGGTACTGCTTAATGTTACTTTGAACTGACATGTATTTGCATCTTGAGTAAGTTCAAAATTCAGAATTTCAATTTTGTGAAAGAGTGGCATTTGGTGTTTCTGAAGTCAAAATATATCAACCCTTGACCTTTAGGTTTATCTGTAGCTATCAGGTTAAGTTGGTCAGTAAAGCATAGAATGTCCTGAATGATGTATTTAACAGATTTGACCATACCAGTATGAACATCCCAAAAAAATTGATATTAGCTTGTATCTCCTTATTAAAGACATACAGTATTAAGTAAATGTTTTGATTTTCACTGACTTTACCACCCAGCAAAAGTTTGTCACAGAAGTACTTGTCACAGTGATCTTGTGGGTACATTGGTTATTATACCAATCTTGAATAACTTGATTTGAAAAGGGTGTAACAAGAAAAACAAAAGTTTTGATTTCTTTACTGCAACAGAAGGATGGCGCTCTCTCTCACCTTAGTCACAGTTTCCTCCTCTTCTGAACTCCTTACAAACGAGACAATGATGACATCTTTGTCCCTTCCTTGGTATTTGTCAACTGTGTTCACTTCCAGTCGTTGATGATGGCCAAGGTTGGACATTTGACCTGATATCAGCTGACACTGCTGTCTGTACGGCGCTATCACACCAATGTCACTGAAATCACATCCAGTCTGAAAAAAAAGATGTTCACATTTGAGGTCAACTCATGAATCTAAATGTTGTCACCTCTAGGATGATACTCAATTGCAAAGGTCAGTGAATATACCTTCGTTTATACTAAGTAGAATTTTGTAAACTGCCAAACTTAACATTGATATGCCAGTAGTTGTAAACTGTGACCTTTATGAGTTCGAGACAATGCATCAAAAATCTGCATGTATCTTGACAGCATCCCCTTTATCCTGTAAAGTTCATACAACACCATCAGGTCAAGTTGAGTACAACCAGTGAGGCACAACTACTCCCATATATTCATTCAGACGTAAAACAGAATATCTGAAGGCCCCTGAATATACCTAGAGATACAACAAATATGATTTTTAGTGACCAAATTTCCTACAATATACCATGCATGTGGGTGAAAATACAAATAGATTTGACTCAATACTGCTTTTTACCGACTTGGCAGATGGGGAAGTGATACCCTTTACAGACTTGGCAGATGAGGAAGTGACACTGTCTGGTAACATTATGGACACAAAAGACATGTAATGGAACATACAATGGGGCACTCCAGTACAAAAACTGATGTCTTTTTCTTGAAGTCAAATTTTAAACAGTCTGCATAATGGCCAGTGAACTGGTGCATGCTGCCAAGGTTCATAAATTATTTCTGGCACACCTGATGAAACACAAGGCCACATTGTCCCCATGGTGGCAATCTCTTCTTGTCTCAGGATGCCTTTCATTGTGAGTGAATACAAAAATACCTCCTAAGATAATGTTGAATCATACTAAAATGCCAAGTATGGGCCCACTGTTGCTCAGTTACACTTTCTTGTGTTTCTCTCTGTATATAAAGGGAGTCCTGCAAGGGGACAGCTGTAATGTTACCATTTTTCATAACCAGTCTGCAAATGTAGCCAAACCTAAGCAAAATATACTGTTGTGCTTGTAACGCATGAAAATAGAGAAAACAGATATCTGATCCTCACCTTGTTGAGTGCCAACACCAAAAGACAGACGAGTTTGCATTCTGCTTGATTTAGCAAGCTATGGTGTACTGTTTGATGCCTTGCAGGTAGCTGTGGAAACAAGATTGGAAAAAAGAATGGTCAATATAATGCTGATTGGGTTTTTTAGTGTTTGTCTAAAACTGGGGAAAAGTAATTCTTGCAATAAAGTGTAGGAATTCTGACATATTTTGAATAATAAACTCAAGAATGGGATAAAGTGATCGAGAAATTAGGATGTAAAAGCACCCAGGCCTGCAGAGTTAACTCGATACCAGAGATCTGTTTATTTCAAGTTCAATGTCATACCTTGTCAGTGTTCAAGAAGCAAACAGGCACGTCAGGATCTATTGCTGCCGGTAGCCATGACAATGAGGGCAGCCTGTCAATACTGTCATGCTGAAATCAGAAACAGACACATCTGTGCATTATCTAATTGTCATCACCATTTTGAAAATACACCTATAAGTAGTGTAAGCCACTGACAATGGTGTGAAAATGCACCCATAATATTATCTGCTCTCACTAAATGTTTGAAAATGGAATTCATCCAACAGTTCTAGCAACAAATTTTGAATCTACACACTAGAAGTGCCAAAGCAACATATTTCACTCATCGACACCTGTGATAGACACTGTTACATGCAATTATATTACAAATAAATAGCCTCTTCAAAATTGAAATGAGACACTAATGTTTGACAATGTTCTATGGTCATACTTCACAGAGCATCATTACATGAGTTACTTTTGATTTCAAACCAACTTACTGAAAAAAACTGCAAAAGGATACAGCTGCAGATGAGTCTTTGAACCCCCTTTCTCACTCAATCTAAAAATCTAAAAATCTAGCAACATATCTGTATAATGATTGCAGTTTGACGGGAAAACAAATAACAGAAAACATCTAATCATTTTCTTAACAACATAGTTAATCCCAATCCATGGCCTTTTTGGGCCGGGGGTTTAAAATACATATGCAAAGACATGGACTTGTGCAAATTGAAAAAAAACACGCTCAGAGGAAAATTGATAATTTTAGTAGAAACCAATTGCAATATAAACATTTACTCACCTTTATATAGTTGCTATATTCCGGCAGACGCAATCGTCCCGTGGCAATTTTGTCATTTCCACATTTCAACTTCCCATCATATATTAAAGTGTTGCTGATCTCCATGATGCTAGAATTCATCCTGTATTGCATCCACAGGTCAGTTGTAGCGCCCTCATGGCAGGCTAGTCTCTGAAACAAACTCTCGTCCATTCCCATCTCCCTGGAAACAAACAATGGGAATGTGGAGCAAGTGAAAATGTGTCATGTGACCCCTTTGTGAAGAATGTCAACAACATGCATTGAAATGCACTTTTATGTGTACACTTTTTAGTCGATTTCCTTTCATGGTTTGGACAGAGAACTCTTCACCTAAAGGCAGAACGCGCCTCAGTGACAGATATTCCAGCTTTAAAATTTTGCTGATTATATTCTGATCTACCACTTGTGGCTCATTTTAAAGCTCTTGGTAAAAGAAAAGTTTTTACTGTGGTAGGTTTCAAAATTCAAAACACTTTTGTTTTATCTTACAGTTAATACAGGGATGGCAGCCATTTTCAATTTCAAAATTCAGGAAATCTTCGGCAATTTGTCTCTCTAGTTCTAAATTTTTGCACGGTGTTATTCTTGATTTGAAATGGTCAAAAGTTTCCTTAAGGAAAGTTTGAGCAAAAGTTGATGTCTTTCACTTTCAAAGTGCACATGACCTTAAAAGTTTCATTGTATTAATTAATTTTATTTTCATTCAGAGTTTCTTTTCATTCTATTGCTGCAGTCTTTTATTCAGACAAAAGAGGGAGGTGAAAGGTGATATTATTTGAATTCCTACATCTTGATTTTATCTGTGATCGACGTATTTCATATTTCATCTTCATTGATGGAATACCAACAATGGTACTGAGGAAAGAAATCAGAGAGCACAGACAAACATACCGGTAATTGTATGACACACATATTATCTGGTTATCTCTACACTGCAATGTTTGGGTCCACAGAAAGTGGTCTACATGTGTATGTAATTGCTTTAACCCATATTCTATAAGTTCATTAAATGTTCAAAAAGGATGTTACACTTATTTCTTGGACTTCAGTTCCAATTCTAACTGGGGCATTTCCCAGTTCCTGAAAATCTGCATTGACGATGTAATCAGATACCGTATAACTGTGCAACTTTTCACGTTATTTTCCAGGATGCAAAATATGGTTAAACGGGAAGAGAGTGTCATATACTAATACAAGTTACAACGGTTTGTGTTGAACTGTTGGCAATACAGGAAATAGACATACTGCATAACTTGAGGAGTTGCAGAAATATCAGTCAATAACAGAGAAATCAACTCTGCGAAAATTGAAACATTGTCTGGAAGGAAGCCACGCGTAGTCAAAACAACACCTTACATGTATGTCCACACACATCCCGCACACAACACGTCATTTGCAAGTGTTCTTTGTGCAGATCTGGTGATGTTGTTCTGGCTACGTCTGACCTTCTTCCAGACAATGTTTCAACTTTCGCAGAATTAATTTCTTTGTGATCTACTGATACTACCCATAGACCATAGCTACGCCTGACAGTGTTGGAAACTCATCAATTTATACAGTATATTTAGTCACTGTATTTTTAACGCAAACCACTGTATACATATATCTACATGCATGTTCAAGAACATTTTGAATATATAATCCTGAATCTGCATGTACGGTAAGTTATCATATCTTGTACATGTAAATAATTGATCTTACCTAGCCTTTTTACTCTTGACCAGCGGAGGCAACTGTCTGTGGTCTCCCACCAACACAAAGCGATCGGCACACAGCAGTGGACCTATACAAACCATCTGACCGATCTGTGACGCCTCATCCACTATGCAAACATCAAAACGTCGTCTGGTGAACAAAACGTGCTTGATCCCAAGACAGGTAGATGCTACAATGGGCTGAGATAAAGAGAAATTAGTGGATTACAGCTCCAGAGCCGTATAGGTTTTGGAATGAAAATTTGTGCAAGTCATACATTACACATCAAAATAACTCAATGTTTATTAAAATAACACTAACCTTGGATTTGTAGAGGCTTTCCAAATCTTCAACACTTCCACATTGCTTACTCAAAGTGTGATCACTGCAGTCTATCAGTTCACTGTGAATTTTATTGACCGCGCCAATTCTCAGAAAATCTAAGCCATGCTGTCAAAGAAATCATAAGGGCAAAAAGAAAGAATTTAAGGTAAATGCAGATGTAATTCCGAAATTCAGTGAAAAGAGTCTAGGCGTAGGAAATGATGTTGTTGAAGTACCAAACTAACATATGTTATCTCTGTACATATACAATTTGGTATTTTTTGTACTTGTTTGGAGAGAGTGCATGCTAATGATATCATCATTTTGCTGCTTAGCAACCACTATGGATTATAATTTAGAGAGAACGGCATTTTTTACACAAATATATACTCTAGCACTGCAAAGTTTTGTACTGACATGAGTGGAATAAATTTGGTAAGAAAACAAAATATTAATTCAGCAGGAATGTACAATTCAGGTTTGAACTAACAGGCATTTTAGCAGAATGATTCCTAGTGATTTTTCAAATTGACAACTTTCTGGAAGATTAATCAGAGGATATAATAAAGCACATCCATACTAAATTAGCACCACTTGGCAATCATTGCTGATTGGCCAATGTTTGTATCGTTGACACAAAGTGAAAGTAAAAAGGAAAGTAAAACACTATACTTACCTTCTTCAGTTTGAGTAATATATTATCAACAGCTGAGTGTGTATAACTAGTTAACAACACAGACATCTTGCAAGCAATCAGTACTCTGACAAGATTGACAATGGTTGTAGTTTTACCTGTGAACAGGAAACATAAAGTACAGTATTCTTATTAAAACTATATAACAATTAATCCTATGTTTAGCTATATTCACCTCAAATGACCTAACAGCCATTACTCAGACATGCCTAAACCAGTTTCTTACAGATTAGTTGAATTTTAACCTTTCAAGAGCCAGTACATGGCATACCTAATTCTGTCAACTTGGTAACCCTATGCCATTCATACTTATGTCTACTCATTTACAATCCAATCCAATATGGGCATCAGTCACAGACAGGTCCTTCGTACCCTCATTTCTTTTTTCACACGCATCATATCAACTTCAATTTAATTACTTCCACTGACAAATTCCCTATTACAAGCGGGGACTATGTCATTGTCAATGACTTGTTGATGATGGGTTTACCTTCCACACTAACCTGACAGTAATGAACAGAAACTCTGATGGAAGAAAAATAATCATGACACTCACCAGTTCCTGGCATCCCCACAATCAGGCTGTGTGTTTTACATCTCAATACATTGCAGATAGCTCTCTGCTGGTCACTGTTCGATGTCTTCAAAATTTCTTGTACTGGAACAGACAAGGATACTGTCATTGCATTGATATGGCACACGTACAATGGGAACTTTTGATAACTTGAGTTTCAGTCTACCATGTTGATTTTATAGTACATCCATTTCTCTTCTCTATTAATTAGAATCATTTTGAAATGTGAAATTTTATCAGAAACTGATAACACACAACAAAACTTGGTAACTTTGAAAACAATGGTATAAACTCTTAAAACTTGACTTGTACTTTCCATGAACTAAACAAAAGTTACTTTGAACTTAGAAAGTAAGTTTGCCATGCACTTTAATAAGTATTGTATCAAAAGAGGTCAGGTTTCTTACACTTTGCTTTGACAACCTAGGCTTATTTTGGAGGTGTAACTGCTGATAGAAATATTACTCAAACTTAGTGAATTGTTCGTTTGTTGATTGAACATACCTGTGTTGAGTTGATCAGCAGGTACAATGGATGATATGTCCTGGTCAGAGAAGTCTGGTGTCTTCAGTTTGATGATTAAATCACTCAGATTAACACTGTTAAATAATGAATAAATGACAGTATTATCTGTCCAGGCAAACTAACTGGACTGATTAAAGTCAATATTTAGTTTAAACAATCAAAATAATAACTAAATAAATTTATTAACCCTTCTCCTGCCAGACAGTAATAACTGTATCACTTCCCCATCAGCCAAGTCAGTAAAAAGCGGTATTGAGCCAAAACATGACGTATTTTCACCCACTTGGCTTGGTATGTTATAGCATCTTTTGTCCAAAAACAATCAACTTTACACACAGTATTATGTTTTCAACAGCCTTCAAATGTACAGTATTATGTTAAAATACATCATATGGAATACGTTGTGTTTCATTAATTTTAACCATCTTGACCTGGTTGGTGGTGAAATATGGACTTGGCAGGAAAAGGGTTAAACTGTGTGAGATCAATTTCAACTAACAAAAATTTCAGTTAAAAAACCTAAAGATAAAAGCTTACAATTTTTGATAATTGAAAAATTTGTTGTATTAGAATTAATCATTTACAACAAATTTGTCAATTATCAAAAATTGTGAGCTGTTTGATGTCTATTCACACTGCAGCACTAAAACTGTCCCATTCACCATTTTGAAAATGTACCAAAATTTCATGACAAATATTTAAGGACTGTATGTACTGTACACTATAAAAATGTATTTCAACATACAGTAGCATGTTCTTGTAATACCCGGTATATTCAAAAGTCTCCACAGGAAACTTTGGACTTTACACAAGGTAAGCTGCAGGAACATTTTTAGAAAGTTAATAGGGTTTGTACCAGTGGTTTTGCGATGATAAAAGTTGAGCCAGGTTGTTCAGACTGGTCGTCATGACGCTGAAGCCTTCATCTTTGTCTAATCGATACACTGTTGTTTCTCTGTCATAGAAGATGCCCAGATCCCTGAAAAAATATTCAATTACTGTGATTTTTCACATTTGGGAACTTTTTTGTGAGACACTGATCGCTGCTTATGCAAAGCTTTTTTCATTTCTTTCTTTCTTTGTTTGCCTGTTTGTTTGTTTGTTTTTTGTGTTTGTCATTTTAGAATGCAATTTGAGAAAAGATAAATTGAAAAAGCATATCAAAAAATAAATAGTGGTTGGTGTACACACAAAGTCAAGCCACTAATACAAAATCTAAATAATTTGACTTTGCTACAGCCTGTAGTTCTGACTTCCATGGCAACCTAACATAACACTACACTCAAGTCTCAATATGCCTTTATATTTTTTGGCAGAATACTTTATGAATATACTTTTTCATTATCAATTTGGCATAAGCCTGCTGCTTGGTGGAGCAAATTTAAATCTGTAAATGGTAGATAATTATACTGTGAGCACTAAGAGTTCAAATAAATCAGATGGTTCAATGAAAATCACCAATGTAATAGCAGCTTGATAGCTAGATAACTCAGGCTATTGTAATATTGGATTTTCAAATTATCATTATCCTTAGAAAGGATTAACATATTATGGGCTTGAATCCTCATAATGCATGAGCTGGTTTCCATGGTAATAAGTATTTGAATTAATTTGAATGGCAATAATTACATACTTCTCTGTCACTATGGTAATGGTTTTGTCATCAATATCCGTGACGATGCCGTAACACAAAGCAATTCTGCTGAGATCTTGCAAACTGATCACAAGTCTATCACCCACACCGATCCCGACACTGCTGATAGCTTGTGAACTTATCAACTGTGAACTGAAATAGAAAAAAAAAAAGTTTTTCTTGTAAAAAAATGCTACAAAATAAAATTATCGGTTACATGAGAAATGTATCTTTATAGCGGTATTGTATGTTCAACTACAGGGCATTACCTTGACTTAACATTTCATTGTATTTCTGGTTTGCTAATGGTGCTCTGATGTCTAGATAACTTATATAGCAAATTTATGATGAATCATAAGACTTAATCTTGTCTTGAAAATTTCTACAGATAAATTCTCCTGATAAAAAGATCAAGTAACAATTCATTTGTCATGTGAGTAATTTCATCAGTGCCTACACTACCTTAAAATCTAGTTTTCCTTTTTATAATGAAATTTTAAGGCCATATCTATATTTTCACATAGCCATGCTTTTCTGTCTTCACTACAGACCTTCATAAGTGTAGGTTTTTAAAACTCACCAAGATTGCTGGCCATGTCTACAAAATGTAGAGATATACTGTCCATCGATACTCTTGTTGACCGGTCCATACATCATCATGTCACCCATGCACTGACCACTGAGCTCTCTGAAATCCAATGTCACATGATCAAGCACTGAAGTCAAAGGTCACTCACAGCAAAATATGGAAACAAATAAATATAGTCAATTATATGCATTGCAGTGATTCAATGAAATTTGCAACTTGTCAAGACACACTTACAGATGTGTACTTATATAGATAGGATTTTTTGAGAAACAGAGCAAATAGAAATAGTACTGTTTGCAGTTACTGGTTTATTACCGTACAAATATAGCTGCATGTGCACCACATCATACACTGCAGAAAATGTGGACAAATTTTGTCAGGGTTGCATGTGTGGTTGTTGTTGCAGCTTGTAGTCTAAGCAGTACCGGTATATATACCAGGTATGTCTTTTAGTATACATTGTACAACTAGAAGTACTTTCATTGTCCTTGCTTGCTTATTTTCCAAATTGTTATCTAAAATGCCAACAAATGTTTACTTTTGCATATTAATGAGAGAACAATGACATCATTTGTGAACAGCCCAGTAGTTTGTAATCTTTTTGTGAGAGAAGTCACAGCAAGCAGAACAAACCAAAGCGGGCCTGTCTTTTATTCTGTTTCAATTATGTTGCATTCTGTTTCAAAGCAATAAATTTGAAATCTTTGGATCTTTCTGTCATAGGCTCAGAAATCACATATCACAGACAAGCTTAGCAAAGATCTATTTGTAATGTATCCAGTACCGATTGGTAGCTTTACAAGAATTGCCTATCTTTTAAATATCAGCTGACTTTACTTTCACAATAATGTAGCCTGAATTTTACTTTGGGATGTATGGTAACAATTCTCAGAGACAGGCTTTCGATGTTGACTGTTCAATTTTACCAGAAGAGGATTTATCTTCTGACGGCAAAATTAAACAGCTGACTGCGAGAAATAAGAAATTTTTTGCGCTACTTTACTGACAGGTATGAAGATTGGTGAACCAAGGACAGCATATCACCTACAATCAGAGCTGTACGAGTGAAAACTTTAAGAAATCTTCTTGACTTCAACAAACCTTTGTTGCGATGACTTGTTCCAAAATACACTCTTTTTCATGGAGGCCATCTCAAGTCGACATAGAGTATACCATTTCGTGAAATACTCCAGATGTACAGGGTCTAAATGTCCAACTTCATCCCATAATATCTGTTTGATTGCATCTGATACTGGAAGACTTTCCTTCTCAACAGTCCTGGATGAAAATATTACAAAGAAACAAACAAAATTTTCACTCTTTAGTAGAATTGCCTCTGGGACAGAAATTTGGACTCAAAAAATACTTTTTTTGGTTTTGAGCTCTTGGAGCAGGTGATGTTTTCATTGGCTCATTTTTGTGAAATTCAAAAATTTGGATGGCCTATATTTAATGGTGTTTTAAAATGCATCCCCTCTACAAAGCTACATCATTTCCTTGCATACAAATGAAGATATTTCTTTTGTTCCAACATACCTTTAAATCTTGTCACAGGCTTTGTCATAACAAATGACAAATGCTGAATGAAGGGTACAAAATAATGAAGGGTGATATGTTCAATATTCAACATAAAACAATTAATAGTAGTACTATATGTAGCTTCAACTGTAAGGAAAACATACCTGTAGACCAGGGCACATTTCTGAAGCTGTGGGCATCGACGGCAGGTGAAATCATCTTCAATCATTTCTGGGAATGATTCGGAATTGACATCATTGTCAATTCCTTTGTTTAAGTAGTATGCCAACTTATTCCGAAGATTCAACAATTCTACCAAGACACAAAGAAATGTGGAAAAATCAGGTGAAGATAAGTGTTACGTTCTTTCCTCATAATAATATTGATGTTGTTTGATTTCTTTCTAATTTTAGAGTTATATTTTTGTTCTGGTTGACATAATCAGGATAAATTCATACATGTATAATGTGGTGTACCTTAAATATTGGGGGGATATTTTTTATTTACAGCACTTTTTGGTCATCTTGCAATATAATGTGTGAGTAAATTCAGTTGTCCAAAAGTCTGTGACCAGAAAATACAAACTGCCAGGCCAGCAATCTACACTGCAGGACTAGCAAACTAGATTGAAAGGCTGGAAAACCAGAATAAAGGACTACAAACTGGATAAGCAACTGGACTGCCAGACTTACAACAATGATACAGGTCCTGAAACCATCAAATACTGAACGGTTTCTCTCAACCCTGCAAGCACACTTGTATTATAAAATTTTGTACACTCTCCTTGCCAACTAATCATGTCATTACAGCTCAAGGATGACAAGACATATAGGAGTTTTGTGGTCGTGAAAATATAATGAAGAAGTTCAAACCATCAACTCGTATGTACCTCTTTTATCCATGTGGTTTGCCGGAACTGACATCATAGAGCCATTTTTCAGATAGAGTAACAATCCAAGGCCACTGTCAGGTGTTATCACCTCTGATAACATTAAACTGTATAAGATCAACTGCAAGAAACACATAGTAAAAACAATGAACAGGAATAGTAAATTACTTCCTACACAACCTATCACAGAATTCTGTATTTAATTTGTCAGCATTTTTGCTGTGGAATCTCTGGCATTTTGGTTAGTTGGGGTGTCATCAATGACAGTAAAACATCGCAGAACAGACCAACATAGAATAATTGTCACTGCAGGCCATCTGTAAGGTTATCTAAGTAATAAAGCATTTGAAAACATACAAAAGTTTATTCAAACTGTGAACCAAATAGAGCTGGTTGAGATGCAAAGTTTTGTGAAAGTTTGAATGTCTGTTGGATGACACTGACAAGCATAAAGTCTATGTGATGTGTACAGCTTAACATGACTTGTTATGTATGGTATAGATCAGTTTTAAGTTGTTTCATGTGACTCGTAAGGCCTTTGGAAAGTATCTTTCTGTTACCATGGCCTAGTTTCAGAGAACCGCATATTCCAGCCAAATCATGGGTTCCAGGGTTCATTGTACCACCCTTCTGTTTTGGAGCAATCTATATTAATAACTGTACAAAAGAATACCTTTCCACGACAAATGAATTTGCAAATTATGCAGCATTATGTAAATTGGTCACCCCTTTGTTTTTTCAAGCCATGGTGAACACTGCAGAGAATACTTTATATTCAAAAGATGTCCAAATTGAATTGGTATAGAGTGATATAGGAATTGCTGTTTTGAATTATTAATGTAAACATATGAAGATTAAAGTTGTATACTGTACACATATCAGATATCATCATGTTGTTAAAAACCGTTACAGACCACACATGAAGAATCAAACACATACTTGACTTCTGTGTTCCACTGAGTTTGTTGGTTTGCCAGTCTTTAACTCCAATGGTAGAACATATGTATCTGTCCTACGGTTGGTTCTATCTTCTCCATGGATCTATAAAAATTGGAAGGAAAAAGACTTGTTTGTTGAGGTATCTGCTTCATACAACTCCAATGTCATGTTAAGGAATACAAACAGCAAAGAATTGTGTACACACAACTACAGGGTTCATCCATTTGCACTATTAGTAGTAGTATAGGGCGCCCTTAATAACGACAGGAAAATTTAGGACCGTCACCAGCATGTTTCAGGTGGCTATGCATGGAACAAATGGCAAATGAAAAATATTCAAGCTAAAATTTTCATGTGAATAAGCTACAATGATACTAAAAGTAGGCCCCATTTCAGAACATTATCGACTGATAAAAAGTTTAGAACCTTGCCACACAGAATGGCTGTACAGAGTGAAGCTTGGTAGAAATGTACTTCAATGAAATAGCTGAGTATTGAGGTATTTTAAACTGTACAAAATTGTTTCATATGATGATATAAATTCCAATGTGGCTTGACTTCTGACCCTATCTGCTTTGTAGACTCACCTTAACTTCAGCTGTGATGTCAATCTTTCCTTTGATACCCCACTGTGGACTCCATATGTTATCTTCTATGTCACGGATATCAGACACACAGATCTTGTGAGGCTTTGACTTGTTCTCACCAGGACTGAAGGAGGAAAACCCATGATTTTCATGGAAAGTATGTCAGTCACTAGGTTTGACAGTAAAAGTAGCAGAAGTTAATGAATTGGTAAAATAGTACACAATCTATTTTAAAGATTTTGAGGATGTAGGTAGCACAATAAGATCAACTGTGTGTAATATATGAGTGTAAACTTTGATGACCAAGTTTCCTTAATTAGTTGGATGACAGACTGAACAAAAAATGCACAAAAATATTTGTCAGTAAAGATGGCTGTACACTGAGAACAAAAGGGATCATAACCTGTGAATGCAGAAAAAAGTGTTAAAGATAGGTGTAATAAAAAACAGTCAGTGAAATCAGCAACCATAAACTAAACAACTGTTTACAAAGTACATGAAACCCAGTTGAGTATCTATTTAAATTGTCACTTCAGTATGCACATACATGTACAACAACATAAAGACACTATCATGATATATTCATGATAAAAGTATATGACTGAACACACTTACAATTTTATATCTAATTTTGCTCTTTGTGCTGGACTTGACTGTAGATAGGTCTTGGCCCACTGCTCAATTGGTATCAGGTAGGGTTCAACAATGTCCAACATGTCAGATTCTTGTATTCCAAGAATGTACCTGTGAAAGTTGTGATAATTAAGAGATTAGGATATCAAATTGTGAATATTCACCCTTTATGAGTCATTACCAATGCACACCTAAAATAATACGAATTCACAGCCTTCATCAGAGTACAATTCAGGATCAGATGATTAAAGGGAGTAATTACATTCCAGTAGCCCATTGCAATGACAGCGCGTTTTTACCACTTAACTTTTTATCAATCAATTTACGGAATATTTGACACTTGTGACACAGTGACAAATCTGATAAATGGTTAACTTGCGATGAACTCACCAAACCGTTACAAAATGCATTAACCAGGGTTGTCCACAAGGCAATTTTCAGGGGTGGGCCACCCATCTGTTTTTTTTAATAGTCTATTCAGTTCAAAAGAATACATGTTCACAACAAAAGAATATGTACTCTTGTGTAAATTGGCCACCCCTCTTTTTTCAAGCTGTGGAGAACACTGATTGACAATCTCAATAAAGATTTTTTACCAATTCTGAAATGTATGCCAAATTGAATTTTGACATCACCTTTGATCACTTTCACCTGCATAGTATTTGTTTTTTGTCATTTCCAGCTCACTCTGAATATATAACTCAGTATTGTTGTCACAACAGTTCATAGATTGTGTACACCGGAAACTGGCGTAATGTTAGTGTTACCAATACTTCACTGCAGATGTCACTTATTCGGCGTTGTCTTACCATAGTACTTACATGTTGTTCAAATGTGGTTGCTTGGCAATTGTTGTCATGACAATATTCTGCAAGGCTTGCATACTGAAACTTCTTGTAA
Source organism: Ptychodera flava (assembly GCF_041260155.1). Lineage (NCBI taxonomy): Eukaryota > Metazoa > Hemichordata > Enteropneusta > Ptychoderidae > Ptychodera > Ptychodera flava. The sequence goes on along the minus strand of NC_091938.1, from coordinate 29,100,932 downwards.
CAATGGCCTACAAGAAAAATCATTTGAAGAAAAACTACTGTACATTCAAGATGACTTTTTGTATAGCAAGTAAAAGACTGCTTTTCAAATATTCAGATTTATATTCCTTGATAAACTCCAGATAAAAATTCACAAATTCATGACCCTACTTGTGTACATCGGCTGAAATCATCAAACATGCAACAGAGGATCCATTTTGTAAATATGGATAGGGACTTGTGAATGCCTTGCTAGAGTTTTGAAGGATACTGAATAATAGCCATTAACTGTCCCTACATAAAACTGCCCCGACAAACAATTGAGAAGTCAGTCACACTGTACTGTCTTCTTATATTGCGTGTATTACAAACACTCTTTTTTGTGAATTCGTTTTGTGACTACAATATCAAAGTACATGTACATAGGCCGTAACCGTAAACTTCCACATGTAGCATGGTCTCTCAAAGTTTCACACATTGTCACCCTTTGAGCATGTTCTTTGAGAATTACAATACACTTACAATGTACTTAGTATGTGTTAAACATTCACACAAACACAATGTGTGTGTCATATCTGTGTATGTATGTCACATAGTTACGTCTTACCTGTTGAAACACTTCATGAAGGAGGGTACCGCAGGCCATGGCTTTGCTGCTGAAGTCAGAACCCTGAATGCACAAAAAAACAATGCACTGTTGACAATTACACCTTCACAGTTCTTACATTGCTAACAATCTGCCATAATGTACATGTCATTTAGGCTGTGATTCACTAGCAATGATGGAAGTGTGGCTATGACAATGCATCTGATAAAAGTTATTTGGATGGCTTTCTGTTAGAATAAATAGGTTTTAATTTACTAATATTTTTTCAGCATTTAAGGTAGAATGTGCCTCTGGGACAGATATTTGGACTCCCAAACTTTTCTAATTCTTTTCCGATCTACCACTTGTGGAGGCTTATTTTTTAGCTCGTGGAATAAGAAGAGTTTTCACAGTCTTAGTTGTTTCGAAAATTGAATTTTTTTTCCTCCATGGAGTTAACACAGGGATGGCAGCCATTTTGAATTTCAAATACAGGTAAATCTTGGGTAATATGTTTCTCTTGTACCCAAATTTGAATGGTGACCCCGATTTTTATTCTTGATTTTGGAAGAGAATGATTGAAATATTCCTTGAGGAAAGTTTGAGCAAAAGTTTTAGCCTTTCGCTTTCGAGGTGCATACTACTTTCATACAAGAATATGGTCATGAGACAAATACACAGTAACACAAATGCTATTGCTTACCTTAAAAATTTCATTGAGAACTGACCTGCGATAATACAGAATAAAATATTATGAATATCAACACTTTGCAAACTCGCAACTTCCTAGGTTTTAACATACGAAATATTTCATTCACATTTGAGTGCACTTCTAGTAATAAAAGTATGAAAAATAGAATCTTTAGAAGAAAAAAATTTTATGAGAAACCATTCCATGGTGTAAAGTGTGGCCTAAATACTGCCCTAAAAGTGTAAATGCTTTCTTACTACTGTAAATAAACTGGAAATAGCAAACTAGAAATAGCATGATAGTAAATTTTGAATACCATATCTGAATGACAGAGCATGTTATTGCAACGTATATGATTTGTCCCCACATCTTCACACGGGAATTCTCTTAGATGTACCAATCACGGGCAGATGACGTACAGTTGAGAACACTGGAATATTGTTCATTACCTTCTGGCACATCTGATACTTGATGCAATGTTGGTACCAGTGAGCAGCAAGTCAGGTTCAACCAGTATGAAGTTCCTCTCTTGGTCTACAATACATGTATCAGTTGTATCAAAATCTCCATGGACAGAAACAGTGCTGCCAATATCAACCAATGTGCTGGACCTAGCAAAAATCAGATATTACCAGTGCTACATATGTAATATACTGCTTGCACCTGATACATGTACATGTACCTTCAATACACACAATCAATGCAATATTTCAACACATAGGGTGTTACATGTTTGTGTGGATGTAGCAACACTTAAGAATGATACAAATACAAAAATTCTACACCCCAAGTGAGTTGAATTTCATTCTTCCAACTTTCTATTTTCATTTCATAGCATTGGATGAAATTAAGACAATATCTTATTCAACTACAATGGTCAATCAATGGCTCCTGGATCACAAAACAAATCCAAACGCCATACTCTTTCATATCCCTGACAGTGACACACTCCATAAACTCTGTACAAGTTTCATCGGCCCAACCCAAGTCTTAAAAGATACTGTAAAAGGCATGATGGAAATTTGCCATACCATATTCCTTTCAAGATCACTTTCTTCTCAGTAATTGTATCATGATGAGTTGACGAAACTGTTAGAGTCAGCTGACTGCAACAAAAGAAATCAAAGTATACATGTCATTTCAACCTCGGCAGCCTAATAAACTTTCAAATTCTAATTTCAACTGAGTATACAATGTACAGGTATGTGTACATAAGCCTGAACATTACTAATTTCTTCTGCAGTATGCCGTTCCATGATACATAGAATGCATTTCACTGAACCTAAAAGGTTACCGATTGAAATATGTTAATCAATTTATCAATATTAACCTTTTCACTACCATGGTTTCACCCAAACTCATTGTTATCAATGGTGTGTGGACCAGTTTATATGGAATCCGGGGGTGAACAGGTTAAGGAGCATAGATCCTTACTTGTGCATGTGCTAATTTTTTTAGGTCTACAATGATTGTAAAGAATGCCATCTTTGGTTTTCATTCATTATAAGTGAGGCATCAAGTTTTGAATGCAACTCAGTGCAAATCAAAATTATTCTGCTCAGCATTGATGAAAACGCATAAGTCCAAGAGTTGCAAATTTGCGGGATGTAATCATGTTGTATCCAAAAAATGAGACAAGATACACTGATATGTTGTCTTGTTCAGATTCTATCAGTCATTTTCACCCAAAAGATAGTCATATGTGGTTGATGGCCAGGTACAGCAGTAAAACAACTTACTCGCATTGTAAACATATACATAAGATTCACCTACATGTATCTAGACATTCTTTCTACCTTATACTTTGTAATTACCCTGGTTTGTATTCACTCTGCATCACTTTGTAACGATTTTGAAGAAATGCTGGTTTCTGACTTTGGCTCCAGATGTGTGCACTTGAGTTCAACAGACTATGGTTTGCCTTTATGTAAGGGAGGAATTGAAAAGAAAAATCAAAATGCAATTGAAAATTATCAATGTGTTGACTTGCTTGTCACTCACTTGCAGATGAACTTTTAACACTAGAGTAACATTCACAATAACATGTAAGTCAATGCTTTTTTTTTCTCCAAAGTCATTTATGATGGCAACTTCTACTTGCTTAGAGTATTCTGAAATTAAGATAAAAACCTGTGTTTTTTGCCAGTATCTAGGAACGATTCATATTCAAAAGCGGTTGCCAGTAAATTTTACTGCTGTTCTCAGATGCTATACAAGTTATCCTTGGTTCATCAGTAATCATGTTCGGGGATGACAGCAAGTTTCAACAACCATCTATATATTGTAGATTCCAAAACTTTTGCAAAAGCATGGGCCTCAGCTATCAAGTAAATGGTTAGGGAAACTAGGTAATATTTCTGACGCCTACTTAGATGATAGCCATGACATACAAAGGCCAAGGGAAGAAGAGTAAAATTTACTAGCCAATCACAATGTACAAAAACACTGACAATATTTTTTTAAACCGCTCTTTAGCTCTGCTCATTTTCCAAATAACAGGAGTTTTCTGTCTCAGTACCTGTTGTTTGTCAGGTGTTGTATTATTGCTCTCTAGTCCATCCATATCCAGGGCTGCAAGCATTGACTCATTCAACGAACCCCAGATCTCAGAGATGCTACTCTCTGTCGACTGCTGAGACAACAGTTGACCCTGATCTAAACTGTTTTCATCAGTGGTTTCCAAGGAATCACAGTTGTCATGGTGATAGGAAGTGCCATCATGCTGATCAGTGCTGCCTCCAGAGTCCAGACTGTGACTTGTGTCAGTGACTGGATGAGACGGGTCTCCTGCTTCAATGAATGGTTCCTTCCCTTCTTCAATATTATCTGAGACATTCATTTCTTGCAAAAGAGACCGCACTGACTGTCGCTTTCTTGCACGCTGTGAGTCTTGGCATGGTGACTGTGACTCCATCGCTGCTTTCTTTTTGCAAGGTGAAATGCCACCCATTGGAGATCTCTTGCCAAGAATTGTACCAGTCCAAGATACATACTTATGTTTGTTTTGTCCCGAAATGTTTCTTTTTCTTCCCGGAGTGATTTTCTTCTTTATTTTCACAGACTTCCATTTGAATTCAGGAGTGTTACTTTTTAAAGGACTGTTTTTCATCAAGTACCCCATGCCCTCTAACTCTTCCATTACCTCACCAGTCATACTGGTATCCATGGCGACATCACCTGAATTATGTCCACCATGTTCGGGTAAATCCAGATTCCCTTTCTCAGATTTGGAATTTCCACAATCTTCCTCCATGGGAATAACACAAACATCGTTCTCATCTTCTGTCAAACCATTCACCTTTTCTGTCAATGTCTTACTACTTTGGAAGGCAGGAACCTGGTTTTCTTGGTCTGCCTCATGAATGCTGTGTTCTGAAAACTCAGAATTTGCAGTCGCTGATTTGACATTTTTGGAACGACTCAGTTTTGATTTAAACGATACACTACCGCTCCACTTTTTCATATCATACATCAATGGCGCCTGTTGCGGTTTCACATGTGAGATCTTATCTTCCCTTTGTCTCCCTAAATCTGTTAAGCTGAAAGGATTATGAGTCCGTTCCTGTTTGTTTGAAACATGCATATTACCTGACATCTGTTTGAATTTATTGATAGACCTTTTTTCAGAGGGTGTGCATGGTATGCAGTCGTCATCCAGTGATGTAGATTCCTCTCCAGCAATAGAATCATCCAGAGGGGTGGCTTTCCCCTCAATAATGGAATGATCCACTTTGTTACCACTAACTTCCTCCTTGTCTGGGGTTTCTGGTACAGAGATTGTAGAAGTTTCATTCTCAAAGTGCTGAGGAATTTTATTGGTCGGTTCTTGAGTTTTCTTTAGAGCATCTTTGAAGTCTTCATCAGCTTCTTGATCTTTTGTCTTTGTTTTACAGTCTGGTAGCACAGCTTTGACTAAAAATATATTGACATTGTCATTTAAGTTCATCTTGCGATCATTTTCATGGCAGTGCATTTATGCATTAGAAATGACTTTGCAATGGGTGATGCAGAATGTAATACATGTATGTACGTAAACAGATGATTTTGCCAAAATTACTTGTAACTACCATCTTCATATGCATGACAACAGTAGCCAATCTTATGATTTTCATGATATACTGTACAAAAGTTTAGCTGTAGGATATAAGGATAAGTGTGATATAATCTTCTGTTTAAAAATATCTTTGTAGTGTTTTTATAATTTACATTTAAGTGCCTGTAAACATCTGGGTTTCAAAGATGTGCTACTTAGAAAAAAATTAGCCTTTCAAAGACTTTGTTTGTAAGTACTAATACTTTCTGTCAACTGATAAACATGATTACACTACTCTGTATTTGAAAATTTCATTTCAACGAAATCTAAATTGTTCAACGTACCAGTAATTTGTTCAGATCTTGATATTCCACAAACTGATGTCTGGTTTGTGGATTTTAAGGTCTCCAAACTACATGGTGGCTTGAGTGAAGTCTTTGTTTTGATGCCAGGATTTGAAATCTTCAAAACTTTACCTTCTTTCTGTCCTTTGAGGCAAGCTGAAATGATCATTTATTAACAACATGTTGATATCAATAATAATTTTCTGTTAATCTTTTCGATGGTATCAAGTAATCTTGTTCTATCTCGATAGAGGTTGCAATAAAAAGTGGACGTTTTCTTCACAGAAATAATGTTTCAGCAAAAACTGTATCTCGTGATTATTGATAACTCCAGTGGTATGACAAGTTGGGGATTTCAAAAGTTAACACTACATATATACATCATGTCTATTAAAGGTATACAGTCACCTGTAATCTAAATATGCCCATATATGGTCAAAGGGGCATTCCTTGGTATTCAAAATGCCCATTTGAGGGCTGTTTTTTTAAAAGCGGTCACCCGCTTAAAATATGTGATTGGTTAGATTTTCTCTTTCCATGGTAACTGTAGCAAAATTGGAACAGGTGACAGTATACCTTTAATGACATTACCTGAATTTGATGGCTTGCCAAGTGTTGTAAACAGTTTGCTTGATGGCTTCGGTTCATCCTTCTACAGAAAGTATGGATCAGCATTAATAAAATCTCAATAAAGAAACACATTTGTGAATACTTTGTATAAACTGCATTCTGTAAAGAACTTCCATTGAATATAGAACAGGAAAATACAATTTGATGGTGTAACAACACACTTCAGAAGTGTGATAGAGCAATCAGAAACAACCGTCATCCATACATGTAACACCAGGAGAGATCCAGTTCAGTTGGTGGTTAGGGCTGTATTGAAAAATACTTCCAAAGAGGCACTTTGTCTCAAAACTGAAAATGTTCAAAAACTTTTATTAGGTCACACAAAGTTTCAAAATTCAAGTAGAGAGATTTCAAATTTGCATCTAATTCAAGCAGAGAAATTTCAAAGTTCGTATCTGAAAAGAGAAAATGTCGCTCTTTTAAATATTTACATTCACAACACTTGATAATAAGTGAAATTTATCTTGGACCAAGAACTTGCAACAGTTACAATTAATCTTTTGTCAGAAGGAAATTTGGATACTGAAGTTATCTGCTCACTCTATCTTTCGCATACTATTGTAATTTGAAATGTGAAATTTTGATTTCAGTTTCTTATGATGAGCATTATTTATATCAAGTTATAATAATGTCTATTTGCTTTGCAAACACTTGTATTAAATGAGTATTGCACCTGTAAACAGCTGACAAAACACTTACCTTCTTCCCGAAGTATTGCAAAATTGAAGAATTATTGCTTACTGGCTGTTTTGATTTCTGTTTGAAAAAGAAGTGAACAAACACCTATGATTGAACTGACATAAATTTTTAAACTCATTTTGGAATGATGCATACAATATGTGTACATGTATGTGTATACAAATGTGTGTGTGTGGATATATATATATATACACACAAATGTGCGTGTGTGGATATATATAATATATATATATATATATAATATATATATATATATATATATATATAATATATATATATATATATATATATATATATATATATATGGTAAAAGCAAAGAATTATAAACAACAAACCAAATTACATCAAATACAAAGTATATGTTGTCTCTCAAGAACAAGGTCCTTGTCCTTGAGAGACAATAATTACTTTGCACTTGAAGTAATTTGTGTGTGTGTGTATATATATATATATATATATATATATATATATATATATATATATATATATATATATATATATATATATATATATATATATATATATATATATATATATACACATGTGTGGATTGTAGCTCTACTGGTGAGCGAGGTCGCAAAAACCAAAACTCACCAACCGCCTCACCGCAGAGCTACAATTTTGTAGCTGGGGCTGTACAATAGTCTTGACTTCCGAACATTGCCAGTATTGTACAGTTTGCTGTTACTAAAAGTAATGCCTAGTACGTAGTTAAACTCGGTTCATGAAACTGGACGGCAGCTTGAGGAATGACATCCGAATGTCAAATATGGCTAACTTACCGTGCCTGTGGAAGCGGGCCCTTTTCGTTTATCGCTCTTGACCATCGCGCAAAGTTTCGCCTCGGCGTAACTTGAGGTAAACGAAAATTATTATTACAGATGTCTATCTCATTTTAAAAATGCACTTAAAGCTATCATATGGCCGCTGCCTAAGTACAAAAAGACGGGACATCAGAACGGTTTTCGACGGAGATGTTTCCACTTGGCTTGCTGCTCGACGTGTAAACACTATCTCAAACCCTCCCGCCATCAACGTATGACCTGTGACCCTTAGTTGGTCTGCCCCGTTCCGCATGTGCCTAAAGAGGGATGACGGGTAACACACGTGATCGGAAAGAAGGTACACAGTCGCCATTTTCCATCCACTTCCGCCTTTCAACCTTTCCGAGTTGTGAATTCTTTTCCCGTAAAAATGGCCGGACGAATGCCGGCTGTCGTCATTGACAATGGCACTGGGTAAGTAAAATATTCCAGACACTCAGTAGCGTGTTCGTTTTATGAGCAAATCTTCTTCTTCGAAGGGCAGTCGACACAATTTACTCCACAGCAAGTACAATTTACTGTGGATGGGTGTGAACCATGCAACTTCCGCTTGTAATATTTCTGCCTTGTCAGTTCTCTTTTCCATCGATTAAACAACATTTTAAACCTAAGACTACAGCTTCAACTTTTCTACTGTGTGATAATTTGGTCAGGAAATGTTGCTTGAAACCCGATAGAAGCGGCTTTGAAAGAATGGACGATGAGTCAGTCGTTAGGTTTGATCGCATTGGTCTCCGTTAATACTGTGCACTTCCCAGGGCTAGTGTAAAGTAAAGGGGTGTGCCGGGCGACTGTCCAGTTCCACTCACCTTTTTAAGATATTGATCGCAAGTTTTGATAAGGGCATGATGTTTTTTCTCCGATGAAAGTAACAGATATAGTATCCTTAATGTGCGCCATGCCATCGGTAGACTTGCACATGCCATGGATGTACAAAAATAGAAGTACAACCGTGCACATGCCAACTTGGGTTTCCTTGTTGGGAGTGTTCATAAATTCACCACTTTGTAGTGACATGAGGTAGCACACAGACTCCCCATGGTCATAACAAGGTCTTTCTAGCAACTGTGGTTATACTTCAATACAGTATGTATTCAATACAAAAAAAAAACTAATTCTTCCTGCCCAAAAACTCAATTCTTTTTGCCCCAAACATACACCGTAAGATGAAGCTCTACTTATGAAATTTGTAATTGCTCCAAATGATCAGAAGGCACCACTTAAATGAAAGACCGAACATGTAGTGTTGTTGGATCTTGATTATTGTTGTCTAATCTGTTCATCCCCAATTCCCTGTAAACAGGTCCAAACTCACCATTCTTAACAATGGGTTTGGGCCAAAACCATGGTGGTGAAGGGGTTAATAAACTTCCCAGCATTGTCAGAGTTGCATCAATTTACCTAGGGTATGTGCTTCTGTAAAGCAAGGAGTAATAAGCATTCAATCCACCAAAAACTTGATATTGTTTAGAATTACGTGTAAATCAATGGTGAATCTCCTTGTTGGTGAAAACATATATTATTTTGTCACAGTACTAGTCATCTCGTATGAATTGTGTGAAAAGGTCAGCAGTTTGTTTATAAGGTGGTAATAGAGAAGCCATCTTTAATAAAACGTTGTGATGCAATAATGGATAATTTTACATTTGCAAAAGTGCATAATTTGTTTAAGCATTTTGATATTCACTGGAGTTATTAGCATGAAAATAGCTCATTTCTTAATTGTTCAACCTGTTTTATGCCCAGTCATTTGAATAACTTTCACATAAAAAAATTAAGGTTGCAAATCAGAAGTTTTACCTTGTACAGGAACAGCATATTTATCATAATTTACATGCGTCTCTTTCTTTACATTTTGCAGATACACGAAGATGGGTTTTGCTGGCAACACGGAACCACAATACATTGTACCTTCAGGTATGTATAGTATACACTCAGTTGCCTGTCCCAACACTGGATTATAGTAAAGACAGTCTTAAAAATGCAAAGACTTTTACACTTACAGTTGGTCCCACTTCAGTGCTTTCAATAAACTGTATAGGCCTGCATGCAGGAAGTATATGTAGATGTATGAAATGGAAGTCATTTTGAAGTATGTTTAATATGCTACATTCATCTGACAGACAGGTTTATCATATTGAATAATTCCTGACTTTCAAACAGCATTTCAATTATCTCAGCTACAACAGTCACAGCCATATGATTAAATTTACAAGCACAGTGTACCATAAACAAAGTTAAAGTCACTGAAATGATCAGTACTTGTTTTTCAAATGTAAACTGAGCTTCAGAATACCAGAATATTATTGCATTACTGTCGGTAGATAACAAACCTACTGAAATTAAGTATCAGTCGCCATGCTTCCCTTTGCAGGCTATGGTGTGGGACAGGAAAATTGGATATAATTTACATTAGTACTGACACTACATGAAAAATATGTATTATTTTAATACAACCCAGACTTTTGATAGTTGTTTTCCTTGCTGTAGTCCAAGATATAGTACTACATTGAAAACAGATGTGAAACTTCAAGCATAGCAACTTCCTAATTCAGTATAAGCAATGTACCTACAGTCTTTCACAGTAGTCCATGGAAATATTAAAGAGCATTAAATTCTTAATCATTGTCAATAATTTTTGAAGCAGAATACAGTATTGGCATATACTGTTACTAAGATTAGCTTGTGTTTAGTCATTTAAATAAACAAAACTTTGTATTTTCAAAAATTTTCATCAGGATATAGAGAACACTGTACTGTTTTCAAAAATTTGTTCATTGCATATTGCTGATGATTAATTGCAGTTATGATTGTAACCACATTTTAATTTCTTGACAAGCAGTGTGGATAATTTCATGTCACCAGAAAAAAATTTGAAAATCTGGCTGAATAAACACCTATTTACTTCCGATTTCTGAGAAATAACCATTTTGTGTGCCGCGGTTGTCTGTACACCTAGTACACAAATTGTGATTGCTACTCTAGCAAAAGAACTGGTATTACATGTATTCTAACATGACCTTGAGTTCATGACCTTTATATCCACTTAAGCCACATGGAAAAATTTTCTCCTGACTACTGCTTTGTTAAGCATTAGTGACTGGCAAAATTTTGTCCTTTAATTGTTCTAAGGTAGAACCATACAAATTAAACGAAGTCTTTCCAAACTCAAAATAAAAACAATTGTTGAAAGATGAAATATAACAGAAGAGTATTTACTCAGAGACCATTAAAATATTCCATTTTTGGAGCTTGCTTTCTCTGAGGTTGGTGCCATTGTTAACTCTAATTCATTTTATTTTACCCTCAGTTTGGCCCATGCTGTTTACCTCTATTTCAAAAAAAATGTTGAAAAACATATAACAAGGTAAACCACCAGTCAGATACAAAAATGCAAACAACAGTTCCTTTTGCAGTTGTAAAAAATTATTTTTAATTAACACCATACATTTTAGTACTATGGAAATTATGATAACCGTGTAAGTGTAAGTTGACCAAGTGATCTTCAAGTCTGAAGTTGTCGTGGCAAAACAAAACAGATCTTATAATTGCAAAGCAATTTTACAATTTCTCTTGTATTTCAGCCATTGCAATCAAGGAATCCGCTAAAGTAGGTGATCAGAGAAGGGTAGCACGGGGTGTTGACGATTTAGACTTTTTTATCGGAGATGAAGCCATTGACAAACCAAACTATGCTACGAAGGTAAGACATGAAAAGACACTGCTGGTATCTAGCGGAAAGCAAAAGATAGTTGTGCAGTCTTGTTGGTGCTGTGCAGAATTTGCATCTTTGAATTTAACAGTAACCATGAAATACTGTAATACCTGTTGTATTTCAGTTATTTTCTAACAAGATGCCACAACTTCAACAACAAATGCATGTGTGTCAAGAATTCTCTTTTTTAAGACAATTCATGGCATAGCACTGTGCTGTAGTATACTGGGCAAAACTCAGAATTTGGACCACGGTACAAACAAAGAAGCTCACATGCACAAACGTCCATAGAAATATGCAGTGTTCTCCACGAGGGTTTTTGACGGGCGGTGCGCCCGGCTTTTTTTTTTTAACAATATCTGACAGCCTATTGTATAAAAATGACAGCAACTGACAACGTCGTGAAATAAAGAGGGGCCGTTCACACATCTGTCGGTTTGTTTTGCGACTGCATGCAATCCTCAATGTTCTCCCCAGGCCGTTTAACAGGATCGGCCCCGATCCTTTATTTTTTTCGCCCGATCCTCTTTCATATCCGCCGATACTCTTTATTAAAATGTGGTTGAAGACCTATTGTTTCTCAGCGGCGATTTTGTCACGCTTTTATTTCAACGAGCTTTTAGTGTGAAACGGCCGTAGTGCCGATGAACATTCGCTAAGACTTCAATTCAAAAAGCTTGAAATGTGTTAAGCTGCCGACCGTACCGTACAGACACCGTCCATTTCATACAACGGACATGGTATAAGGCTCGGTGTTGCATTTTTGCCAGCGGGCACTCAGTCAAAGCATCTATACTATAGGCAACTACCATTGCCGCCAATGTCTCATACTTGTAAGGATCCGAAGGTCAGGAAAAGTGATTTCGATCAGATGTGGCTAAAATCGTACGATTGGTTGACACAAATATCAGATGCAAAAAAGTATGGTACTTCGCGTGCTCAGGTCGTTGCGTATCCGAGCCGAGTTAGCCATTTTGAGATCCGTGTACGTCCACATGACGTTGAAGCCATGTGTGTCACTTCCTGTCACGCATTCGTAACTTGCATGCGATTCACTCGATTGACTTTGAGAAGCAGTTGCGTTTGATCAAGTTTCAAAATCCGTGACCGTTTTAAAATATGAAAGGCACAATGAAATGAAGTAAAAAGAAACTGCACGAGCTAAAATCATCATTCGTGCGATCATCCGAATACAGCAGCTATGTACATACGGTTCTGTACTGTATAGTTCAAAGGTCGCGTGTGATCGAGATCAAGAGCCAGCCAGCGTACCCGCCAGCGTGCTCCACACAAACGTCATGCATGGCAGCCTACGCCGTGCAGTTGTCAAAGTTTTGTACGTTTGCCGAACTATGAGTCGATGAAATTTCAAATCTTTCTCTTGGAAATACCTGGTATCATTTTTTTTCGGGCCTCTCTTTATTATGAATAGAGTTTTAAAGTCAACGTATGTTTCTCTGCAGGCATGCTCCGCTGACTCCGCATTGTAACTTAGTGCAAATATTCAGTCCCGTATCAACTTGTCATGGACGCCGCACATAAAAAAAGACGTTCATGGCTTTAATACCAATCGGGCTACAGACAATCATATAGTAACAGAGGATCATATGAAAACGTGCCACCATTTGCCAACGATTATTTCGAACACTGATTACTTCTCATGTAGGCCTACTTTTGAATTTTCATGTTGGTATTGTGCAATATATTTACTAAATTGTGTATTGTTTGTATTAGTTCAATGTTTTTTTTTTCACTTTTGATGTTTTATTATTTATTTAATGTAAATAAAAAGGATTTAAATTTAAAAATAAATTGTATAGCTTGCCATTTATCACTTCTGAATGGAGAAAAATATTAAAAATGTCAGAAGTATATCTCATCACTGGAATGCCTTGTGAATAGCCCTGGTGATATGTAAATTGTATGCAAATATTATGCAAATAAATATGCTAATTAGCCGCCCGCCTTTAATTTTCATTTGTGGAGAACACTGAATATGTGTATTTCCATATGTGTTTGTACACACGGGTTTGTGCACAAGCATCGTGTGATCTCTTCAGCATACCACGTCTGTTGAACACTCCATGTCCTTTTTATTCCAGAGCAGAACCATTTATTTCACACCACAATGTAACATACCACACCTAATAACATGCTGTCTTGCTGTCAGCTTGTCACAGTGTGTGCACTGGTTGACAAAGTTTATCAAGAGGCCAATCAAACAAAGCCCAGATTCTGAACTCCCATATCCGACTGATACTAAATTTGTAGCCTTGAGAAAAAGCTGGTAGATCTGTGACATTTTTTGTATGTAAAAAGTTCTTTAAACAAGTTCAGAACCATGAACAAAATATCATCTCTCTATGAAGATGGAATTCATGCATGAACATTGGATCCAATATTTTCATCTGTTTTCTACAGTATCCCATACGTCATGGTATAGTAGAGGACTGGGACTTGATGGAAAGATTCTATGAACAAGCTATCTTTAAATATTTACGAGCTGAACCTGAAGATCATTACTTTCTTCTGGTAAGTCTATTGCCTTCACAGTTCAATCCTTGTGTACAAGGATAACCATGCAGGAGAAAATAAGAAACTTGAAATGGAAAAGAGATGATCATGCATGCCACTTCAGCAAAGAACAGCGCCACCAAGTACAGTGACATGTGTAGTCTGTAACTTGTAATGACAAAGGAGTACACAGGGAATTTGTTGTGGCACCCTCATGTTTCAATCATGTGTCTTTGCTTTAGGGACACTGGTTTGTTTCATAGAACTTCAACAACTTTCTTCATACGCCTTATAGCAATTGAATTTTACCATTGTGATATTGTGTACAGGTGTGATGTCACCTCACCTGAGAAAAGGTCCCTTTTGTACCATCATTGAGAGGTGAAGTGTAGAGCAATGATTTGCTTAGTTTCAGACGTCAAAGTTTCATAACAAATACATACACGTGTTTTAAGTAATCTGATGGCAAATGTTTTCCTTCAATTTGCAGACTGAGCCTCCTCTAAACACTCCAGAAAATCGAGAATATACAGCTGAAATCATGTTTGAATCCTTCAATGTTCCTGGCCTTTACATTGCAGTACAGGTAAGGTTGATGTACATCTTTGCCTGAGTTCTGTCGTAAACACTTGTCCATCTTTGGTATTCTTGTTCAGATATGAAGACATTGTGAGAAATCATTCAAGACTGTATTCTTGTGTTTCTTCAATCGATGATAACAAGATTTTAGAATATTTTAGCCATTGTAAACATCTTTCATGAGTTCTGTTCAATTTATAATGATAAGATTTGTGAACGTTTCCACCATTATGTCACGTCTAACAATACATGTAGTAATGTTATCATGTCACCTTGATCAACGTGGATCAGAGACGTATTATCACCCCGAATTTACAAAATTTTCACCCTGTTTCACGGTGTAGTGGTCCAATTGCCACAGAAAATCTTGGGATTTTACCAACTTTTGTGGTTAAACAGGGAAGTGTACATTACATAGAGAGAAAAAAGTTTCTGCCCTATGACACTTCACAATATTCACTATATTGTGTCTTAGAATGTTTCATGAATTTATGACATTTCGGTATGATAATCAATTTGACCCAATGTGTAGGCTGTTTTAGCGCTGGCTGCATCATGGACATCAAGACAAGTTGGGGAGAGAACTCTGACTGGAACAGTCATTGACAGCGGTGATGGTGTCACTCATGTCATCCCAGTGGTAAGTACCTGTCAAATGTGTGCACACAGATACGTACATACTTTATCGAAATGGAGCGTTGATAGCCCTGTACACAAGCACTCTATGCAAAAGCTGTATTTCTGAAACATGTCAAGGCATTTTACCTTTGCAGGTCTCTTCTCTTTGATTCATGACATTTCTGGTATAACTCTGAAGTCAATGTTTGCAATATTGAGCGTAATTGCAAAAGAAATGAAATTAGAATTTAGATTCTGGTTTGACAAACGGTAAAGCAAATGTTATGAGAATAAAGTACATTGTACTGTAACAGTTCCCACACAAGAAACTTTTGTATTGATTTTACAAATGAGGTCAATGTTGTCATATTCCGGAAAGGTGAAGATTCAAAAACAAAACGTTTATCAGTTATTTCTCATAATTTAGTAAAAGGATATTTTGCAAAGAAACAGTAACACATGCCAGCCATAATGTAGTTGCTTGGAGAATTTATTTTCATGGAAAGCTATTTTATACAATATTAATGAAATCTGTTTTGTTTCATATAGGCAGAGGGGTACGTCATTGGTAGCTGCATCAAACACATACCAATCGCTGGTCGCGACATCACATTCTTCATACAGCAGCTGCTTCGAGAGAGAGAAGTCGGAATCCCTCCGGAGCAGTCACTAGAAACAGCAAAAGCTATCAAAGTAGGTTCATGCAGCCAACCTGTAGAATTTCTACAATGAAGTAGATTGCTTGATAGTGATGACTGATGTTGATTTCTTGCAGACTGGTCTGTAAAAATAGCTGTAGGCAAGAGTGGTTCAATTCTTTGTTGTGCGTCCACTCAAAATTTTTGCAAGACAAGCAGGCAAGCAGTTCAAATGACAAAAAAATTTTACATATGCAAGATGTGTATAGTTTACATGGGTGTTTCCATGCAATAGGAGTGACTACTCAAGAATCACAGCAGAAACTTCCTATTTACCTCTGAGTGAGTGATTGATACTTCAATGTCACATTCTCGCCACCATTCTGGCATTTAAAGTATATTTTACAGAATTTATTTGTAAACAAAGATTTCTAAGTAGAGAAGCAAAGACAGTGTTTTACATCCTCCAAAATCCTATGTGCTCAAAGATGAAAAACAAAGAATTTAATTGATGTTGCCTTACTTTTTCTCATGACACATGCATCATCATGTAGAGTGATTCGTAAGCACACTGATGCGTCCTAGGTATTTGTGTTTGTTTGGTAGACTTGGCCCAAGTCTGTTGGCATATAAATATCAAAGCAAAGTAAAGTTGAAGGAATAAACTTCAGCACATTGTCAAGCTAGTAGTGAGGTGACCACCAATTTGAAGCAATATACTCTGGCAGGCTGTTGCATGGATAGTGCGGTGAACGCAATGGCCCACAGACTTGTGAATCATGCAGTGTGGGTTGCTGTAAATAATTCATAATGACGTCAGGCCAGTCTATTTGTTAGGCTAAATGTTTGAAAATTAACTATCAGCCAAGTAATTCTGTGGAGAATAATAAATTGACCTAGTGACATTGTACAAGTGTATGACGATGTATCAGCTTTTATGAGACCAAAGAATCGAAAATTTTGGCCTTTAACAAACCTTTTGTGCACGCCATGGCTGGTGAGTGGCTATATTTTGGTTTACATAGTTATATCAATGATTCATCTATTTCAGGAACGCTGGTGTTACATCTGTCCTGACATAGTGAAAGAGTTCACCAAGTATGACACAGACCCAACCAAGTGGCTGAAGAGATACGAAAGCGTCAACGCCATTACCAAGCAACCGTTTGGCGTTGATGTCGGGTACGAAAGATTTCTAGGACCTGAAATATTCTTTCACCCTGAGGTAAGCAGTACAGGTTGCTCTGACAGATGTAAGTGAGTATTGAACGCACTGAAACTGTTTTACAACAAAACAAGATCATCTGGGTCCCATTTTGTGCCTGGAAACAGTATCCGGTCATACTCATCATGTTTGTGTAGCAATTGAAAAAAAATTCATGATATCTTAAGGGGTAGTATGCGCCTCAAAAGTGAACGAGTTTAGCTTTTGCTCCAACTTTCCTCAAGAAACTTTGAACCATCCTCTTACCAAATCAAGAATTAAAATCGGGGTTTAGCCCTTTATCGTACAAATCTTGTTACTAGAGAAACAAATTACCTAATGTCTACTGATATTTGAAATTCAAAATTGCCACCACCCCTGTGTTAATGTGGCAAAAAATGTAATTTTTGATTTTTCAAAAAAAATAAGATGGTGAAAATTTTTCTTACTCCAAGAGCTTTAAAATGAGCTCCCACAAGCAGTAGACCAGAAAAGTATTGTTAATTTGAGAATCCAATAATCTGTCCCTGAGGCACATTCTCCCTTAACCCTTTCACCCCCAGTTCCCAGTGTACAGGTCCAACTTTACCATAGAAACAATGGATTTGGGACAAACCATGGTGGTGAAAGGGTTAAATAATGTAACTTAGAGTGTGAATAATGCAAAACTGTGAACATTCTTGTTGATAATGATCACTACATGTACACATAGGCTTTGCATTCTTTATGTCACACTGTCCATGTACATGAATGAAATACAACTGAGTGTTGCTTCAAGCATGCTGGTTTGACATAATTGAATACAAAGACATCGATGACGGTATTGCGTCAATATTTCCTATTGTCTTTTCTAGTTTTCCAATCCCGATTACACAACCCCGATCTCAGTCGTCGTGGATGAAGTCATCCAGAATTGTCCCATTGATGTCAGAAGGCCTTTGTACAAGGTAAGATGAATGGTGACATTGGTTCTTTTCTTGGGTTCTGTGGAGTAGAATTTTATATGCTCTGTAGAGTAACAGGAATTACATGATAAGCCAAATGATTTTGTAGTAATGCAGAATTTTCTCTGTTCTGTAGTGTTCCTAAATAACTTTTGAATTTGAGCCATCACCCTACCCTCTCTGATTGATACTGTAAATTTAAAGTCATTGGAATACAGTCTTGTCTTCAATATTTGACTGTAGAGGGCGCTGTAACCAAAAATTGGTGTCAGATACCTGTTTAACACATGTAACCAGCACAGCCTTTACTTTGGGAAAACAACCATAAAGCCATCATTGTAGCTGTCTTTCTCATTTTCTGAAAATTATTTGCAGTTTGGGCACTTAAACAACTCACTGTTATAACATTGTCGATAACTGTACATTCGTCATTTCAGAATGTTGTGCTGTCAGGTGGTTCCACCATGTTCCGTGACTTTGGCCGTAGACTTCAACGAGATCTGAAACGAACTGTAGACCAAAGACTGAAGATTAGTGAGCAGCTCAGTGGAGGCAGAATAAAGGTAACATTTTCCACATTGATTGAATTGAGGTAGAATGTGGCTTGGGGACAGATATTCAGGCTGTCAAATTTTTTCAAAACTTTTCTGATCTACCACTTGTGGGGATTCACTTCTGAGCTGTTGAAGTGAGTAAAGTTTTTCTCATCTTGGTTTTGTGAAAAATCGAAAATTTAATCTAATGGCAGCCATTTTGAATTTAGGGTAATTTGTTGCTCTAGTACAGAAATTCGCATGGTGACCCTATATTTTTATTCTTGATTTGGTTAGTCAGTGGTCAAAAGCTTCCTTTGGGAAAGTTAAGTCTTTCATTTTGGAGTCACATACCACCTTGCCTGCCATTCTTTGCTACAGTGAATTAAATCATCTATCTACCCAAATTATTTTGATCAGTTATCATCAACTCAGCATTAAGTGTTATCACCAGTATTCACAATTTTATCAGGGACAGTCAAGTCTAATACATGTACTTGATTTGAACAAATTCCATAAGTTTAATTCCTCCCTCAATATAGAGATATTTTTAAGTAATTGAAAGTGTCTTACTTTGTCTCAGTATATACATATGATGTCATGAGAATTGTGTCATCGTCAAACCAAGTGCTCTCAGAGGTCTTTAAATTACACTTCATACTTGATGGTTTCAAAGAAACACTTGTGTAAAACAATTAACAATATTCACACCTTTCCAAGAGACCTGTTATGTGTTAGAAAGAAAGAGGTCAAACACTTGGAAAGTAGTGCTGTGTTTTTGGACTTCAAGTTCATGTTTTATTTTGCTTTTATTGCCTTTCAGCCCAAACCAATAGAATGCCAAGTTATCTCCCATCATATGCAGAGATACGCTGTTTGGTTCGGTGGCAGCATGTTGGCATCAACAGTAAGTCAGACTCAAAGGGCCAGTAGCTGGAACTTTTAGTGATTTTCTTCGCTATTTTTTGTTTTGCATGCCAATAGCAAGTTCTTGTTCTATTCCTCAAAGCATGTTAAAACATCAATTGGTTAGCCTCTCAACGCAGCGTCTATATGTGTAAGAGGCACTGTTATTGTTTACATTTGACTTCTAGTCCAGACCAGAATTCTCTTGTTAACAGCAACGATGCAGTTTACTCATGTATAGGCTGAGTTGACAAGCTGAAGACTTTGTATATCAACATTTCTGGTTGGAGTAGAAGCATACGTTGTGGTTGACATTAAAAAAAACAAGGGTGAAAACTCATCAAAAGATACAACTGCTGGTCATCAAGATGATAGTGTATATATGTTTCAATCTGGAGAGGATAGGCCACTTGACTCATTTTATTTGCAAATGAGTGTGAAAGCGATACATAGTTGTAGTAACTAGATTTGCCATTAACCATGGCTAGTTTTAGACCCAGACGTAAGCATAAATGTTGTCATTGTGTAAATTTTTGACTTCTCACTGTACCCTCCCTTACCTTTGGCAAGAGAGGGCCACCCATTTTCTGCTCAATGAGTGATGCCCAGAATGAAAGGAGTAAAAAGTCAAATTCACAATAACTTTCAAAGTTTTCACATGATGTTATAATCAAATTTAATTGCATGCATTTCATACAGCTGTGACAGAAATCTAACAAAAATTATTCTTGTAACTAATTGACTGTTATTGTCTGTATTGAATATGCTGTAATTTACCCTGTGTCATTCCTGTATGGCTACACTGTGGGCAATGCAACTGCTTCTGTAGCCAAAACTCAGTAAATATAACATATGATATCATACCAGTGTATTGATGGCGCAAATACTGCAATCTGATTGGTCGAGAAGTGAAAAGAACCGTGGTATATTCGCGATATACCACGGCCTGCACATCCGCGAGCTCTCGGCTTGAGCAAAAATCCGTTTATGACGTTGAATGCCAGAATTTCAAATACTGTTATGATATAATAGCAATAGATCACTCTCAGCAACGGTATACCACTCGGTTTTGACCAGTTCACTTCATATATGCACTCGTGATCGCTTGTGCATATATGTCGTGAACTGATCAAAATCTTGTGGTATACCGTCGCTTGGTGTGCTTTATTGCTTAAATATACAAACATTGGGACATGAAGAAAAATTATTTTTGAAAAAGAAAGATAATAGATCAATAATGTCCAGTATGTAGGTCTAAGTTGTGTTAGTCCTCCAATAGATTTACACATGTAGCACATATTTCATAAAATACAATGGCGTCTGGTTTCTCTTTTTTTCCTATACAGCCTGAGTTTTATCAAGTTTGTCACACCAAGAAAGATTACGATGAGCACGGCCCCAGCATCTGTAGACACAACCCAGTCTTTGGCACCATGACATAAAGACCACAGAACAAGGACAGCACAAATGCAACCATAGAGTAGAAGAAAAAAGTATCATTCTCGAAGATTTTTTTGTTTTGAATATATGATTCACTTTTTAATTTGCTCCATTGTAACGCGGCAATTCATTGGCTGTCATTTATATTCTCAAAGCCAGATGGTATTATGTGTAATAGAATTCTAATGAAGAGGTGACTGTACGTCAGCGTGATTTCTTATAAAAGTTGACGTTAGAAATTTCACAATTGTGAGGGCTTCCCTGGTCTAAAACTCTTTTTTTCCATTCTACAGCATAGGGGAGCAAAGTTGAATATGTAGTTAAATCTTTCATTGTGTATGGTGGAATATATGCAGTATCAACTTAAACCGTGTGTCTGTAACAAAGAATAAGGTTACCAATACAAAACAGACACTGAAGGTTCTTCTGTGTCAGCAGAGAACACGGTGTGGTTTGAAGGAGAACTAAGTGATATATAAGCTGCCAGTGCAAGAGAAAGATTTAGTTAGACACTTTTCACAACCAGTAAAGGTTTCGTGTTAATCAGAAAGTACGGTTTATGCATCATCAAACCACACAAGTGGTTTCTCAATGGTCTGGTGAACTTCACCTGAATCAGCTCTGTTGAATTTTTCACTTAGCATGACAGAGATGTAAGCGCCAAAAAAAATTATTTCACCAGTGTATCTGCGAAAGATATGCAAAATTTTAATATAAAGACTGATAATGGACATTAAGGTACATAATCAACATATTTTGAACCATTGCTTCTTCCAAGAAGTTTTTTTTGTGATTTATTTGTGAGAATGGAAATCTAAATTCAAATTATTGTGGCTTTTATCAAAGTAAAGCTGGCATAACTACGATACTCCGTTTAAAAAATTACAGTAATTATAAATTAACCTGGAAAATTTCAAGATGATCTAGTCAACTGTTCAATTTAATCTGTGTAATTGTATATCAGTTATTTTTGCTTGTTTAATCTGTCCATTTTTGTTGTGTGTATCTACATAACACTCCGACACATTTTTTTTTCCAAGTATTTCAACAAAGTTATGACTATTCGATCTCGGATTTCTTTCAAGTTTATTTGATGAGAGAGTCTGTAAAATGTCTGCTTTTCCGAAGCCTTGAAGTTTTCACTGTGCTCCATTCCATCTGAAATAATCTTGTATTTCTCATCAGTACCAACAAGAAAATAATTTTTCAACATTGAACTCTTTCTCTACTGTATTGTAAGTCAAACCCAGATGAGCCGTGATGGAGCCACCTCTACTCGTATTTACCTGATAACAGTCATAGGATTCGATGATAACCTTTGACCTCATTTGCATACACTTGCCAGCGTCCTATTATGATATACTGGGTCCAATGTTACAGTTTGGCAAAAGCATGTTACTCAGAAGTGAAGGCTACAATTAATTTCTTAACAGATATTTTCATGTGTGCACTTCCGTCGACAATTCTCAAGCGGAAGTCATACAGTGAATGAAAAATCTTAAGCAAATGAGAAACTCAGAATAATTGAAAGATAAAACTTTCAGCTCTGTCACTACAAGATACATAATGTGCAAATAGGTATACGAACATACCATGATCTGATTTGAAATTATGTACTTAATTGCAGGGAATTTCTTTCTAGTCTCTTTTTGTATTTTCCAGTCTTTGTTTATTTTATAAGAAAACTCGTGCTGGGAAGTGTCAACAACATATTTGTAAATTTCAAGACACAATATGTTGCTTTTTCAAATGGTTTTCGCATGATACTCAAACCAAACATTGAATCTCAAAATAGTCTAGATGACAGAATCTTTCTCTTTTGTAAATCGTAAACTGACATGGTTTCAATGGAAACACTGTTGGTGTTTTGGTGAATTGCGCGATTGGTTTAAACAGGTCATGTGAAACAAGATCTCATTAATATTCGGTCAAAAGGTAGACTTTCATATCCAAGGTGGGGTAACGTTAGTGAGATGTAAGCTTGCAAGAACAAACTGGTATTAAACATGAAAAGTTCAGAACCAACTTTTTTCCCGTTTGTCTTCAATGGTGTTACCACAGGGATGCCAGGATAAACAAACATATTTACCAAACAAATAAAGAAATAAATATATAAATATAAGAGAAAAAATAAGTTGAATAAGAATTGAATTGACTGAACAACACATGCAATATATTCAAGATGCGACATCAGTATCACTACTCCCTGAATGCCCACAGGGAGTTGTGATACTGACATTCCGTCTGTGATGTGTTGCATGTGCTATTTCAATCAAAGTATTTGAATTCTTATTCAACTTATTTTCTCCTTTATTTTTATGTATTTAACTACATGATTGTCAGTCTATTTGTTTGTTTGTTTGTTTATCCTGGCTTCCCTGTAGTGTAACAATTTTCTTCAAAGTGGTTTTGCCTCTTGCCATTTTGATTTTAATTTTCTCATTTTGGTGGCACAAGCGCTTGAGTGTTGTTGGGTGAAGAAAGAGGCCTGTAATGAAATCATGTATGCAGTGTTGTCATAGCAACAGAGTGTCATATGATTGGCAAGATAGGAGAATGAAAATATATTGATGAGAGATTTGAAATGTCAAACTGACCAGCGCAATTTGTGGTCACAGGTTACATGTGACATTAGACACTGTTGCTTGAAATGCCGATATATTTTTATCATGAATAGCTGTTGTTACAGCCTGTAGACTGACATGTATTTTAGTGTTCAGTGCCACATCAGCATTCACTTTTTAAGTCATACTTTCATCATTCTTGAATGCGTGATTTCCCCAAATTTAATTTAAATGTTCTTGCATATTAATGAGAGAAGAATGACGTCATGTGCAAACAGCCCTATTGACAAACCCCAAAACATGATTTCGCAATTCGTGATACATTGTTTGGATAAATTTCCTCAACACGCAAGCATCTTGAAGAATGGATCACGAGGATGTTGTCTATCTCCTTCATCAGCCAAGAGTTGAAGGTGAAGGTGAACTTCGTAACTAGGACAGCTACAATGTGGCTTACTCCAGTGGGTCAAGGGTCAGCTTGTGTATTGCCAACCTCATGAGGTGAACAGCAGAAGTTCACTAGGTCAACTTCTGCATAACCAACCCCCCGTGTTGTCTAAAACGGGAACTGGCTTGTCAACCCCTGACATCACTTGCACTGCTCATGCTTTGTAACTCCGCTCCGTGTCGTTTTAGCACCTATTTTCTCACTTGGTTATTTGCCAGAATATCTCACATGGAACGCCAATGCAATCTGACCTATTTTGTTTTCGCCTGTGCGAAACCTTGTTTATTTGCGAACCGCAAATGTAGTCACGGCTGTGAAGATATATCACCAGCAGAAAGTGTAGTGTATATTGTCACACCCATATTCTGACAATGGAGTACTTTCTTCTGTCAATGAGACAGTCTTTTACCCGAGTTTCAAAACATCAAACAGTTCACCTACCATTGAAAAGGTCCCCAGTTTATTACATTCTTAAAAGCCTTCAGTCCCATTTCAAAAACTTTGTTTATCCATAGACTCTCGTTTTTCTCGGGGCTGTATGGCTTATCCGTACCTATGAGTCTCACAACCGTCTTTCACATCTCCACAAAGGCTTAACATACTCTTCCTGTCATCTTTTCACTTTTTAAGGTAGTATGCGCCTCGAAAGTGAAAGGCTGCAACTTTTGCTCAAACTTTCCTCAACGAAACCTTCGACCGTTCTCTTATCAAATCAAGAATAAAAATTAGGGATTACCTTGCAAGTTTTGGTATTATAGATACAGATTACCTTTCATTTACCGACATTTGACATTCAAAATGGCCGCCATACCTTTGTTTACTCTATGGCGAAGAAATAATATTTTCGATTTTCGAATAACTGAGATGGTGCAAATTTTTCTTTTTCAAACAGCTTTAAAATGAGCTCCAACAAACGGTAAATAAGAAAACTTTCGGAACAATTTGAGAGCCAAATGTCTGTCCCCGAGGTGCATTCTAAGTAACAAGTTGTATGTCTATATCTCTTGGGTTGGCTTCGATGTTGGTATCGTAGCAGTATAGTGTGTAATTGATGTATGGTTTTCCATTCAAATAATGTGGACTGGTATCTTTCTCACTCTTGTACCCGTTTTTGTCTGTTTAAAGTAGCAGTTCTCAATCATCGGTTCTTACATTAGTGCTTTTTGACATTGATTATTTATTTGATGTTAGTCCTTTGTTATCCTTTGAAATATATGTTTTCGATAAAAGACTGCCCCTTTAAACTAGAATCCCAGCAATTTGTTCTATGAGACTACTCAGTGTTATGTTGGGCGAGTAGAGAATGACGGACAAGTGCAGGCACAGGGGACATACATATAGGCCTACTAGTATTCCACAACTAGCTCCACTGCACGCTCTGAGTTTTCATATCTATAGAATAATAGGGATATCAAAGGCCAAAATGTCTACAAATTGCTTTGAACTGTCAAACATTGTGTTGAAATAGATAAATATACTGTCTCTTACATATTTTAAATTTCAGATCGTTCCGTTTATTTTTCATACAATCAAATGTGATTATTAGACAAAAAACTATACATGGAAACAAATTGAGAGACGTGTCACTGTGAGAATTGAAAGTATAGATATTATGACAGTCAACAACAACATTTGGCCGATATGAAAGGTTTTGTACCTTCTCAAGAACGTTACCAAGTGCTTGCTCAACAGACAGCTAAGGAATCTGAACAATAAAAATCAGCCACTCAGGTATGTTAATGCATGGGCATAGGCTTACTTACATGTAAAATCAGTTTGAACATACTTTTTAATCAGACCTGGTCAGAACATTCTGAAAATTGCCAAAAATATGTTTTGCATTTGATTAAGTTGAAATTTATCATAATATATTACCTAAGTCAGATCACGTGACCATAATCTATTATTTTCCCGCCAAAATTGTATATTGCAAATAACTGAATATTCCAACCGTTAAACATCAAAATATTTAAAATATTATGACCAATTAATGTAAAATGGGATAGGAACTTGTGTTAGAACTAGTGGCAGATGGAAAATTATTGAATTTTGAATAACATTTCTTCACAAAAAACAACAAATACAATATTTTTGACGTTTTACATGAATATTTTGAATATCAGAAAGAAGTATAGATAGAGTTTCATGAGTGCCATGTATTTTTGAAAGAATATGATAGATGTTGTTTCCAAAAGTGCAGAGAAAAGCAAGAAAATTTAACGGGTTACGGTTGGAATATTAAAATTAATAAAGACATAAATTTTGGCGGGAAAATATCAGATTTGGTCACGTGACTCAACTCGTCAAGATTTAGGCAGACATTAATTTTAAAGAATTTAATAATTCCAATAATTAGGCCAAATATCAATCAAATCGCGTGGTTTTTAAAGATAACTGATCATTTTCTTACTTTTGGGCTTGATGGGTACAAACACCCATGCATTAACTTACTTGAGCAGTTTGCAGCCACATTGGATTGTAGCACTGAACAAAACAATATATATTTTGGTACCGAACATTCGAACAAGGGGTGAACAAAAGGGTGAACACAAAGGCAAAAAAACACAGCCGGCAGTGATAAAATTGTAAACAAATTTTTGCAAACTTTCTGCTGTTGCAAAAATAATCACATGATTTTATACAAGAGAAAGGCGTGAAATTTATTGAACAAAAGTATACATATTCTGTTAGATTGACCCTAGAAGGTATAGACGCCTTCACGCTGACAAACCCATTGGACTTACATTTGATGAAAGGCCCATATCCACCTACTCTGCGCTTCTAATATAAATAATGCTAGAGTTTAGGAAAATGTTTACAGGTCTAGTAGTGTACTATCTCCTTTAAAATAGTTCGCGTCTCAAAATTTACAGATTTACAGTTCTGTCCAAGTTGTCCTCAAAGAAACAGTAAACTGTTCCCTTTCGACATAGAAATCAGAGATCACAGTGTAAAATTTGGTACCAGAGAAGCAAAGTATCTAGACTAATATTAACCTCAACTTGAAATTCAAAATGGCCGATATCACTGTGTTAACTCTATGGAAAATAACATTTACGATTTTCGTAAAAATAAATTGGTGAAATCTTTATTTGCTCCACGAGCTGCAAATAAGTCCCTACAAGTGGAAGACCAGGAAAGTATTTTAATTGTTTGTGAGTCCTAATATCTGTTCCCGTGTCCCATTCGTATACCTTTAAAAATTACATTCTAAACACTAGTATCAGAATCAATTACAAATATTGCTGTAGGAAGATATTTTCAGTTGTCTTCAGGTGTTCCAAATAAGACTTCTTTCATTCAAACAGTGAATTATGTTGTCCTCCTCTTCCGTCTGAGACGACCACTGACCAGGACCTTTACATCCCTCGATCCAGTCAGCACAAGACGAACACTAGTTGAAGACTAACATTGCTTACGGTAGTACGGGCCTCAAATTTGAAAGACTTAAACTTTTGCTAAAATTGTCCCTAAACAATAAACCACTCCTTTTCGAAATCAAGCATATAAAACAGGGGTGACATTGCAAGTGTAATACTAGAGAAGCAATTACCAAATATTTTACTGGCACATGAAATTCAAAATGGCCGCCATCCATGCGTTAACTGTATGGGGAAAATACAATTTCCGATTTCCACAATAATAAGCCGTTGAATATTTACACGATGAGCTTCAAAAGGAGCCACTACAAGAGGTAGACCAAACAAGAATTCTACAAGTTTGTGAGTCAGAATATCTATCCCCGAGGCACAGTCTACCTTAACGAAAAATAGCATTTTAGCGGATCTCAGCGTCTACGGAAACAAGTGGGCTTAACCATTCCTATATTGATCGACCAGTTACTTTTAACTATACAGATTATATTTATAAGCTTGATATCATATTATGCACTTTCTGAAACAAATCCTCTTGCTCTTTTCGTCGGACTCCTTATTCAGATGGTGGAGCTGCGTGACGCTGACGTAAAGTTCACATGCGCCGAATATACATCGGAACTTTTTTTCGGAACATGAAAGAGGAAGTATCGTCATGTGGCCAAACTCTCTAGGTACTCCCGTCGACTAATTCGCCTTAAAAGGAAACCCTTGTTAACATAAAAATAGGAATGGTGAAAATCTCATCACAGTGTACAAAATATATTTTACATTAACAAATTTACACTGTCGATCTGTTCGAGTTATACAATTACATCGATTCTCCTTACAGGCATTGCATTGTTGAAGATTATATTTAGCTTTGTGGTATTATTTTGATTCGTAAAAAAATTAAAAAATCAGCTCTCTTTGGCTGCCAATGATGTTGTTTTCACAAGGCAACCCTCTCCACGAATGAAATGGTTTCTTCCTGACCGGGTGATTTAAGTGAAGTCGGTCGACACCAACCACTGGCACAGGAGCTGGCCCCTTTCGACCCGATGTAGTAAACATCGTTCACCAGATGTTTTTACTGGAGCAGCGCCAAGGAAAGAATTCCGTTAAATTGAATATCAGCTGCGCTCGGGTCACAGGGGGCACCGTCCGCTCTTAAAACCCATTCTGTCGACTGCAACGACACACTGTAGGCAGGAACGGTACAAATGGCGCATGTTCTCACTACTCTGGCCATACTCGCACACCTGTCATGCTTGGCTGCAGGTGCTCTGTTGGGTAAGTTGTTTATATGCAGCATTTTTCGTAAATGGGGAAAGTTAGAGACAGGTCAACATTTCTGTTGAGCAAAAATTGAGATTTTATGACCTTGTTGATGCTCATTGTGTGTTCATTTTCATACTTCTCTTTCATATTACGAGCAAACTTGTATATAACATTTCTTTGTCGCAACTTATCAATTTTGAGCCTCTTTCCGATTTTTCCCTCATTCAAAATTCTGTAAACTCAACATTCGAGGCTATCGATATTTGCTGAAAGCAAAAAAGGTCACAAGTTGAGTCGAAAACACATCAGTAGCCAACATTGTGGGGAAAATGCTTAACGCCCAAAATGGGTAAAAATCTCGAAACTTTGTAATGATCTCGCCACATTCAATCGAATTTCTGGAGATGACTATGGTAAACCATGAATATTACACTTCCAATGCATAATTGCACTTATACTTTTTGTCCGAACCACCACTTTTCATGACATCGACGATGCGTAACTTTTCCATAGGTCAGCAACTGTCACAAGTAAATGTTTGTCTACTATGTGTTGTTCTCAATGGCTCAGTGTGTTCGGATATCACGTAGGCCTACATGTACCTGTTGAGTATGGCGTAAACGCGTGCACGCAAGTTTCCGGTTTCACACTTCAGAAGGATGCAAAAGTTCTGTTTTAAGGTAGAACGGGCCTGCGTGGCAGAAATTCGGGCTTTCTAATTTCATCAACTCTGATCTGATCTACCACTTGTGTGGTTCATTTTAAAGCTCTTTGCGTATGAAAGTGTCATTGAGCTAGGAAAGTTTGAGCAAAAGTTTAAGTCTTTCGAAAAATTTACAACTCAAAGATTTTCAAAATGAGCCGAACAGCTGGTAGATCAAAAGAATATTGTAAAAATTTGAGCGTCCAAATATGTCCCCGAGGTTAATATAGAACCGCATATTAGCTGAAGATAGAATCCGCCTCGGGGAGGAAATTCGAACTCTCAAACTTTTACAATGTTCTTTTTTCCTACCACTTGTAGAGGTAATTTTTCCTCACAGAGTTTATACAGGGATGGCGGCCATTTTGAATTTCAAAAATCGGT
This sequence comes from Ptychodera flava, assembly GCF_041260155.1. Taxonomy (NCBI): domain Eukaryota; kingdom Metazoa; phylum Hemichordata; class Enteropneusta; family Ptychoderidae; genus Ptychodera; species Ptychodera flava. The sequence continues at coordinate 29,071,323 of NC_091938.1, read as the reverse complement.
AGATATTGGGTAATTTGTTTCTCTAGTACACATCTGAGCACGGTGACCCCCGGTTTTTATTTTGATTTTGATAGAAAATGGTTGAAGTTTGCTTGTTTGGCCAAATGCTTTTTGAGGCGCTAACTACCTTAATATCCTTTGGTGTTCACCTTTCCATGGGCGAACAAGTGACAAACTGTAGTACCGGTGATCGCCTTTTAGTCCTCGAATTGTCCATTGTGCGACAAAAATTGAGAACTTAATTTAAGCCTTTAGAAACAAAAGCGAAAGCAGGCCCACAACTTCCTGTTGACGGCGAAAACTTGCAGTTGAGCTAAAAATAGCAATTACCTTTGCACCACCGAAAGTGAATACAATAGGACTCGAGTTGTTTATTTAAACTCTGACTCGGTAGAAAGAAAATGGCGACAGGATTGTAGTTTCAGTCCGTTGGAGGAAGGCAGGCATTTGGCACTATTGTTTTGATTTCCTACACCAATTTTTGCAATGGTCTTTGCTAAGTTTTACGGTCGATGATAGAATCAATGTGTTCGTTTTGCAGGAAATCCCATGCGCTCATAGTGCTCAATATCTTGAAAATAATGATTACAGTCACTTTAGATATGAACATCCTTTCCTGTCGATAGACTCAGGACATAATAAAGATCGCCGAAAACGCATTCACTGTAATTTCAGCTTCGATGCGAGCCCCGGCCCGTGAGTTATAAAAGAAACTAAGATTTAGTCAGAGAGACGATCTTAATCATGAATTCTAAACATTCCTCGACATTTCCGCCTACTTAACTTGAAGGGTTTAATTTTTGTGGTCTCAGAAATGTAAAATCTAATTGCACGGGCGTTTCTACTATTTTCTGTTTTTGGTTGCAAACAATATCACGTGACGCTCTGAACAAACGTTTCTAGGTCTCCACAGACACCATCATTTAAATATATATATATGTATATATATATATATATATATATATATATATATATATATATATATATATATATATATATATATATATATATATATATATGTATATATATATATAGTTCGTTTGAAAACATAATATCCCAGTGCGGTATCACTCAAGACCAGTAGCAGGGTAAAATGCACGGTCCAAAGATATGGATGTTCTACTGCCATTCAGTTTTAAAGCTGTATTCAAGAATTTTTGTTCTCTGCATCAGCTACTGTCTCTTGGTTATCTGAACCATGTGAAAATACCTATCGTTCATCTTGTCAATACAACTTGTGTACATATAAACGCATTTTTTATTATTTAAATTGAATTTTAGTGAGGACTGATAATTGTCAACAATAACAATTCTGTCAATGGGTGCATCAACAGACAACGTCCGGTTCGCATGGCTTGGTTAGATCGGGTTAGTTGCTCGAGGGGAAGTCCCTGCTCCGAGTAAACACCATTGGTAAGATAAGTTGATTGATAAGCAGACTGCTGGATTTGTTCAACGTGGATTATGGTGTATTAAAAATGTGGGTGATACTCAGAACAAAATTATTGAAAAAACATTTTAAAAAATGCAGTTACTGTCCTTTTAGTCACACATAACCTTTCAACTCTATCAGCATTCAATGATCCTATTGATCAGTGCAATGGCAAACATTCTTGTGTCGAGCAAAAAAGGCATGGTTGATCTAACCTCGAAAACTACTGGATTTGATAATCAACCAAATGCGCAGATAATTTAAAAGTTCCACACTTTAATAAAACAACTTATTATGGCTCTCAGGTCATATGACAGTGCACATGATGGTCACAAGCTTTGGCAAAACAGGAAAGGTCCCAAGTTTGACGAGTCTTTGTTGCCTCAAGTGTATCTGTTTTAAAGTGAAAATTGATGTGCGCTTTTGCTGAGGCAGCAGTTTTTTTCTGCGAGATTCATAGAAGAACTGCCAGGGTTGAGCTAACAGAAAACAAATGTGACACCTATTTTTAGACCGTCCCCATTCAGTAACTTTACCCAGAGTCGAATTAACTTCATGAACTTTCGCAGTTTCGGAAATACTCGGTTTACGGCCACAGATTCACAGGATAATTGGTCGACCAGCTGTTTGCGACAACTCTGTATTGTCGTACGGTAAACACTATACCTTGACAACTAGATGCACATGTAAGCTGTCGCCGGACTCATGATAGTACTAGATCGCCTGTCCATATATCTTCGAGATAAAATGTCAGCCTGTTTGGGCCTGCCGTAAATCGTTCCAGGCGTGTACTCTTGAATGACCGGACACTTGGTCTAATTTTCCTTTCAGATGTTCCGTCATATGGCGTATTTCGCTTCCTGTTTAAAAAAAAATCATATCTATATTTCAAAGGCTGTGCTTCCCCTCAAGTGTCACCTTTTTACGAGAGAAACCGCAAAAGTAGGGAGGTACTGCCACTATAAATGTTTTCTAGAGGATTGCTTTTTATAGCCAAAATCAATAAATACTGCATGTCCATCTTGTTCAATTATGAAAGCTCCCCACGACGATATTTACATTTATGGCGATGAGAAAATGATTTTATTGATATATTACAGCTTGAAATATATATGATGGACTGTAGTTCGTACCCTTTAGATCACCATCCGTGAGGAGATTAAAATTTTCAGTTAGATTTATCGGAATTTTTACAATCAATTTAGTCATTTCTGTGACATAAAGGTGTCAATATTTGAAAGACAGATTGTCCTATCTGTGAAGCGTGTATACATGTTTTGCGTATTTATAAATAGAGGAGGGTTTTCAAATTAAGTAGCTCTACGTGATTTGGCGGAAGGTTACATCGAAGTTTTTACATGGGTGAGATAATGTAAACATGTAACCTTCACTCCTGGGCGCAACGAGTGCGCGTTCCAATTAGCAAGTTGCGTCTTTGCAGTGATTGGCTATCTCCGAATCAGCTGAGGAACATTTGCATGAGTTATAAATAGAGCGGCGGTTGTGAATTTATCTGTGTCCTTATTTTTTTCGTGTCACAGAAAAGTAATGCGGGCCGGGTCATGTGACGAGAGCTCCTCCGAGATGTTCAGCCTGAGTGTCTGTTAAGTACGGTCAAGCTCACAAACCGCCACAAATGCCCTTCTGCACTGTATGGGGTTAAATCGAGAATTTTGATCTTGATAATTTTCTATTCAAGGTTCCACAGAAGATTCAGAAGATTGATGATTGTCATAACATACTCAGTGCTTCGAGGGTTCTATCTTAAGGTATTATGCGCCTCGAAAGTGAAAGACTTAAACTTTTGCTCAAACTTTCCTGAACGAAACTTTCAACCATTCTCTTACCAAATCAAGAATGAAAATCGGGGGGTCATCGTGCAAAGTGTGGAACTAGCGAAACAAATTACTCAACATTTTGCGATATTTGAAATCCAAATGGTCGCCATTCCTGTGTTAACTATATGGGGAGAAATAAAATTTCGGATTTTCGAAAATCTGAGACTGTGAAAGTATTTCTTTCTCCAAGAGCTTTAAAATGAGCACCCCAAGTGGCAGATCAGAAAAGAATTGAAGAAATTTGAGAGTCCAACTATCTGTCCCCGAGGCGCGTTCTACCTTAAACTATAAGCAATTCTTTATTTTTCGATACGGTCGTAACAGCAATATTTTCAGTGAACAACTCACTGAAACTCAAGAACCGATTCTAATAAAGGATGCAATGGGCAAATGTTAAGAACCAGTAGCAGGCGGGTGCGTATCTGCTTTGGATATGTGGAATCTGAGTACACTCATCCAGGGTATCGACCTACTTTTCTACGCTTGGCATATAAAGCATGCTGTGTGACGGAATTTGAAGCAATCTAATATTATCGATATGTGTTGTTTTGAACCTTTGGGTCGGAATTTTGCGTATTCAGTACATTGCTTATTACTTGCATTGAATTGCTTGATTATACTTGTCATTTTGAACCTAGCTGTTTTGTGGAGTTAGTACTTGAATATATAACAAAGGCAGATAACATCCTTTTCTTGAAACTTTCACGACATTACGAGCTGGTGCAGTATGATTTGATCTAGAGCGCCTGGTAAAAAGTTAACAGATGAATACTAAATGCCATCCTGTAATAGTTACTTTACAGCGACTATGGGAAGTTTATGTTTTGCCACGTGTAGGTTTCGAGAGCGGCAAAACCAACCAAGCGCAAGCCCAGCTGTTTCCTGTGCGGTATTTCGATTACATCAGCGAAAACGGAAGGATTAAATTATAACTGCGAAGGTGGGGTGGTGAAAGGTAGCAAAAATGAAAGAACCGGCGCAACGTCACATTTCAATCTCATGACGATGTTCTCATCGCCATAACATTATTTATATTTTTGCAAAAAAACCCGAAATAATTAATTAATATCGGTAACCGTATCGAATTTGGTCTGTCACAGTGAGTCTTACAAACAAATCATCTACTAGTATTTCTCGAGACTATTCCAGAAAATTGCTGTAGTTGGCAGGCCTGAGTGGAAGAATGGATTCAGCAATGTACCTCATAGCCAGTCAATATGTGGGGGTACTATTCCACTTTAAGTTACTGTGTCTTCCAATGGGTGGGGTAAAGAGAGGTCCCACTCACGTGGTCTGTCAGAACCAAAAGGTGCCATTCAGTCAAGTCTTCGATTGATTTCAATTTCTCTGCTCGAGAATACTTCACGATTGTGTACACAGTAACCCATAAATTCCCAAACATTACGCGTTGGACGAGAGAGGGTCACTGTAATCTAGATCACTGTGTTTTTACTGCTTTTAAAAATGCAACGGAGAGGTTTCTCTTGACACGACAAAGTGGCTGGGTCAGTTTCATGTGGTATGTGCTACCTGTCGTGAGTGTGGCAAAATAAACCGTTTTTAATGTATATTTACAACAAATACACAATTACGAACGTTTTGCGTAAACTTTTTCTTTGTGTGAGTTTCGTTCAATATTGGTACATCATAAGAAGCATTATTTTTTTCAATCCTCGTCCACTTCACCCGCTAGAAGTATTGATGAAAATAGCCCAAAACAGAAGCTCAGCGAGCCGGACATATTGAAACACTTGGTAATCTTCGCTGACAGACTGACTGAATGAATTATGATGCTATAATGTATGCCATATGTGAAGCGTGACGACTTCCTCAGGAAACACTTGACATGACCACGTGATCATTTTTTAATCACTTCTTCTTTCTCCTATATACAAAGTTTCCCCTCGTCATCACTAACCAAGTTTTCTGCGTTGTTCCAGATACTTTACTTTTACCTTGCCCATTTCTGACATGCAGGTACTTACCTGGTTCTGATTTGTGTATATTTATGTTTTTAATCATAAATGTTCCTTTGAATTAAATCAAAGATCTGCTTCCTTCTTCTTCTCCTGCTTCTTCTATTTTGTACCGCTTTCTCCTTTTCATTGGAGAATATTCGTTCACCGTGCATCTTGCCTATTGGTATTGACTTTTAAATACCGTGCTTTCTTCCAGATATCACGGGTATTTATCATTATGTCGCTTTGGTATAGCTAGCTTTCTGCTTAATTCATCAGTTATCTGCCCTGTCTCATCACTGCTTTAGTGCCATTGCAAAAAATGTTTGTTTTTTTGTCAGTTATTGCTGTTCATTTTCTACAGTGTCCAGTTTTGTTGCAGTTCTTCAATGATTGATCATCTGATGTTGCCGTCTTTTTGTCGGATTTCATTTTTGCTTTTTCGTCTTAAAAATTGAATTGATTTGATACGTTCTGTACATGAGTTGATTTATCACTTGAAAAATCAAAAATATCCTTCTTCTCTTCTCTCTCTCTCTCTCTCTCTCTCTCTCTCTCTCTCTCTCTCTCTCTCTCTCTCTCTCTCTCTCTCTCTCTCTCTCAGCTATAACATGCACGGTTAATTTATCCCTCTGGCACAAGTCATATTGTGTGTTAAACAGTCATGTTCACGATCAATTTATGAATACAAATTTTAGTGACTTCTTAATCACTAGTATTAGTTAACAATGGTTTTCTAAAACAACTTTCTATGGCACCCTTGCAGCACCAAATCCTATCGAAATCCAGGAGCAAGTGAACGGCCACGCCGGTGACTACTTCAAACTGCGGTGTCGTATAAGTAACCCGTCAGATACAGTCACGTGGGAGAAGGATGGCAAACCAATACCAACCAGGGATGCTGATCTTGTGCAACGACTCTATCACAGCGCAGAGAACGATCTACTTGTTCTTGAGAGCAGTGAGTCGGACAGTGGCGTGTACACTTGCAGAATAAACGACGGAAGAACTTATTCCATATCGGTCGATGTTAGGGAAGCGCCGCAAATACAAGGTGAGGTCCATGCTCTCATTCAAATACTTATTAAAGACAGAAGTAGAAAGATGCCAGTTCTGAACTGAGTTTCAAAACACTAGTGCAAACTTTAGCACAGAGCCTTGGGGAAACGTTTAATTTCCACTTTGGTATGAAACTGTCTGCAGGGACTATAACAGCTAGAACTGCTGTTGTCTCATTTGTCATTGACTGCAAAATACGTTATCTTTGCACATGCGCAAGTCAAGTTTGTAAAATTTCGAGACTAATCCCAAAAAATGTTAATTTAAATTACAGACCCTCCGGACTCGAGGGTCTATATGAGAATGGCTTAGGTTGTTTGTTGCCCATTTGTGCGATAATTACGAATAATATATACGAAGGATTTGTTTAACACACCTATGCTGGGGAGAAACATGACACGCAGGTATGCGTGCACGAGATGATGAGAAACATATTTAGTTTTGCGGGGTTTTTGTCGATTTGTTCATTTCATGATTGCATGTCAATTTCATAGGTCAATGCGGTATGCAAAAATCTAGGAAACGGATTTATAAAGGTGATCGATCAAGGAAAGCCGAATGGCCATGGATGGTGTTGCTAACCAGGTCAAAAAGTTCGGCACTTTGCGGGGGATCCTTGATAGACTCGAGATGGATCGTCACAGCAGCGCATTGCGTGGAGGGAATGTCGGCCGATTCTGACGATAAACCTGAGATTCACCTTGGTAAAATCAACAGACAAGTTGTCGAGAAAAATCAAGTGAAGTGTGATCCTGATGACATCATCGTTCACCCGGACTACAACAACAGAACCTTTGATAGTGACATCGCCCTCATACGACTCAAGGAGCCTCTTGATTTCAACCGTTATGTTTCACCAAGTAAGTCAGAGACTGACATGGCGCACGTCTAGACACATTTAGTAATAGCCTAGACCCTATTTCTTCGCTTTGGCCTCCGTGCCTCCGACCATTCTCCGGGCGAAGGCCAAAAGCGGAGACTGAGGTTCAGGCTTGTAACTTAGACACTCATCACGAAACCTTAAAGGTATACTGTCACCTGTTCCAATTTTGCCACAGTTACCATGGAAAGAGCAAATCTAACCAATCACAGATTTAAAGCGGGTGGCCGCTTTTAAAAACAGCGCCCTCACACGGGCATTTTGAATACCAAGGAACGCCCCTTTGACCATATATGGGCATATGTAGATTACAGGTGACTGTGGTACTAATACCTTGGATGCACAAGTACATCCATGTTTCGTCAACGCTTACTTCAAGATGAACCGGGACACAGTATCATAATACAACGACGCAGACTCACCTGTGTAGACGTGCTGTATTCTTGTTGTTAGGAACTTTCAGGTGCAGTACAAAGTTCCTAGCAACAAGAACAGTATCATGTTATGACAAATACTACAGAAAGTCTCTTATCACTCTAAGTTTGACGTCCATTATTGTCTTTGCAGTCTGTCTGCCAACACCTGAAGTTGCGAGGGAGGTTATCAGAGATCGAGGAGCGGGAGTAGTGACTGGCTGGGGCGAAACAGAAAACGGGACAGCTTCGGACATTTTACGTAAGGTAACTGACGGTCCATAGAGCTTGTGAGATGAGAAAGTTCTTGACGGTGAGCCGATTTGAGCCGTTTGATGGATTTTTTAAATCGCGATATTTTGTTTCCTTAATAGTCACATATCTGCAGTCTTCAAAGAAGTTGACGCTTCTTGGCTATTCTTTTCATAAATACATAATTTAATGGTGTCTCTCATTACTTTGAGTTGAACAATGTCCAAACCGATTCCCCTTTCATTGAGTCGGGCCGACTTGACCAAAATATGAATGATAGAGGGCGGGGCGGTTGTGAGTCCAAATTTGAAACAAAAGCGTTATGAAGAATGCATTGGTTTTGTTGTGCGTCATTTCCTAACAGGTCAAGCTTCGGGTCACAGATCGTTCAGCATGCGAAGGCTCCTACTCACCCAGTCTGGTGACGTGTAACATGTTCTGCGCAGACTCGCCCAGGAGAGGGGACTCTTGTTTCGGTGACAGTGGGGGACAACTCTCCGTTGAGGTGAGGAAGAAGTTGATACTTTCATTGACAAGTATCATATCAAACTAATTTGGGATAATTGGATCTTCACATTTTTCAGATTTGTCAAAATTGTTAGGTTCCCTATGGCTGAATGTTGCAATTTTACAAATTACTCATAAAACAAGTGTGTAACTTAAAACGAAAAGTGGATGAGGTTACATTTGCAGACTAAATCGACACTACTTCACCATCCAATTATCCAAAATTAGTTCCAATCGTGTTGGTGATGATATGGTAAAAGGAGACAGTGGCACGTGGATTGAAAAATATAGTTATAAATCTTCCAAATCAAAAACATATCAGACTACAGTAGCTAATATAGTAAACAACTAAAAAATCCTATTCAGGATGAATCTAATATGATAATCATCATAGTCGGTTCATGTGCGTTAATTTATATCTATGCACAATTGCATTTTTTGCGTTCAGGTTGATTCTCGATGGTACTTGCTTGGTGTCGTCAGCTGGGGACACGAATGTGGTTCCAAGTGGCCTGGTGTTTACACTTCAGTGTACAGATTCAATCACTGGATACAACAGCATATCAACTCAAAAGACAGCGGCAGCAAGGGTAAGACAGTAACTTTACAGGGTCTTAATTCAAATATCTGCTATTGTCAACATCTTTTGTACATCTGCGTTTTGTTTTCACTTGTTTAATTTGCGTAAGGCATTAAACACTCTCTACCACTGACAAAATTAAAAGAATCGTACAAAAATAATATAGAGTTTGTATATATTAAAAAACGCAGCGCGCAGGACAGAGGTAGCAGATCATTTATCGAGTGTCCGAAATAGTTTATAAAAAGTGGCATATAAACTCAGAATATAGATCTCAGCTGTCAATGTTTTTTCAGACTCTTCCACAGTGGAACACTAGGAATGAGTCAATGATAGGTAAACTTAAAGCAAGAGAGCAGAGCAGTTCAAATGTTGGGGTTTTCGTGTTTGCTTTGTCTATCACGAAAGACAAGTCGCTGTTGTTATTTTAAGGTTACTGAAGGTCACAAACTAGAGTTTATGCTAAAACAGCTGTATAAGCTTTAGTAAAAGCTAAAATATATATAAGGAAGTTTCGTGACCACCAACGAAATAATTGTCGTTGCAGGCGCATACTCATTTCGTAGTTGTCAGCTTGGTCAAATGTTAGCTCTAGCGCCCTCACTCTATGCTGGAGTCTGAACATGGGACATCTACAGAACAGACGTCCTATAAAGGCAATACTTGGGTAGGAGATTGTGCGTGGAATATGACGACAGCAAAAGTAAAACCAAATTGTCTATCAGTATCATAAGAGCCGGCTCACCATTTTCCTAATGTGTCTGTCGCATCTGTAGATATTGTGGCTGAGACAACGACAGAAATGTGTGATATCGAAAGAAAAGTCAAACTGGCGAAGAATCATGAGAATCATAACATGCAAACTGTCATTGATTACATAACGGCCTCGGTGAGTCCAGGTGAGTAACTGTGATTGTCTCTCGAATTTGACATTCTTCGGCTGGTCCTCAGCATTGTGAGGAATTATATTAAAGCCTTGGGTTAATACCAGAGCTTTATCAACTCTAACTTTTGATGTATTTTCAAGAAGGGCTTTGTACTGTCCTTAAAATGTAGAATTTTGTTCATCTGTGATTTTCAACTTGCCAACGGAGTATGTAAGTGTGATCAGAATCAATTCGTCAACTGTAAAATTGTACATTGACTTGGCAAGCCTAATACTTCGTATTTCAACATACTTCAGTACAAGAAAAACGCATTCGTTTTTATTCTATTTTATTTTACTAGCAGAAATAATTTAAGAAAAAGTAATTGGTTTTGTTTTATTTTATCTCAGTGAACAAAATGAGTGACTATGTCATCCAAGTTACTGTTGCTGTCGTTTATGGTTACAACCATATTGTTTTTGTGAAATAAAAACTCTTATTCATACGAAACTTTTGGTGATTCAAGAAATGTGTTCATACTTGACTGTCACAGAAAATACTTTTAAATTTTCTCAAGAAAACTATGATCAATCTCAGGTGTCATCACATTAGGTTGGTTTCAATTGTCGTTCAGAGAAGTCTTTTATAACAGACAAACGAGACGATAAATTAAAGATATTTAGTAATGTATATGGCCTGTGTATCTATTCGATGAAAAATATATTTCCACAATAACCTTGCAGAGTCTAAGTGAGTTTTGTTTTATTTATTTGTTTTTCTCTCCCTTCTGTACGATTTAAACTCGCCCATTGATTTATTTTTCTTTTCTGTCTTTACCGCACAAGAGGACTGCGGGGTGAAAGGTCACCATGGTATCAGATTTTCTAACGAAGACTGGCCTTGGTTGGCAAGTATCCAATACACTCTCAATGAAAATAAATACTTCAAAGGTTGCGATGGAGTCCTTGTAAGTCACAACCTGGTGCTGCTGTCTATCCGATGCTATCGCTTTTACGAGGCCCTGCCCAAGCCGAACCATTTCCGAATTTATCTGGGGAGAAAGCGCTTCAGCGAGCCTGGCGAAAACGAGAAAGCTTACGAAGTTAGTGCACATTTCCTTGCGGGCAAGAAGAAAACGGGTCTGGCGTTGTTTAAATTAAATGAATCGGTCGTCTTCACAGACGCAATCCGACCAGGTGCGTGACTTACCCATTTAATTACTTCTTTACTTAATGCTTATTTATCTTGTTTTTGTTTCTATTCGCTCATTCATTTATTCTTCAGTTATATTTCGTTTGTACTTTTATTTATTCGTTCGTTCGTTCGTTCGTTCACTCATTCATTGTTCAGTTATTTATTTGTTTGTACTTCTTTTGTTTCTTTTCTAACCAATGCAATCATTATTTACAGATTGCATATGCAAATACGTAAAGATCCATGTCCATATAATCCTATGCATGTGCCTTCAACGTCCTTTGTTCATTTTTCACACCTCGTTCCTGCTTTCGGCGCCTACCTCTCCTAGCTCTGTCTATCTTATGTGTTCCACTCATGCTTTAGGCATACAGTATATGAAGGGTCTGTGATCAGACGAAAACATCTTGTCGAGCTCATGATGACAATAAGCATTGAGTTACCATCTCCTTGCAATGATTACCTAGGACAGTAGAATTTTCTCCTTTACTGTTTATGCAACTGTACTTGTTTTAAAAGACAGAGTGTGCATAACGCTATGCTGCAATCTTATGGCCTTGCTTCTTCCTTTGCCTCTCATTAAAGTGTTGAGGGACTGTGCTCTCATACATTCCTGTTTTACCACACAATCGAGGATCAACCAATCACCGAACTGTTAATGGAAGTCATTCAGAGTAATTTTTCTTATTTCTTCTCTCAGTTTGTCTACCCGCGTCAGACTTTGCCGCTAAGATGCTACACCCCGGCACCTACGGCTTCGTAACGGGGTGGAAACTTTATGACGATGTTGAGTCTATCCAGAAGGTGAGCCATGCAAGTTGAGGTAGAATACGCCTCGGGGACAGATATTCAGACTCTCAAACTTTTACAATATTCGTTTTGCATACCTCATGTGGGGGCTCATTTTGAAGGTTATGAAGTAAATAGAGTTTTATAGGCTTGGTTTTCTGAAAATCGGGAATTTCATTTCCCCCATAGAGATAGCACAGACTGGGATGTTGGCCATTTTGAATTTCTTGTATCGGTAAATATTTAGCATTTTGCTTTTCCAGTACCAAAATTTGAATGGCGACCCATGATTTTTATTCTTTATTTCGAAAGGGAATGGTTTAAAGTTTCCTCTACGGAAAGTCCGAGCAAGGTTTAAGTATTTCATTTTCGAGGCACGAACCTCCAAAGTCAGATATTTATTTCAGTGAATCTGAACGGGAGGCACCGTGATCGCTCGCATCGACTGTTGATGAATGTTTACTCTGCACTTTTGGTTTGTATGGAAGATGACCAGTTAGTACCTTGGCGTTCTCTCTAGGATCAGAAATAACAACACGAGTCTCTCAAGTTCGGAAAGGTGCCATGCGTCGAACACTATTAGGCCTTACGCAGTTTCAATTTCAACTTTCGGCCATGTTTAATGAATTTTCTTTGATGCGAGATACTACTTATATTGTTTGACAGTTTTCGACACGATAAACGAAATCATCGCGAAAATGAATTAATGGTCATGGCCATTAATTCATTATCACGATGGTTCCATTAATTCATTATCGCGATGGTTTCATTGATTGTGTCGAAAACCGGGGTCGAATATATGCATGGTCACCCATTCATTATCTTTCGACATGTCAAACAATACTATAAGTAGTATCTCGCATCAATCAAAATTCATGAAAATGACCAACTTTGTCCCTTTAAGGTAAATAATTGAATTGAAACACTATAAACAATCGCGGCGTGTGTTAGTCGCCAGTAGGCGTATAGTAGTAAAGTTTGCACTGTTTTAAAATTTCTTGTTACTAAACCGTATTTGATTCTAATCCCTCTCAGGTACCATTCAGGGTCAGCTCTGCCAAGGAATGTAAATATCGCCAGAATACCTCACCCTCGGACCAGTTTTGTGCGACATCCCGGCTGATAAAACACCATATGGATTTCTGCCATAATATCGATGGACCTCCCCTGGTACAACAGGTATGTACGGTGTTTGTGGCTCAGGTTACCTGGTTCAGTCGGTGCATACATCAAGTGAGGGAGTATCCTGTACGCGACAGGGTGCTATTGTTTAAATTATGTTGACATGGGGGTAAAACTTATCAGTAGATAAGAGAAATTGGTCTTCCGCCGGATTGTACTCGGCGAATTTACTAAAAGCACTGATAAATGTGCAGGACAAGCTCAAATAATATAATACCACAGGGGGCAGATGAAAGTCCCCTGGGGTGGGGAGGAGGTTTTCTTTGTGCAACGGTTTACCTTTAATATTTGATTTTATTAATTTTGACTGTGATATTTCAAATAAAGCTTTCGACTCCAAACTGTCTGACTGTGTTTCCACTTCCTTATCTCCTCTTCAACCAGTGCACATACCACTCTAATTGCTGCGCAAACATTGCCAACTTGTTAATGACTGAGCGTATCAGCGGATTAGCTTATTAAGTCAACACCACAGCCGTCCCACACGTAGTAAAATAAGGAAAGGGTTGAAGATCTCAGACACAGTGTCACAAAAAACGCAAATCTGAGCAGATATAGAAGTCAATCGAAATTTAACGACTATCAAAAGCATCGCTATACCGATGAACTGTTACATGCCAAAGTACGCCGTCTAAAATGGTCATCTTGAGCCAGAAAACCAACCTACAGTTTTGAGTCGGTCATGGTCCGATGTCATCCGTAAGAGCGGAAGTCGGAAGTAGAACCCTTTGACCTCAAACCTGTTTATTTCCAGTCAAGAAGTAAACATATTTCCCTTGATGTTATATAATGAAAAGTTCGTACATTCTATATGAGCACGCTACAAGACTGGTTTTAATCAATCCTACAAAATCAAAACAAGGATTCAATTTTTATCCTTTTTGTCACAAAAACGTTGATAACGATGAGTTTGAGAACATAAACAAAACTTCTGAAAATTCTGCACAGAAAGAGATGAAGGGTGAGGTATCACGTTTCTTGCCTCTCGCATCTGGCACATGCATCTACACAAACCTCCATGATCAATCGAGGTGGTAGCTTCTTCAGCCACAGAAAAGGAGAATTTTTTTCTCCTTTTAGCGAGGCTCGGACAGCATCAACCGAACGAACACCGCTGCAGGCAGCTCAATATAGATTGATGTCATCATGAATGCCAGTATTATACACTATCCGTATTATTCGATGCCACCATCGATGCATCGTCATCGTACATCTAGCGTGTATCGTAAACTTAGCACACCGTCATTGACTTTGACCATTGATGCAAAAAATAGTCTATTTTTTACATCCATGCTGTGACCGACTCGTTTGCCCGGCTTCCCCGATAATATATCAGCGACTATCCATACCAATGAAGTTCTCACCTACTGTATTCCAAAAGAACCTCCACCATGTGCACATCGTATCAACAAAACATCTTGAATGGCAAGGAACACGACTTAGACTTCCTAGTTTTACCCCCGGTATAACCAGGCTTACGAATTTGCTGACATTTTCTTGCCTGTTCTCGTTTTAAAATGTTAGTGTGTTTTTCCCTTCCGCGTCTATGTCAAGCGTAAGTTATAGTATTTTCCTCAAAGACGGACAGCCCTCTCTTCCGTTTCCGAGAACTAGATGGATAAAATCATCAACTTTTTATTCAGTTTTTTGTTTGTTAAGGTGCTGGTACTGCAAGCACGCCTTTTCAATAAAAACGATTTCATGGTATTTGATACATCGTCTATGTATTCTGTAAAAACGTCAGCGGCTGCGATTATGTTGTTGCGCGGCCCAACAGAGGGTCCACGCTGACTTTTATATATTTTCGCTGTATTTTTATGCACTTTCCACCATTATCATTCTTCCAACACGCAACTCAACGAAGGCAGAACATAATATGAATGAGCTAAAAGCATGGACTTAGCTTTTTAAAGTCCTAGGGTAGGAAAATGCAGTCAGGAACTTAATCTATGTCATCAAAAATTTTGTAACGTTGCTGTTCTCCTTCAGGCCGTCCAGATTTATTTTAATTTTTTTCTGAGCTGTCTCTCCACATGGCTGTTGTTATTGACTTTTAACTTTTCTACATTTTCTCATCTGATCGGTCGGACGGTAGCCTAGTTGATTTCATCACAGACAAGGAGCTTCAGTTTCTCTCCACGAGAATATTTTAGCGTCCACGGTCGTAGATTTAAGGTTTCCGATTTTTTCCCAATATTTTCTCTCCCAAACCGATCGCGCAAGGTCGTGGCTGTAAAGTGTTGAATTTTCACGACATGTTTCTCAACGACCGTGGCTTTCAGGTATTCGACTTCATTTTCTGTCCACGGCCGGTTGAGGTCGTGGCCGTAAAGTGTTAAATTTTTCCCGACATTTTCTCAACAATCGGTCATGAGGTTACGGTTTCAAGCTTTGAATCTGACTTTTTTCCCGGTAATTTTTCTCAACGATGGGTCGTGAGGTCGTGGCTGTAAAGTGTTGAATTTAGCCCGACCTTTTCTCAATGATCAGTCATGAGGTTATGGCTTTCAGGCTTTGACTTTTTTCCTGGTAATTTTTCTCAACGACCGATCGTGAGGTCGTGGCTGTTAGTGTAAAGTGTTGAATTTTTGCCAACATTTGTCTACACGACCGGTCGCGAGGTTGTTGCTTTCAGGTTTTCGACTTTTTTCAGTAATTTCTCTCAATGGCCGGTCACTAGGGAGCTCCTTTACCGTTTATTTATGAATAATAAGTTGTTTACCTTCCTGTTTATTTACGAATTCATGAATATTTTAAGCGTCCACTAGTTTTACGGACGACATCGTGACACTGTGTCTGTGATTTTCAACCCTTTCCTTATTTTAATGCGTGTGGGACGGCTGTGGTGTTGACTCAATCACTTAATCCGCTGATACCGACAGCGGATTAGCAAGTTGGCAATGTTTTCGGAGCAATTACAGTGGCGTATACACAAGTTGGAGAGGAGATAAGGACTTGTCGGTAATATATAAAGCAGTCAGACGGTGTGGAGTCGAAATCTGTATTTGAAATACCACAGTCAAAATTAATAAAATTACTTGTAGTAATAAAGAAAGCAGTCAGACGGTTTGGACTTGAACTTTATTTGAAATATCACAGTCAAAATTAATAAAATAAAATAAGGTAAACCGTTGCACAAAAAAACTCCCTCCCCACCCCAGGGGACTGATTTCTTTCCCCTATGGTTTATTGTGTACATCGAGACCTTGGACTCAGCCACCGCGTTTCTTTTTCAACCTCTAGGTCGCTGGCCGATGGTTTATAATGGGAATAGCCAACGCCCACCGTTGCTACAAGAAGTTTGTCTTCTTCACGAGCATTCAGTCGCAAATTGATTGGATAACAGACGTGGTCAGTGCCAATGACGTCACAGTGTAAGCATGATGATTGGTTGTAAAGGATAATTAGTGTACATCGTCAGTACCTATGACGTCACAGAGTTGCTTCGATGACCGGTGTCTGTTCAGCTTGCCAAGGACTATTTGTTCTCGAATAAGCTTATAGATTCATATTATTCATATTTCAACCGTTGCATGAATGGAACGTTTCATTTATTTCCCCACAGTAATGTAACGCACAAGCTGAATATCGTGTCTGTCAGCTTAATCGAATTCGTTCCACTAGTACACTGCATAAAAACCCTATAATACTTACTGTATTAACATGGATTATTGCCTGTATTTTAGCTGAAGAGTGCATATACAGATGAATTCAGTCAAGAATCCATTTTTGTATTCAGCAAGCCTGTATTCATGTGGATTCATCTGAATTCACGTGTATTATACCATAATACAGGCAACTCATTCATGTGAATTTATCTGAATTATTGGGTTTCATGTTCTTCTTTTGAACATTCACCAAATGTCACTGCACGATTCTAGTGCGTATGTTTCCGTGGATACTGCGAGTCACAAGTACTCACGTGCAGCTCACGTGATGAATTCAAAAAGTTTTGATAATAGTACTGTGTAGCTTTTTATTAGTGAGTCTTGTCTTCGGACGATTTTATGTTGTGCTTTACGTTGAAATAAATGGGCTAAGGAGACATTTTCTTGAGACATGGAGAAAACCTTGTAAAAACCAAAGAAGGCTCTTTCGAATGAATAGATTGCTTTAAAATTATAACACTTTATTTTGTAAATAGTACACTAATTTACATGAGTTTTGGTTTACTTGTACAGCTTGTACACCGCTGACAGGAAAGAGCATTTGGTGAAGTGTAAATGTGTAGCTGCATTAAGTGATATGTATTCTCTCTACTTTCAAATTTTACAGTCAGGTTGATGCGAACACTTGACTACGAATTTCAGGTAAAATTCACGCATACTGACTTAAAAGGGTTGCCTGTCTACGATAAAGAAATATAGAAAGCCATATTCAAATTACTCTTGACAACACAGTTTTGTTGATTGTTACATGGCTGGCGAATATTCTAACCATACAGGCGGTATAATGTAAGGAGAAAAAATGATAGAAATTGATAAGTTCAATACAATGTACTGTTGTATTCACCGTTACAAATAAGACAATGGTTTGCTCGTTGTACAAGATGCGAGGTGCATTAGTATTCATTTATGCAAATTATATTACAGAGCATTGCTTTGATATTAACATTTTATATGAAATGTCGAATATTCACGCACCTCACATCTTGCATTGCATGATGGTTTGTGGTGTCAATAAAAAGCTACTGTACAATGATATCGACGACCGGGCACATGATTATTGCCAGTTGAAGTTACTTAGTTCTGGGCTTTATCATTTCAAGTACAGCGGGCATTTTGTAATAATTGCAGTACTCTACAGCTGTCTCGGATTTCCTCGGACACTCTGATACCTGAAGGAATCAAAGATTTTAAAGTTTAAGTTATGGACAATTTGTTTGTAAACTGAAATTCTAGACTGCTGTTTCGGTCACGGTACAGGCAATTTTCGCCGTACAGAGATGTGACCCGCACCTCATACTGACACTGACTACGTGTACTCCGGTAAAAGTTCTATCAGGCAGGTTTAGGGATAGAATCCCTGAAAACTGTCCACAGAGTCGTCGTAATAACATTAGGCATACATGTCACACAAATATTTGTGTTTATAGACAGGAAAGCTTCATGTTCGTCATCCTAAAAAAGATACCTGATGATATCTATGGCGTTGGTTGTGATTCTATGATGTGCTACAGTTTTCAATGAGCCGCGAGGCTTTTTATCTTACCGAAGACTGCGGTAACCATAGACCCTCAAGAAAAACTGTAACTTCAATTCACGAGACGTATCAGGGATTCTGTGCTTCTGAGATGTACATTAAGTAAAGGAAAACCAATAGAGGGCGTGATACTCACCAAGTATTCATATTTCACATCTACGCCACTATCGATCAGCAGCTTGGACATCTAGCATGGCGGCATCGTACAGCACGCATCAGTAACGACTCAGTCCCCCACTGTTGGAAGAACACGTACCCTTATTACTGGAAACCATTACAGTTCGACAGATCTCGCTCTATCAAAATTGAGATCAACGCCTAATATTCTGTTTGTATAAGAGTCGAATGTGTCTTTCTTCCTAAGAATGTCGGTCGCTTGGTTAACATCTCCATCGATTATCTTTGGTTAGTTCGGTTTATGCTTGGTTATTTCACTGAAGATGGGATTCCAAGAAAAAAAACGTTTTGATTGGTGTTTGTCTGCTGAGAAATATGCAAATTCTTTTCTCCAATACTGTCAGTAACGTAGGACATCTTTCTCAGGCCGTACCACTGCTCTTGAATGTTAGCGTATCCTTTAAGCCGGGAATAGGAAAATCTTACCGGAATGTCGTTCACATCTGCTCCTCGTTGGATACAAAGAGATGCAGTCTGTAAGTCACCTTGTTCAACTGCATTGATCAACGTCTACAGCAGAAAAAGAAAGAGAACTATCATGTATAACTGAAATAATTAAATGCAGGATTGACAAGCCTTTCAACAAGGAAACTCGACGCACAGATATGGACTTCTACTTTCATAATTCCGAGGGATATTTAGTGAAGGCATTAAAGCCCTAATAGCTGCTAATTTTATGCATTATCATGATTTTATTTTCAAACCAAAAATGGTTCTTTTAAATGTACTTGCTGAAGGACATGTATTGAAGTATCTGCTCGCTGATTCGGACCATGCCTACACGTTTTAATAGGTTTAATAATAAACGGGTGCCACACCCATAAAATGGCGCCCCATGGGAAAATACAAAAGAAACAGTATTTTCCTGCACATATACATCGTGATCATAACAGAAATAAGTATTATGCCATTTACTTGAATGCAAAAAACACGATGGCCAACATTATGTTGTTGCAATCTTTATTTTCTCTGTCATATGACTAATTTTTGAAAATGGCGGGAAATCTAAAATGACGTCAAAACCTTTGAATTTACATGCCACTCACAACACTCATGGCTGCGTTATATATTTTTTTTCAGTCTCTAATGGATCTTATTCAAATAAACCTTGGAAAACTAAGGATATTTGAGATCGGTTTATTAAATATTTGCAGCTATTGGGGCCGGGCTTTAAATCAATTTTATTCACCGACAAAGAAGCCGACTCTTTCATTTTTCACATTTTTATGAAGAGCTCAAGAGCGATTTCAATTCTGTCGGTGTACTTTTAATGCCAATTTTATCATACACAATGCAGGGATTCAAATTGCTGAAATAGACTCTATTCATTATCCTTTAAATGATTATAGGGAATGATAATTTTGAGACCAAGCAATTAAATATCGTTAGCCTGCACCGATATCTATTTTGTGCTTCTCTATGTAGTAACGGATGTTTCCTACTTGTTGTACTGCGTGTCTGCCGAAACTGTCAAAACTAGTCAGACACTGAAACACTATGTGTGTGACGATTAACCGTTTAAATCTAGCTTCGAATCCGTTAGTATAAACTGCGTGTAAACTGGTATGCTTATGGTATACATTCTTTTCACAAGCCGACTTTGGCCAAACCTTTAACCGTCATTTCTAAAATGACACCTGGACTTGTACACTTGTGATTGGAGTAGACGGGTTTACAATCTCGCCAACGACCAACGACTGTCATACCTCTTGCAGCTCCTTCCTGTAAGACATGATGTCGCCGTGACGTCACTGTTTCGATTCACTCCTGAAGCGTCCAATTCAACGGAATAGCGCAAATTGTATTATCTGTAACGAGACCAAGTTAACAAATTCAGGTATCTATAAACTGTACATTATTGCCTAGGCAACTTTGGTATCTGCTTTATATTATTTATAGACTATAATCTGAGCTTATCTCACGTATCTCAGAAGGCCTAATACTTCTGTATTTAGTTTTCATGGGCGAGACAACCTCCGTAATCCTAAGGTACTTCACAGCAGTAAGTTCGCTGCGTAGAATCCCTCGGCGCGTTCTAACTCACTTGCGTGACCTACATTTTAAGAAGGAAAAATATAAGTACGACGAAAGGACAGAAGACGCCAGGAAATCGTTTGCTGAGACAACGTCTTGAATTCTATCCGATGTCTTCAGCTATTCACTGCAGCTGTTATTTTATTTGGATGACATGTTCATGTTCCCATTCAATGGCCGTTCTTACTTCATTGTAACTGTGGCATTTGTGCTAAAACTGCCGCTCGTAAAATTTGCGTGAAAAGTAAGCTTAACATCAGTCTTGTCCATATCACCTGTGCCGACTAATAAAGTCAACGAGAGTGCAAACCTATCCAATCCTTTGCACACGCTGCTTGGGAATTTTGTTCGCGTTTCCCGAGTTCAGCAATGTACACGCAGAATGCAAGATATTACATGCAACGCTATTCGTGCTACAAGACAGCGATCTCTTCGACGGAAACGCTTAAATTTCTTTGATCGAAAGAAACGCAAGGGAAGACCGATGGGTTAAATAGGAACACAATGACACTGTCATGTTATATCTGGTCTAAAGAAGCGTCCAGTGTTTATGGTATGTTATTATGCATTCATTCCTTGGGTATGCGATATTGCGACTGGTGTCAGACGGAGTAATTTGAATACTCCAAGGTTTCATGTCTAATATCGCTGGTCATAACGTTTGTTGACCGAAGGAACCGAGCAGGAAATTACGCTACTTAACACTCTCGCTTTCCAGTTCACCGAGGCAGCCAGGCAGACGATGACGTCAGTGAGGCTCACACAGGTGGTTGGTGTCTCGAGGATACATTATTTTAAACTCCACACGGATAAGTGGTTGTGCTTTTAAAAGTGAGAATGGTTCAAACAAGATTGGATCTAATTTGGGATAATTGGATGGTGAAGTACGGTCGTTTTAACATGCAAATGTAGGTCTAAGCTTGTTTTTGTGAGTAATTTGTAAGTTTGCAACATTCAGCTATACAGCACCAAACGCTTTTGAAAAAATTGACAAATATGAAGATCAAATTATCCCAAATTAGTTCCAATCGTGTTTTCATTCAACGTCCCCTACGTGCTCCGCACTGCGACCAACACTTCTATGAATACCTACCGTTTGTATCGCACAAGTTTCTTACGAACCGAAAAGCAACCCGTGATACGCTTGGAATACGAGTGTGCTGTGTAGTATTTAACATTATAGCCTGAATCTGTCAAAATGTTTACCCAGCAGTTGATGTGTTTGAGGATTAAAATTGTTGCTCAGGACGACTTATCAGGTGTGGCTGGGTTTTTTGTGAGCGGGTGATAAGTGATTAACTACTGAAAGAAAACTTGGAAGCGGGTGATAAGTGATTAAGTACTGAAACAAAACCACAGAGGTGTTAATGGGAAAGACGACCTGAAATAATACACACGACCTAATACCTGCGTGGTGCAAACTACTCAAAGAAGTTCAAGAAACCTCGCGATTCACACTACCGTCATAAGAAATTCCATTACAAGGACGTGATATTATCATCAGATTCGGATGTAAATTTTGACCTAAACTTTGAGTTTTCAGAGTTAGATGATTGATGATACATGGGTTTCAAAAGGATTTCTTGACTCATTGACTGTCAGAGACTCGATTGCATGTTAGCTGGACGGCTATAAGTCGGTCATCACCGGCTTGAAACATATAGTATTTTGTTCGCAATCTATCCATAGACCGTACGCTCTATGATTTATTGATAATAAAGAATGAAGAGAACTTGATAACCGGTTTATGCATGGTAAATTTTTCCCTAAATTTGAAACGTGTCAATGTCATGGTGGTCTAATGGGCAAGTTACGTGGCCCGAAAACAAAACATTAAAAATCGTAAGCAGTGTGACACGAGTGATAAACGCAAGATGTGATAAGTCGATGTCATGGTGGTTTGATGGGAAAAATTAGGTTGCCTGAAAACAAAACATTTTAATCGTAAGCACTGTCTGTCACGAGTGATAAACGCTAATCTTGGATTCCGCGCTGTCTGACAAGAGTGATAAACGCTAATCCTGGGTTCCCTGTTAGCTCGACGGCTATAAGTAGGTTATCGCCCGCTTGAAACGTAAAACAACTCGGCTCCGCCTCGTTGTTTACGTTTCAAGCGGGCGATAACCTACACTTGTAGGCTAAGTCGTTAGCAGATGACATTGTTTACAGATACTTTGGCAACAAGCATTGATTCGATTAGTAAACGGAGCCATTTACTGACAAATTAAACGCCATGAGAAGTTTGCACTTCGAGACTATAATGTTGTGAACAGCCCATTCCGCAATCAGCCTGAACAATTGATACGGTGCTGTGGACAAAAAGTCGATTCGGATTACGATTAAACCAGAGTGTGCTGTAAAACCTCTACGTAACAAATCGATATCACATGCAGATGAAACACAATCATGTCGGCCAAGGATTACAGGTACGTAAATAGACCGTACAGACAACAACACGATAACATAGGTGAACTATTCCCTCAATAAACACAAATATGTCCGCATTTCTCTCGAAGAACGCGCGACTTTGGCTTGTTGACTCCATGGCACGCCGGGATGGCACGGCACTGATCAGATTCAGGAGTGGATCGACGCAAGTGTAAAGGTATACAGCGGACGTTGCGCTGTCAGTTTAAGAAGATAAACGAAGCACTATAGCCCTAGCACCGAAAATAGAAAAAAAACCAGACATTCCTATTACCTGATCGACACGGTCTGGTCACAGAATCACAGGTAACCAGCGGGTTCTGGCAGATTTGACCGTGCCGAGAAGCCAAGAAGTACCGTCTACAATTATGTGTGCGTTTACGGTAGTATAAAGTGTACGCCAGTCACTATGGAGTTATTATGGTTCCCAGGTCATCGTTCACTTTACACAAGGTCATAAAGCGACGTTTATGTGTATGTAATTGTTCACATTCACCACGGAGAAAACCGAAAAGCATTGTGGGAAAATCCAGGTGCGACGTCAACTACGCTCAGCCCAAGTTGTACATTTGTACGGTTAGTCGCTGTAAGGTTGCGCGTACATGCGACCCGTATTGCCATACCACTTCCTCTGTTGAGTTGAGTTTTGGTTTTAAAAAAAACCGAGGGCGGGCTTCGGATGCTTGCAAGGTTGTTCAATTCTGTGCAATCTGATTAAAATCAGATGTAGAGTACGGCGACGTATACTTACGCTTACGCGGTATTCTGTCAGGCGACAGCAAGAGAATACCGCGTACGCGTAAGTAGACGTCGCCCTACTCCACGTCTGATTTTAATCAGATTGAATTCTGTGTTACAGCGATATGCAGCACATCTGGAAAGACTTTGAGTGTATGACAACGGAATGTGTGGTGAAGACCCTGCGTTTGTTCTGAGTGAAGAAGCCGTCATTCTTAAATACATTTATCCTCAGGTGATCACAAGCGTAAAAAGGCTTGATTCAAGGTTTTATTGTTTGAGAGCCTGTTTCGATATTTGGAAATTAATTCAGCATCCGCTTCATTCAAAAACTTTAGTAAACATGCGCATGGTGACCTGAAAATTGGTGTTTCGATTTATTTATTTATTTATTCATTTATTTATTTACTCATTTATTTATTTATTTATTTATTTATTTATTACACGTTTAATGAGCAAGCCAGTTACTAAGAAGAGTAATTTTCATCGGGGCTCAAAGGAAACACATTAACATTATATAAGAAAAAACTTTAAAAATTATTTAAGAATTATGTTAAAACCAAGAAAGGATCGTCGTTTTCGTCTTTTAGACAATGATTTCCAGGTAGCAGCTTGGAAAGGTCTAAGCGATATGTGATATGCTCAGTTGTCGAATTTGATCATGTGTTAGAGGATAGAGGGACCTTTGGCAGAGTATTAACCAGCTCACACCGAATGCCAGTGGAAATCTCAATCGTCTTGGTTACAGAGGAATTACTATACATTGATTATAAGGTGATTGCAGATTCTCCGTCGTTGGTTCCGTTGTGTGTTAGCAGAAATGTGACTGTCTTGCTATAGTGCGTCATATTACAATTTCACGTTATAAAACCTTAACCTTTTAATAGGGTGTCCAACACCTTTATACAATCAAAGGCTGTCCTTATTAGAAGCAATTTTTATAAGGTGCGGTAGGTACTTTTTATGGTAATTAGCAGGCAAGGAAGTTTCTGCTTAGCCTGGCGGCAGTTAACGTACTAAGGGGCCAACGAGGCGGTGCGTATAATTCAAATGTGTTCGCGAGTTGCCGACAGCTTTTATAAGTCAAACTTACAAGGATCTACCACTTGTGGGGTTCATTTAAAGCTCTTGCTGTTAGAAAAAATTCAACGCCTAATCTTTTTTACGAAAATCAAAAATTATATTTTCTCCATGGAGTTGACACAGGTATGGCAGCCATTTTGAATTCTAAATCTCGGTAAATGTTAGACTGAAGGATCTTCGAACGACGGATCTTCCAAATAAGTGGATGCAAAAATTAATATATCGTGTCCAGAGGTCACTAGGAGTGACCTAACATCCACCCTTTTAATATAATTTTAATTTTGGGGACAATTTTCTTTCGTTTTGGTCAAAATGTCTCATCTGAAATCCCTAAGTTTCCTTTTTACCCGATGAGTTCATTCAATCCTTATCAAATGATGATGATTTTGCATGATTGTTTTAAAGTGGAATTACTTGTAATATTTTATACATGTTAATTTTGATGCCATACGTCACCGTGATATTATTGGCAAACCGTGCGGAATCGAGAAAAAGACGTAACGTATATCGAGAAGCAACGATCAGATTACGGCATTTCACGACTGTTTCTAGTTTTAAGAGAACACTTCGAAGGTGCGTTGCTGCAGAATGACACCTTTCTCGAGATCAGAAAGAGCAAGGCTTACACACCACTTCACCAGACCAGCACCAGTCAACTTTGATTGTCATTCCGAAGACTGCCCGATATTCCATGATTTCACACCTCTCCTGATAGTGACAATGAAACAGGACGTAGCATTGCTTGACATTTCGAGATTATTTTGAGCTTTTGAGGAGCATTTCAGTTTTGTTTATTGGTTGGCTGTCCAACAAAGTTCTTCAATCGAAGACTGTTCGTAAGCGATTTCAATAAGGCTAGGCAGGTACTTTGGTACCTGTGTTAGCAGGCAACGGATTTCTGCTTCGTCTGGCAGCAGATAAACGGTTCCACTGGGACCATGGAAATATTTATACTTCCATGTTGGGACCGATCATTTTTGCAGCCTTTTGGGGTAAAGTAACCGTGGTATAGTATAAAAGAGGTCGGTGGTATGGGAGTATACAACAGGTTGTGTTTCCTAGGGCCTGTTCAAGTACAGTACCGGTAGTAGCTTTAAATCTTGCCAACGAAGACGTGCACCTTTTCTCATATCAACACAAATTACACCCCAATCAGCCTCATCCTACCAAAGCCCATAAATGTTTGATTTCAACAAAGACATGTTCATTGTGAACTATGGGCTTGTTAATTACTCTCTCCGTTCCTGTCACGAAATGATGCAAAAATGTAAAATTTTATTTCCGCTTTTATTTGTAAACTATAGATAAATAAAATTGCTATGACCAGACTGCTGATCACTGAAACGCAATTTGATAAAAATTATCTGAACAATATAATTTTATTCCCACATTCAACATTATTGGTAATAATTGTACATTCAGAGTTGAGCACAAAAAACACTGTTCAGAACGCACATCATAAAGATTTATGGTGGACCATATCCATCGAAGTATTCTCAGAACAAAATATTAAGTTTGTGTTATCTTCACGGGTGCTTATGAAAAAAACGTTCAAAGTTCTCTTCATAACTGGAAGTCTAATTATGTTTGCATCAATCATTATTCATTGCAATCCATTATAAATTACCAGTAGTGGCAAGGAAAAGCAGAAAGGGATTATATTCCCTATGGCTAATGACTTTTGTTGGCTTTGTAAAATTAGCTCGAAGATATGTCAGCGAAAAGATAGTCTTTCACACAATTCAATTTCGATTTTTTGAGCAGAATATACAATAGTCCTTATCTTCACTGTCTGGACTTGATTGGGACGCCCCGGTTCATCTGACCGGAGTATGAATTTTTTCCGTCACGTGGTCGGGGTTATCCGGCGGATTCTCCAATCAAGTGGCCGCCATATTGTATTCGTCGTCTGCCCCGACCAAAATCGATCGGGCTATTCGGGGATCCCCGAATAGATGCGCGCGCAGAATTCCCGACCCAATCAAGTACGAACTTACTTGCCCCAGGTGCACCGGTCTACACCGGTCGTCCAATCAAGTCCACCCACTGTCTTGGACTGAAGGCATCGCTAGAGGGGGCGCTCTAGAGAGCGCCCTCGAGCGACGGATCTTTTAGTCTACTACTGTCTATGCCGTGATCAGCAACTTCAAAGCAACTTAGACCGAGGTTCTTGTATCTATCACGCGATTTGATCCGTCTCTTTTTGTATGGTGTTTAAATTCCACTCCTTTTCTCTCAGTAGCGAACAGCAGACTTCCGAAGTACCCTTCTTAAGTGGTAAATTCCATCAATCACATATATTAATATTTTTAGTCTAAAGCAGCTTGACAAAAGCAGCCTTTTGGGGCCAAAGGTAGTAGTAACACCGGCTCTTTCATAACTGCATTGTATGCTCACACAGTAAAATATACTTGGAGTACTGTAACTGTAGATCGAGTACTAATTTTCAATTTCGTACAACTGAAAAAATTCCTACCTTGTATAACCTATTTTGCATCACATTAACTCTTTAAAAATGAGTCAGCTCCATTTTCAGGCATTTTATATTTTATAAAATCATGAGTACTATCACAAATAATTCAAAATTTGTCAATAAATCCTGCCATCAACTTAGAGTTGTAATGATTAGTATTCTTGTGTAAAACATTTTACTACAGTTCATCATGATTTTCATAATTGATGAGTTTCTTCCACCACTCTCTCAGCTCCTGAACCCTGTCCCAATCCACCAAATACCACCAGTATTTGACGTGGTCTTTCCGTAAGTTCTTGTGTTTCAGGTAGTAAGCGTGCTCCCAGACGTCGATAACAAGGATGGGAAACTGACCATCGCTCAGTGGAGAGTCCTGATTTGCTGACGTGGTGATGATCAACTCTTCTTTCTCTGAGCCCAGTTGGAGACATAACCATACATATCCTGTGATGAGATTGACAAACGCCATTGATGGAAAATTTTGTGAAATATTAGTAAATATGTATGTAAGATTTTTAGCATTTCAACTACCAGTGCATCAATAATTTCTAACACTATATCTACTATGGTTTTATCCTAGCCACAGAATCATCATGTTCTGTCGAGACTGTGATTTGACCTGTGAAGACAAAACCCTTGTGAGCTGTAACTGTGATATTGAGACAGAAGGAGATAACTGAATGCTCCAAATCTCCCTAGTGTGTGACAGATAGTGTTTACCCATGAAAAACCATTGTTTATATGAGAATTCAAAAATTTCCGCCCAGTGTATGCAAATGGCTGCATCATCAGTAATTCCCTATTGTGCGCCCATGGTCCTGTATCTTCCCATTTAATGAGATACAGTGTTCTTGATACCAGATATTATATCACTGTTTCATTTGTCTTGTTTGCTTTTAAAGGCCTTTAAAGGTATGCTTTGGCGATCATTATTTTGGCATTTTTCCAGTTACAGAGAAACTCCCAGCTGATTTCCAACATAATACCAAACTTATGAAAATGATGGCAACAGAAAGGGACTTTATTCCCTTTGTGTTCACCCTGATTCCCTATAAACAGGTCCACACTCCCTATTGGCAACAATGGGTTTGGGCCAAACCATGGTGAAAGGGTTAAGTTATCGTAAGACATGGAGACTTACCTGATCCAAACAGCACATTTGCCTGAGTAGAAAATGCCTCCTTGAAATTTGAAAAACTTCCAAAATCTCTCTTGATAACTTTGAGAAGGCTTCCCTTTGGAGTTCTGGTCATGTTCTCTTTATTTGGAGACATTACTGACCAATACAGGTTGTGGTTGACATAGCTGAAAACAAGGGAAACAAATGCTGGTGAAAAAAACTACAAAATAATTTGCCTATTCATCATGTGTTCACTTCCATTTCTGAAAGTTTACCAGCATTGGGGAATACTAGTAGTCAGTGATAGCCACTGCGAGGAAAGGGCCAATGTGTAGTATCTCAGAAGCTTTCAGCCAATTGGTTGGCTGTAACTGCTTGTTATTGAGTTGATTTCCAAACAGCCAACCAGCTACACAATAATCGTACTTTCAGAATCCCAAAGTTACTGCACCAATCAGATATAACCTTCCGAGCCAGTGCACATCAGCAGGAAAGAACAAAAGCAGAGAAAGAATCAATACTTGCCCTACACAATAGTTGATGGTTGAAATATGATGTTTGTCAAATCCCTCATATGCTCCCTGGCATCTTTATTAAACACATTACACATAAATTATGAGACGCTCCTAATTTTGTAACTCACCAATTTTTGAGTGTTATATAATAAACAAACAAATTGGCATTCTTTGTCGTCACTGTATACTCAATCATACTTTACTCCAGATTTAGTGGCCTCAAAGATGTACACTTTTCTTAAAGATTTTCTCTGAACTACATAAATACCTCAACAGTGTGGACTGTGACCTTTGAACCCTAGTTTCAGCACTTACACAAATACATTTGCCAATTACAGGTTGACTATGAGGTTTAATTTTTTTAAAACCCTCTTGAAAGAGAATGTTGTTGTATAAAATTTTTGGAAAAAAACAAAGAAACAAGCTGTTTTCTTTCAGTGTAAACAAAACCTGTGCAAATATTTTACAATCTGCACATTTGCCTGGTGACCAAACTGAAAGTGAAACCAACCTGTTGGACCTAAATCAAACAACTATCAGGGGCACAGTTTGTTTGTTACACGAGTACTGAGACATCAAGAGCAAACATCATGCAGAGAGGGGAAACTACAAAGTGAAAGATTTCCCAAGTTTTAGCGAAAATATTGCAGATTGTGGTGACTTAATTGAAACAGGTGAAAATCACTGTTTTTGTTACAATTATCTAACACATGACACACTTAAAAAATGTAATGGGACAAAAGCATTTTTCAGAGTTCTATTGATCTTTGTTTTTTGGAAGGTTAAGATGCACATATTTCAAATAACAGTAATTACTTGTACAATTATCTTGGACTTGAATGTGTGATTGAAAATTAAATATGAGCTCCAGTTGTCTAAGTGCAACAAGATTAATGGACACAGAAACCTTTAACTACAAACTTAAAGGAGTTTTCAAAGCAGCATAGTCTGTCCCTAACCCTAATGACTCCCTAGGACACTGATGATTGATATGATGTGCTGCCTGTGTCAACTATCGATCTTCACTCATATCACACCGGTCTATGTGATCAATGTCTGAGAAAGGAATATACACTTACCCACCACCAAAGTTTCTCAGATAACTCCTGTAAATCTCTGACACTTGATCGAGTTTTTGTAAAATGACAAAGATTGGTTCGGCAGCCAGTGGATCTTGCGATTCAACCTGAGTGTTCAAGACATGAGAGTGACACATTATGATGATACTGGACTAACATTATCAAATTAAAAATACCGTCAAGGACACTATGTGCTCACATTCGGTTTGAATTGGTCCATTTGAGAAATATTTAAACCAGGAAAAACAAGAATGACAAAAGCAAATAAGGTCTCCAACTTAGGTACTGGAGGTCATCTTTAGGAACACGCATATCAACTTCTATAGCAATGGGAGAAGCAGATCCTAAATACATAAGCAAATGTCAACAACAAAAAACAGAGAAGGCTTGATAAAAAGAAAAGGTGGGAGTGGGCAAAAAATGCACAAGGGATCTGGTAAAAAAGTAATGCTACATCATCGATCTTCTAGACCCTACCCCCTCCTGAATATCAAATGTTCCACCCCTTGGTATTACATAAGACCAAATGACAGGAAGTACATTTACAACCTTGGAGATTTTTAATTAATGCCATGAGTGTTATCATTCTAATGTAAACAGCACTTAAGTTAGTTACAGATAGTGAAATGCCTTCCACTGTGGGTGGTGATTACAACATCTGGAATTATCCTGGATCCAAATTTCTCATCAGTTCTTGTATGTCTTACATAGAAAAGTTGCAAAAATTGGTCCAAAATGAAAAAAAAATCACCTCAGCTTTGTTTTCTGGATCAAATTTTCCTACAAATTGGTACCAAATATGACAAAATTATGTTCACAGCCTTCAAAATTGTCTCACAACATATCCTGGGTTGGTGTAGGTCATTTAAGGTCACAAACTGAGAAAAGTACCTAAAATATACAAATTTTGGGGTTTCCCAACACTTTGAGCAGAAAATTTATCTAATAACATCTTTCGGGACTTTATACCAAATTACAAAGCTATCAAACAAGGGACTTTATACCAAATTACAAAGCTATCAAACAAGTAATGCTGAGATAAAGTTTTCTTGACCAAAAATGACAATACTGTCTTAAAATACAATTTTTTATATTTCAGGACAATTTCCTCATATCTAACTATTGTCATCTCTGTACGTCTGTGTACCAAATATGAAAGCTGTCTGTCCAGGGGTTTTAAAAAGGAAATACTGTCTAAGATTTTTTGACCAAAAATGACAAAATTGCACAAAAATAGTAATTTTCCCAATTTTGTCATAATTTCAACAAATTAGAAGAATAACACCCTTGCAAAGAGACAACCTAAATTGAGAGCGATTGGGCTGGCGGTTTCAGAGAAGAAGAATTTTTACTGAAAATGAGAAAAATCACAAAAAAATTCAGCAAAAATACAAAATTAAGGATATCTTCACAATATTCATAAAACTGTATAAGGTTCATCTAAGGTACTTGCACACAAATTTTCAAAGCAATCAAAAAAGCGGTTCTTGAGTTATTAATTCTTAACCATTTTCACATTTTGTAAGCTCATTTGCATAATTTTGGTAATGCAGACTTCATTTGAACAAAATCCCATCTACAGCCCAGGATGCATCCACACACCAAATACCAAGCTGAAACGTGCAGCGGTTTGCGTGTTTTTGATGTTGACGGACATACTGTACATACATACATACATACATACATACATACATACATACACACATACATACAGACGCCATCGACTTCAGCCTATACGATAAACTCACATTGGTAAAACCAAATGTGAGCTAAAAATGAAATTTGACATAAGGTATGTTCAGGCTGCTTTTATATATTAAGCAATGTAGGTGCTTTGGCAATGATGATTTAGGGGTACAAC
Source organism: Ptychodera flava (assembly GCF_041260155.1). Taxonomy (NCBI): domain Eukaryota; kingdom Metazoa; phylum Hemichordata; class Enteropneusta; family Ptychoderidae; genus Ptychodera; species Ptychodera flava. The sequence goes on along the minus strand of NC_091938.1, from coordinate 29,039,664 downwards.
ACGGACAGTGTATTATAAAAACAGACCTAAAATGATGGTAAAAACAGCTAAGTATTTAACATGATTTGGGGAGCAGGAAAGAAAATTGCATTTTACAAACAGAGTAACAGGAAATAATATGTACATCAAATTTGCAACTGGTGGTCTTTTACAGTGTCACGATGACTTTTCTTTTTTTTGCTGAAAATATCAGTGTAAGAACATGAACATGATGGTGAGTCATACAGAAACCAAAAGAAAAGAATCGAAAATGATAGTAAAGATACTTGGAAGATAAGAGGAGCAGACTGATAGTGATGAGAAGATAGACAAATTCAATAGTATCTGCAGCAAAAACACAGAATACTCTGCAAAATCATCTTTATTCAAATAATCTAGTTGCATTTCCGAAACACGAATTTTACAATGAGAGAATTTTCCAAACAATTTTCCCAAACAATTGAGTGCATCTTGATCACATATCATTCTTTCTCTCCCTCTTTGCCCCCCCCTCTCTCTCTCTCTCTCTCTCTCTCTCTCTCTCTCTTCTCTCACACACACACACTCTCTCTCACACACAGAGGAACAAAAGGCCTCCAACATGAAAGCTGGGTTAACTTTTCACCAAGACGTAGAATATTATCCCCTCCTCAAATAGATAATGGGACAGCGTTTATAGTTAACTCTTTCGTGTTTGCGATGTCACCTTTCCACGTTGAGTTTTCGTTTTCGCTGAAAATATTAGTGTAAGAACATGAACATAATGGTGAGTCATACCGACATCGAAAGAAAAGGAATCGAAAATGATAGTAAATACTCGTCCGTATCGGATGGAACATAATTCTGCATGAAGCTTCATGTACAGAGAAGCAAAGGCGACTTTCGTAGCTACATCCACATTTGTTGATAGAAGTTTCTGATTAAATACCTTGGAATATTGGACACATCACTGACCTTAGACCGCCAGGTACTCAGTGCAGCGTTCATCTTCTGCGTATAACCTGCATGGTGACCCTGGTGGTGAACGCGCACGGTCGCCTCGTCGATATACGGTTCGAGATCGCCATAGTCGTAAGGCAGTGTCGGCAGCTCGTAGCTGCTTGCATAGGTTGCTATTATTTCGTACGGTAACGGGGCATTAGCAATAACTACTGGGATAAATGCGGCGAAATACGTCACCGTTGTGGCTAATAGAATCTGAACGGTACACATGTTGTTCACTCAATCACAAACACTGCTGAACTGCTGATTTATGACCCTGATCATGTGACAGTACTCCCGGGGTCAACACAGGCCAATCATAGCTCCATAGCTACCTATGACAACAACACCATTTCCGCGCCAGCAGGATTTCACCGGTTCTTAAAAACGGTAAGCCACTTCCCCATCGACATTCTTGTGTCGATAGATTGCTCATATTGTCCCGAGCATAGTTGTGCCTTATGGACGATTAGCAATTTTGTGTGTGCAAGGCTTTTCACACAACATTACATGCGATACGTCAGCTAACCCACGCCATGCCACTGTCACTCATTACAGTTGGATGACAAGACGTTGCCGAGAATTGAAAGCTGCCAAGAAATCCGAAATCCGCTAGGATTTTTACCGTATCCGGGTCTTGTAAGTGCTACTGAACCGCGTACACAGGGAATGCAGACCTAAGCAGGGAGATCGAAATATATCATGCATTGAATTTTGGGCAAACAACAGTATCAGTGCTCATACATAATAAGTCGATCTCCAGCATTGTTCGGGCCTCGGAAGCACCCACTTTACGATGGATGAGTCAAGCCTATACAAAGCATTATTGCAAGGTGACATGGAACGCCTCCCTGCACAAGAATCGAACACAGTTCGCATCTTTATTAGTTCCACATTCACAGGTAAGAAAATTATAAAAATTCTGCGGTATAGAAATTTACGTACTTCGCCAACATGTTTCACTCTGATGCAGCCTGCAGGCTTAAAACGTCCCATAACATACAAGGATAACGCCCTACCCCAAAGAAGTATCATCACAGGACCGGTAGCTTGGGCGTGGTTTGCTGCGGTTCCGTAGTCCTACCACTCCCTTTGCGGTTGTGTTCCCCACTCCCCCAACACAACCGGCAAAGGGAGTGGTAGGGCTACGGAACCGCAGCAAGGGCGTGGTATGATCACGTCTTAATCTACATACAGTAAAAGTAATTGCACTCTCGCTTTAAAACGCTATTCGTCTTAAGATTGTTTCTTCATCAGATAATTTCATTTTGGTCTTCATGTACAAGGTTGTAAAATGAACAAATTAAAGTGAGATAGTCAAATAAGGACAGCTTTTCACTGCCATTAAAATTTTCCTCCTTCAACGTTATATTTTCACATTGAATTATAAATATGTCCAAAGCAAGCTTGTAATGCAGTAAAAGTAATATATCTGGGTGATGCAAAACTCACGGACAAATGTAAGCTATATGTGATATGGTGATATCACATAGAAACTTCCATTTGTAAATTGTGACAATTCTAATAATTTTTCTACGTATTTAATTACAAATTTTGTTTCAAAACGGCTAGTACTACAGGTTTTTAATGTTACAGCACCTTTGCAATGTGCAGGATATGTTATTTTGCTCCGATGTAGATATGGCGGAGGAGAGAAACAAGCTAATGAGGGAAGCGTTTCCAATAATACGAACCTACTGCCAGAGTAAAGGTTTAGAGTTTGAAGTTGTTGACATGAGATGGGGCATTCGAGATGAAGCAAGTTCAGATCATATGACGTCAGAACTGTGCATCCGGGAGATTTCAAATTGCCAGCGGTTGTCAAAGGGACCAAACTTTGTGGTAAGAGAAAAAGTTCAATGTAATATTCTGGGTAATTTTTTTGAACTTTTATCTACATGAATGTTTAAATTACTTTTACCCGGTAGCTTATAGACTCTACCTCTGCACCCTTCCGCACACTTTTGCACTTTTCTGCTGTTTGCGCATTGTCGATCAATGTTTTCTGCTGATTTGCAGCTTGTCAGAAGGCTTATTATCTCATTGGCGATTGTCACTATTCACAGCAACTTAGGGAGTGTATTTGTTTAATTCAATTATAACAGTGAGATTCAGCCAACCAATTAGATAACAGCTTCAGAGATGCTGCACATTAGCCCAATGTTTTCTTTACTTTCTCCCGTGACACACACACTCTCTCTCTCTCTCTCTTACTTGTTGTACTTGTTGTCATTCAGCCAACCAATTGGATAACAGCTCCGAAGATACTGCACATTATTAGCCCAATATTTTCTTTACTTTTTCCTGTGACACACATTTTCTCTCTCTCTCTCTCTCTCTCTCTCTCTCTCTCTCTCTCTCTTGGTGTCATCTGTATGAATCTATTTGTCTCTTTATTAGGTTTTCCTTGGCAACAAATATGGTTATCGTCCTCTGCCTCCCCGTATCAAGGCAGAAGAGTTTGAAAAACTTCGCGATCTTGCAGAAGCAACTGCAAGTCAGGAAGACATGCAACTTTTGAACGATTGGTATTTGAAAGACACAAATGCAGTACCAGAGGAGTACGTACTTCAACCAATCACAACTTATCTGAAGCACTTCAACAATGAGGATGAGGAATTTTCAGATCTGCGAATGCAAGATCGACAGAAATGGTGGCAGGTGTTGCAAACGCTGCAGACATTACTGAAGATGGCTGCTGATACAGCGATTAAAACTGGAGTTTATGATGAAGAAAAAGTGGAAGCTCTGTTCATATCAGGTAAGCTTTTATCTTTTATCTTTTAATTTTCAAAATTTATATGTCCTCTAGTCTGTGTGGAGCACACTGTTCTTAATACCAAGTTACAGGCAAGTCAATAGAAAGCTTACCGGTACATTGGCAAGGCTTTAATAGAGGGCTTAAAAATACTGAGCCCGTACAAAATTTACACTTGAAACGACATGTAGCTGCAATAATTGTAGCCCTTGGTCCGTGCACCGGCTTCTTCTGTGGTGATGGAGCAGTCACGGTCAGACTGTGGTGCTGTTAAGCGACAGGTTGCCAAAGTCCTCTACAGCCTGTGAATTTTTGTTGGATTTTTTTGTACTAATTTGGCATTGTGCAACATCAAATCAAGTTGCAGACTATGGACCTATCCTGGAACTGCCTGAGGCTAGATTTTGATTCTGACTTTAACTGGGGTTTCGCTCAGTACAAGTTTTATATGATCGGATGAACCTTGAATAATACACACTCCACACTAAATTATTCAAAAGTCTGTATAGAGATAAAGATAATTCATCTTGAGTCTTACGTTTCATCAATTGTTTGTTTACAGTAACTGAGGAAGAAGTAACACAAGCAATTATAAGAAATCCCGAGGCGGCAGACCATTGTTTGTGTTTTGTACGAGAAATTGAAGATGCTCAGGGAATTGTAACTGATGAGGAAGCAAAGCATTATGTAGACCTGAAGGAAGAGAGGTAACAACATTGCATTTTGCTACACATTCCATTCCTAGCAATATATCCACTTAAATGCATTTGAAATGTGATCAAGTCACACGATAAACCACACTGAGCGACAGTATACCATGGAGCTTGATAAGTTTACGACATATGCAAAAGCAATAGAATAAATGAAGTGAACTTGTCAAAACTGAGTGGTATACCCATTGCTTGGATGTTTTATTGCTATTATATCATAACAGTATATTGAAATTCTGGTGTGAAATGTCAAAAAAGGAATTTTTCTCCAGTTATTACGAGAGCTCATTGTCCTATATCGCAATATAGCAAGTTTATTTTCACATCTCTACCAATCAGATCACTTCATTTGCACCATCAATATGCTGGTATAATATAAATATCCAATATACTGGTATGATATAAATATCGTTATATCATACCAGTATATTGATAGCACAAATACAGTGATCTAATTGGTCAAGACGTGAAAAGACAGTGGTATATTGGCGATATACCATGGCTGACATACGTGCGAGCTCTCAGCTTGAGCAAAAATCCATTTTTGACGTTCCACGCCAGAATTTCAATATACCGGTACTGTTATGATATAATAGCAATAAATCACACCCAGAGACGGTATACCACTCGCTTTTGACCAGTTCACTTCATATATGCACTCGCTATCGCTCGTGCATGTATGTCATGAACTGGTCAAAATCTCATGGTATACCGTCGCTGGGTGTGCTTTATTGCTTAAATATTGAGCTACCTGTCATGTTAGAGCTTTGAATTTGAACTGCATGGATGGAAGCATACAAATGTACCTAATACTGGTATATTAAGGCAATACCGAAGGATTCAAATTGCTAAGCAATGGTTGCTAAGGGCAATTTCCAAAATCAATCAAAATGCAAAGTTTTCATGGTTTTCTTTGCATAATAAAGATTTACAGAACCATACAATTCCAAAAGACGAAGTTTTGTCACGTGATTTGGTCAGTGACGTCACACATATACAAATTTTCACAGCTGTACTTTAAAACGTTTCAGCTCCTACAAATTTTCACCAAATTTTCCAAAATTTCAGAATGTTACACGTGAGATAATTGTTTAGAGCCCCTAGTATGGATTAGATTATCTGTTCAAGTACAAACGATTTTTGAACAGGAAAATATCTACTGTGTCATTTTGTGAAATTTTGAAGGGTTTTACGGCGATATCTCATAAATGGTCCGGAATTTGTAGAAACGCATGCTCATCTATATTCTCATGTATGACTTCAATAATCCTACCAAAAGTCAGCTAAATTGGTTTACAATTGAGAGAGTTGAAAGATTTTGAGCATTTTCAAAATACCAGGAGTCGAAAATCCATAAAAAACAACAGAATGGTAAGATTTTGCACGCGCAAAAGTGTGCGTTTGGAACGTTGCCAGCCAGAGCAACCAACGCGTGCTTTGAATCCTTCGGTATCGCCTTAAACACATGCTTGTATGTCAGTTCAAATCAAATGAGAGTACATATCATTGATGCTATTGTTTGACTGATGCAGCGTTCAAATTCTTTTTCTCCCAGAAACTATTGAAAAAAATCGTCTTTTCATTTTTCAGTTTACTAGATGAGGAAGCTCAAGCTTTACTAGCCAAACTAAAACGAGAAAAGCTGATTTCCAGAATGAGTAAAGGAATAGTCAGAAAGTGGTCTGTTCCGTGGACTTCAAACGGTATGGACCCATCTAATCCACGTCATAAGGAATACTTAGAAGCCTTGTGTGATGAATTTATTCAGAGCATCAAGCAGCTTATAGAGAAAGGATCAAACAAACAAACAAACAAGGTACCCGATGATGCATTGTACAAAGAAGTTGTACACCATGCAAAGTTCTGTGAGACAAAATGCAGGTATGTACTAATTGTATACATGGACATACATATCTATAGAGCCTGTTTTGCCTTGTTTAGATTTTGTCTGTTTAGATTTTGTTTAGATTTTGTCTGATAATATGCACCTCATAACTGAAACACCTAAACTCTTGCTCAAACTCTCAAATATTCTCTTACTGATTAAAGAACCATGCAAATTTGTTTGTTCTAGAGTAGCAAATTACAGTGTAACTGTACATTTACCAATATTTGGAATTCATAATGACTGCCATCCCCATTTTAACACTTTCGTAGGGAGAAGTTGTATTTTTCATTTTCAAAAACTAATGAAGTTGGTGAAAACTTTACATACTCCAAGAGCTTCAAAATGAGTCCATACAAGTGGCAGATCAGAGAAATTGCAAAAATTTGAGAGTGAATATCTTTACCCAAGGCCCATAGCAAGTACGCACAGAACACTATGAATACAAATCTAGTGTTTAGCAGTAGTCTGTTCAGTTTATTTCAAATAATTATTTCATTTTCATGATTTCTACAGTTATTACCATACTTACCTTGCACAGCAAACCTAAAGTGCATTGTGTGCATGTGTCTCGAAATGTGCATGTGAAAGCTTGGCTTGGAGGACTTGCTTTATCATATGGCATGTTTGATGAGACTGGACGTTTACCTGGTACAACGCTCCTGGAGAGTAGTTTTTACTGCTGTATTTTTGAAAGTTGAGCACTTATCACTTGCCTTGCGCATCAAAACCCGCAATGTACTGGTGATACTTATATGATACAGCGTGATTCTCATTTATTGCTTACCTCACAAAAATACACTGGTTGTAACCACATACTGTAAAGTCAGAAATGTGCGATATTGACTTAGTTTCTTCTGTATCAAAGATCCTTCCGTGGCAGACAGTCTATGTTAGAATCAGTGGAGGAGTATGTCAAAAACTTCAGTAAGAATAAACCACTGTGCATCCACGGAGCATCAGGATCTGGAAAGACCTCAGTGATGGCAATGGTTGCCCAGAGCTCCAGGAAATGGCTGCGGTCAACCGGCATTTGTGTGCTCCGATTTCTTGGAACGTCACCACAGAGTACAGCAATTCACCAAACACTTCAAAGTATATGCAAACAGGTAAATCATGAAATCAAAGTTTCTAAACATATGAACTGTAAGACAATAAGTTGTACCACGGTCAAGGACACAGTGCTGGTTTCTTGCAAGCTTGGAACTCATCAATCATCCCCAATCACCAGCATACCAATGAGCTGGCTTGTTCTTTTTTCCTGTAACTGTGTGTAGCAGTATACACCCAAAAGCCTCTTTGCAAAATGCCCTGCCAGGTTTAGCCTCTTATGATCAGTGTTTTAACTGAGCAAACACAACATCAATAACAAAGTCCAAGTCATCAAAGTTTGAGCATTATGTGATTTTTAACTCACATTTGGTATACCAATGTGAGGTTCGTATGAGCTGAAGTTGGTGGCATCTGTATGTACATGTATGTGTGTATGTATAGTATTTCCATCAAGTTCAAAAACTCGCACGCCGCTGCACTTTTTAGCTTGGTATTTCGTGTGTTGATGCATCCTGAGCTATAGAAGATGGGATTTTGTTCAAATGAAGTTTGCATTAACAAAATTATGCAAATGAGCTTAAAATGGTCAAAAATTAATAACTCAAGAACCACTGTTTTGATTGCTTTTAAAATTTGTGTGCAAGTACCTTAGGTAAACCTCATACAGTTTTATGAATATCGTTAAGATATCTTTAATTTTGTATTTTTGCTGAATTTTTTGGTGAAATTTCTCATTTTAAGTAAAATTTGTTCTTCTCTCAAACCGCCGGCCCAACTGCTCTTAAATTTTGGTTAGATGTTTGAAAGGGTGGTACCCTCTAATTTAATGAAATTCAGACAAAATTGGAAAAAATTACTGTTTTGGGGCAATTATTGTCATTTTTTTGTCAAAAAATCTTTAAAAAATATTTTCTTTTTCAAGCCCCTGGACAGACAGCTTTTATATTTGGTATACAGATGTCCAGGGATGACAATTGTGAGATATGTGGAAGTTGTCCTGAAATATACAAATTCGTATTTTTAAGGCAATTTTGTCATTTTTGGTCAAGAAAACTTGTTCTCAAAATTACTTGTGTCATAGCTTTGTAATTTGGTACAAAAGTCCTGAGAGATGTTATTAGATAAATTTGATTCTCAAAGAGTTTGGAACCCCCAAATTTTTATATTTCAAGTAATTTTCTCAGTTTGTGACCTTAAATGACCTACACCAACCAAGGATATGTTGTGAGAAAGTTTTGAAGGCTGTGAACATAATTTTGTCATATTTGGTATCATTTTGCAGTAAAATTTGATCCAGAAAACAAAGCTAAGGTAAATTTTTCATTGCGGACCAATATTTGCAACTTTTCCAGGTAAGACACACAAGAACTGTTGACTCGGAGAAATTTGGAGCCAGGATAATTCCAGATGTGGTAATCATCCCCACAGTGGAAGGCATTTCACTATCTGTAACTGATTTAAGTGCTGTTTACATTCGAATGATAGCACTCATAGTATTTATTAAAACATCCCCAAGATTGTAAATACATTTCCTGCCATTTGGCGTAATGTAAACATGGTCAATACCAAGGGGTGGATCATTTGATATTCAGGAGGGGGTAGGGTCTAGAAGATTGATGAGGTAGCATTACTTTTTTACCAGATCCCTTATACCTTTTTTCCCAGTCTTTATTTTTTCCCTGCTCTCCCACCTTTTCTTTTTGTCAAGCCTTCTCTGGCTAATTTTTCGTTGACATTTGCTTATGTATGTAGGGTCTGCTTGTCCCATTGCTATAGAAGTTGATATGCATGTTCGTAAAGATGACCTCCAGTACCTAAGTTGCAGACCTTATTTGCCTTTGTCATTCGTTTTTTTTGGTTTAAATATTTCTTGAATGGACCAATTCAAACTGAATTCAAACCGGTATTTTTTGTATTGTTTTACATATAAGTGTCATAGCTTTTAAACAAGTTAAGGAATTTCAGTGATTCTCAGATTCTACATTGTCCGTGATCCACCAATTACAGACAATAAGTGTTGCATTCCAAAGAGAGGTCAACAGCTTACACAAACAGCTGATTCAATGAAACAAATTGGACACTTGTACTGCATACAAAATTAACTTCTTTGGTACAGTATCTGTAACTTTGATCATTTACTAGTATTCATTTTTGGCCTAGAAAGCAAGTACGTTTTCTTGTCCTCGTTTCAAAGTATGTATGTTGAATTAGCAATATAAAGTATAAATGTGCAAACAGAATGTATTATTGCATGCCTCGTATATCGAACGTCACGCGCTCCATAGGATTCAATGGTAACTCGTTGGTGACGTCGCGGGTCGCATAGTCATCATTGGACTAAAAGTGAACCGGAACTATTTTCAACTTGAAAACTTTTGGATGTAAAAGTCTCGAAATTTCATGTTTTGCACAGAAAATCCGGTTTTTGGAAAATTTCGCATAAAATATTGATAAATATATCAATGTGCCATTTGATGATGAAAATCATTCTATTTTTAACCGTTTTTCGTCTAAATGAAAAAAAGCATTTGTCTATAATTTGCCAATAAAGGAAAATATTTTTGGTGCAAACTGCGTTAGAGAGGCATGTAATAAAAACATTATAGCCCAAACAAGGGACTATGTACCCTTGGGGTAGGAGACCATTTGCCCGACGTAAGGAGGGCAAATGGTCACCTACCCTCGGGCACATAGTCCCATGTTTGGGCTGTAATATATATTATGTACTGGCACTATGAAAGTGGTATGTTTGAACAATGAATTCCAATGCTTTTCAACATGATTGTCAGAATATCAAGAAATTCTCTTTTACCAGTATTTGAAATTCAAAATGGCCGCCATCCTAGTGTTCATGCCGGAAAATTAAATTTTTGATGTTCACAAAACCAATACAGTAAAAACTTTACATATTCAAAGAGCTTTAATATGAGCCCCACAAGCAATAGACTGGAGAAGAATTTGAGAGTCCAAAAATCTCTCCCTTAGGCCTCCCTTTGACCCGAACAAGGATTCAATACATGAATGTTGGACAATTTTCCTTTGCAGATCTGTGAGGCTTATGGTCATCCACCACCAAATGAAGAAACACTGGGAGATTACACAGCAACAACGCAGTATTTTAAGAAACTACTGGACACAATTCCATCTGAGAATGCTCCCTTGGTGTTGGTTCTTGACAGCATTGACCAACTGTCTAGCACTCATGATTCGCATGCCCTTAACTGGCTTCCGAAGACACTCCCTAGTCATGTCAGAATTGTTGTATCTATGTTGCCTGATGTACATGGATGTCTTGAGTCGCTGCGCAGAAATCTGCCTGACAAGCAGTGTTACATGGAGATGCAACCTCTGACTGGTGAAATGGGTAAGGATATTCTTGATGCATGGCTAGAGAGCAGGCAAAGACAGATAACAGAGAAACAGCGAGAGACAATTCTCACCTCTTTGGAGAAATGTCCGCAACCTCTGTTCCTGAAAATTGCGTTTGATAACCTGATCCACTGGAAGTCCTATACACCCGCTGAAGATACAGCTATTGCCAACACGGTGCGTGAGGCGATTGAGGTTTTGTTTTCAGGTTTGGAAAAGAAGTATGGGCAGGTGTTTGTTTCGCGTGCTCTGGCGTACATCACTGCAGCTAAAGATGGAATAACAGAAGCAGAGCTGGAGGATGTGCTATCATTAGATGACACAGTTCTCGGTGACGTTTATCAGTACTGGGATCCTCCATCAGAAGATATCGTGCGAATTCCGCCCTTGCTCTGGAAACGCACAAGATATGAAGTTGATGAATACCTGGTTGAGAGGCAAGCTGGTGGCAAAACAGTCCTGGCTTGGTATCATCGGCAATTCATTGAAGCGGCCCAAAAGAGGTACTTAGGGGACAAAGACAAAGCAGAAATTCACAGCATGCTAGCTGAATATTTCCTGGGCACATATGCTGATGGGAAATGCAAATTTCTAAATCTTGTGAAAAGGAAGAAAATATTGACAAATGCGGATCGTCAAGTGGCATCTCAACCCTTGGAATATCAGAAGGGGGTATTCAACCTCCGGAAGTTATCTGAGTTACCCTATCATCTGCTTCATGCCGGAAACCTGGAAAAATTGAAGGAAGAGGTTCTCTGTCGGTTTGATTGGATTTTGACAAAACTGAGGGGAACTTCATTCTTGGAAGTCATCCAAGACTACAACAGTGTCCTGGAAGTTGTTGAGGACGAGACTGTGCAGTTAGTTCATGATGGGTTGATGTTAGCCGGCAGCAATCTGAAAAGTGATCCATTGTCACTAGCAGGTCAAGTTATCGGTCGATTGCATGGGATCACTGGGCAGGATCACCAGCTGGTTGTTAACTTAGTTGAGCAGGCGTTTGAGTGGTGTCACAAGACTGAGCTACCTCTGCTGGTACCAAAGACAGGATGCTTGATTCCACCTGGGGGACCACTGAAAACCACCCTTGCAGGTCACGTAAAGAGATTGGAGGTGGTTGCCATGACAAACGACATGAAACATATCGTCTCGTGCTGTGAAGTTTCCAAATCAGAATGCATGCTGAATGTGTGGGACTTTGAGAAATTTGAGCTTGTTCATGTTCTCAAAGCAAAACCAGGAGGTAAACCACATGCAATAATTATGAATGATCAAAGGAAAGTAATTTGTGGAGCTGGACCCTTCAGTATTTTCTCAATAGAAAGTGGGGAGCTTCTCCAGACAGTTGGCTCCTCGGATCATAAAGTTGTTGCAGTTGCATTGTCTCAGAATGACGAATGTCTATATACAGTGACTGACAAAAATCAGTTAAAGATATGGGAGATTTTGCACAATAAGTGTAAAGTTTCAGTGCCTACAAGTCACCAAGGAAATGTTACACAGCTCTGTGTCTCCAATGATGGCAGATTTGCGGTTACAGCTGGGCAGGATCATGTGGTTAAAGTATGGGACACAACAACTGGAGAAATACGTGGGAACTTTGAAGGCCATTCTAAACCAATTTCATGCTTGACAATTGCCCCCGACAACTCTACAATCATCTCTGGAAGTGAAGATTCAAGTGTAAAGATCTGGAAGGTGGACGCAACGGATAAAAATCTTGTTGCATCCATACAGGCCCATTCAAAGCAGGTGTCAGTTGTCAAGCTTATACGAGGTGGGACCCTGCTGCTTTCAGGATCCAAAGACCAGACATTAAAATTGTGGGACGTGCAGACACAAGTCTGTCTACAAGTGTACAGAGGTCACCAGGATGTAATATGGTGTCTGGCAGTAACCAAAGATGAAAAGATGATGGTCTCTGGTTCCAAGGATGATCTGCTGAAACTGTGGGACATAGATACCGGTGAATGCCTGATCACATATGAAGGACATTCATCGTGGATCTCCTGTGTTTGTGTGACAAGTGATGGACAGCATGTCATCTCAGGATCAAATGACAAAACAGTAAAGATTTGGAAGATAACCAAGGATACAAATGTGAGTAATTAAATTTAATACATTATATATTGGTTTACGTTGAATTGGTAACTACTTTTTGCATTTCATTTAATGGACTAGTTTTTTTTTATCAGTTTACATTTTATGGAGATGTGTTGAATTTCATAAAAAGCAAAATATATTTTTTATGCCAACATTTTGTAGTGCCTTCATTTCCATTATCCATTCATTATATTTCTCAATGGTTAACACTCTATGCATGAACACTTACAACATACTTGTGTTTTGTTCTTCCAGGCTCTACACAGAGAACGACATGAAACTCAACCAACTGCTGTGTCAATTACAAGCAATGGTACTGTGGCAATATCAGCAGCACCGAATGATACAACAAGGATATGGTCCTTCGAAACAGGGAAAGACCTGCATGTACTTCAGAATGATAGTGCCTGCATCGCATTAATGCCTGATGATTCTAAACTGGCAACAGGGTCAGCTGATAAAGTTATCCGAGTTTGGAACCTGCAGAGTGGAGAAATAGTCCACAGCTTGGAAGGCCATGAGCGAGGCATTGCTTGTCTTACGGTGACTCATGATAACAGGTACTTACTGTCAGCGTGTAAGGGCAATAGTATAAGAAAATGGGATTTGTATACTGGCGAGAGTTTCCCTGAATGGACAGGGCATGACAAACCAATCAAAGGTCTGGCAGTTACGCCTGATAACAGCAAGTTGATTTCTGGCTCAAGTGATGGCAGTGCGAGACTTTGGGATATCAACAATGGTGAATGCCTCCGAATCCTTACTGGACACACTGGTTCTGTAGACTGCATCGCCATATCACCCAATGGTAGCTACATTGCAACTGGATCAATGGACAAGACCATGAGGGTGTGGAATGTGAACTCTGGGAAGTGTGTCGACGAAGTTACTGACTTTGACGATTCCGTCAAATGCAACGGTTTTACACATGACAGTTCACTGGTAGTTGCTGGATCTCATGAGTCCAATAGACAACTCAAAATGTGGCATGTGGATAGCAAGGGCCACTGGTAAGTCTCATAACAGTATTTCCCCGGTAATAAGTCCCCAAAGCCACCGTTTGGGGGGACTTATAGGTTTGGTCATGTCCATGCGTCCATGCGTGCATGTGTCCGTCCGTTTATGCAGATATCTCAGAGATGCCTGGAGTGATTTCATTTAAACTTGGTACAAGGATTACTTCATATGTCATGCATATGCATGGTGATTTGTTTCATGATACAATCCAATATGGCCGCTGTGCAGCCATTTTGTTACCATTTTTTCATGTACAGAGCCATAACTCAGGCACATCTCAACCGATTTTATTCAAAGTTGGTATAAGGACATTGACCTATGTCATACATACGCATGTCAATTTATTTCATGATATGATCCAATATGGCTGCAAGGCAGCCATTTTGTCAAAATTTTTCCATGTTCTTAGCCACAACTCAGCCACGTCTCAACCAATTTTATTCAAAGTTGGTACAAGCACATTGACCTATGTCATATATATGCACGTGGATTTGATTTACGACACGGTTGAATATGGCTGGGTGGTGGCCATTTTGTTACAATTTTTTTCATGTCCGGACCATAACTCAGACATGTATCAACTGATTTTATTCAAAGTTTGTAGAAGGACATGAACTTATGTCATACATATGTATTTCGATTTGTTTAACGATATGATCCAATATGGCCACGTGGTGGCCTTTTTGTTGCAATCTTTTCATGTCCAGAGCCATAACTCAGTCAAGTCTCAACTGATTTTATTCAAAGTTGGTAGAAAGACATTGACCTATGTCATAAATATGCATGTCTATTGGTTTCAGAATCCACCGCAATACGGCTGCCTGATAGCCATTTTGTTATGATTTTTTCATGTTTGGAACCACTACTCAGACATGTATCAACTGATTTCATTCAAAGTTGGTACAAGGACATTGACCAATGTCATAAGTATGCATGTCTGTTGGTTTCACAATTCAATGCAAAATGGATGCCTGGTGGCCATTTTGTTATGTTTATTCATGTACAGAACCATAACCCAGACATATTTCCACCAATATCATTCAAACTTTGAACAAGGACACTGACTCATGTAATACATATGCACATCAATTTGTTTCACGACATGTAGGAGTGTCATGTAAATTATTGAATTGTCATAATTAGGCTGATATGTGAAGAAATACTGCACATCAAGTATCTTGAAACTTGGTACAGATGTTAAGCTCACATTGCTTTAACCCTTTGAACCTGGCTCGGACAGAAATGTCCGATGACGTCATAGAGTACCAGGGGGTCAGGGTGCAAAGGGTTAACAGAGAATAAAGACATTTATCAGTGTCAAGTTAATTAATTTGCAATTGCATATGTAATGAACTTTCCTAATTAAAATGATATATTCACAAATACTTCATCGAATTTGATGAAACTTGGTACAGATGTTGATCTCATAGTGTTGTAAATACAATTCAATGACACTTAGCGGTATCATTCAAAGTAATTGCTAATTTGCATTTACATAATGATTTTTTGTTGTTAGGGTGCATGTCCAGAAACACTGCATGGTGAGAAATGCTTTATGAAATATGGTATCAATGATAATATTGTGAGTGTTATGATAGAATGCAAAAATGTTTGGCAACATCCTGTTGATTTATTACTACTGTAATGGACTCATTTAATGACGTTTTGTTATGAGGATGGTGGCTTACATTTGTTTTATGTTTTCACCACCATGGAAATCATTCTCGGCCATTAAGCCCCATCGCTGTACCGCAGTATGTTTAATCACAGACCTAATTAATGAAGAGGACTCTATCCTCACCAAGGACTTGTAATTAAACGGGAAGTTACAGAACCGTGGGCGCACAATAGGCAGATTACTTATGACGCAGCTATTTGCATACACTGGGCGGGAGTTTTTGAATTCTCATAGCATAGCTTTGACTGTATGAGAAATTTGAATAATCATGATGGATACTTTCGTGATATATGCAAGAAGGGTCAAATGGTTGTACAGGGAACACATTTTGACATATATGCGTTCTCACGACAAAAAAAAACGAAACATTTCTTCAGTTTATTTTCAAGTCAAGTTTAGTCGCTACATATTCACAGACATCATACGCAAGATTCATTAACAATGAATGCCTGAAACATGGCAAAATTATGGGACTCTGGGACCAAACACGGCACATCCGATGAGTAGCGAGGCATTTTTACATTTGCATAGATTTGCAATAATCTGGTTTTTTAGTCCCCAAGGACACCGTCGGGGGGGGGGGACTTATAGGTTTGGTCATGTCCGTGCGTGTGTGCGTGTGTGTGCGTGCGTGCGTCCGTTCACGCAGATATCTCAGACATGCCCTGGTCAATTTCTTTCAAACTTTGCACAAGGGTAGTACCTACCCCATACAGATGCACGTCAATTTGTTTCACAATGCGATCAAATTTGGCCGTGTTAGAGGACTTTTTAGTTTACACCACCATAGACTACCATGTATAAGTCAGCTGTCCATAGAATCCCATGTATAACTTAGGCCAAGTAAAATAAAAATTTAGTTTCTCACATATTCATGTTGCAAAAAGGATTCAGTGACACAGTTTTTAGTCCCCACGGATGAAGTCCAGGGCCTTATAGATTGGGTCATGTCCCTCCGTTCACGCAGATATATCAGATATTTTGACAAAATGTCACGTGACCTTGGTGACCTTTGACCTCAAATATACATATTTGTCCATAACTCAGTAACCACAAGTGCTACACCTTCATATATGGTATGATGGGACACCTTATGACCCCACATATTGTATTTCATTAATTATGTGCATATCTAATTTTGAGCGAGCCAATGGAGCTTGAGGTCTGATTTTGGCATATAGGGATAACTTAGCAATACAATTTTTTTGATAAAATGTCACGTGACCTCTGTGACCTTTGACCTCAAATATACATATTTTTCCATAACTCTGTAACTACAAGTGCTGCACCCTTCATATATGGTATGATGGGACACCTTATGACGCCACATACATGTATTGTACCTCATTAATTATGCACATATCTAATTTTGAGCGAGCCAATAGAGCTAGAGGTCTGATTTTTGGTATATAGGGATAACTTAGCAATACAATTTTTTTGACAAAATGTCACGTGACCTCGGTGACCTTTGACCTCAAATATACATATTTGTCCATAACTCAGTAACCACAAGTGGTACACCCTTCATATTTGGTATGATGGAAAACCTTATGACACCACATACTGTACCTCATTAATTATGTGCATATCTAATTCTGAGCAAGCCAATAGAGCTGGATTTCTGATTTTTGGTATATAGGGATAACTATAGGATAGAAATTTTTTGACCAAATGTCATGTGACCTCGATGACCTTTTACCTAAAATATACGTTTATGTCAATAAATAAGTAACCACAAGTGCTATGTCCTTTATATTTAGTAGGATGAAAGACCTTATGACAACACACGCTTTGCTTCATTAATTATGCACATATCTAATTCTGGGCAAGCGAATAGAGCTAGAGGTCTGATTTTTGGCATATAGGGATTAATTAGCAATACAATTTTTTTTCAGAATGTCACGTTACCTCGATGACCTTTGACCTTGATTATACATATATATGCATAACTCAGTAACCACAAGTTCTATACCTTCCAATTTTTTATAGGATATTAGACCTGAAGATGTCACATCTTGTACCTCATTTATTATGCACATATGTATTTCTTGGCTTGCCAATACAGCTAGAGGTCTGATCTTTTTTTTCCGATTAGAACCATAACTTAGACGTGCCTCATGTGTTTCAAATTGGGAACAACGACATAGACCTATGTGCCCATAGATCTCAACATATACACTCCAGTGATACTTCTTGATGACCACATTTCCCTGCCCCATCAAGACTAATATTCCTTTACAAGTGGGGACTATGTCATTGTCAATGACTTGTACAGGGGAAGTTCTGTTTAAAGTACCCATTAGCAAGCGGGGAATGTGTCATCAACGATGACTTGTTGTATATTGCTTCAGATTGGATAATTGTTATCCAGAAAGTTAGCATTCACGTTTATTGAAGCTGCACTGCATGATGTGCTCCTGATGTGGTGACTACTGTTCCGGGGGTACCTTCATCACGATTAGGGTCAGAGATGTTGGAGAACCCATACATAAGTGAAACTTATACTAAGATCCAAAAAATAAATTTTGCTGTTCCAATAATATGGTTTTCAAAAATAGAGTAGATTGGTCTGTAGGGCTTTTTTATCCAGAACATTTTTATTTTTAAATATGCAATTTTTCAGGGGTTCAGGGCGATCAAACACTGGCCACAAACATTTCAAGAAAAATGTATCATACGTATAGAAGGAATAAAAACATAAAAGACTTCCTCGTTCAAGCAAAAATCAAATGCCAAGTAACAAACACGTGATTTTACGGTTTTTTTCTTTCTTTATTTTTACTTCTGTGTTTACATAGCTCAAAAAAGTTTAGGGTCGGCAGGCAAAATATAGGGTTGGTCGGGTTATTGGAACAGCACAATTTTTTTCTTTGGCCTAATGGTCTGCCTGTGTGTGCAAGTTTAAGATAAAACAGAGATAGCAAGGTAGTCAACTACGTTGCAAACTCATTTTAATGCAAACTTGAAATGTTTTGTATTAGAACTTCACTTTAGTTGCCATTTGACAAAAGCTTACAATCATCGGTACTGTATTTGCATTTCAGTAAACTTGCAAAAGAGTTCAAAGGTCACCATCATGCTGTCATGGTCCTCCATATCACAGAAGATGATAGATTTCTCCTGTCTGGATCTCGTGACTGCACACTGAAAGTTTGGGACTTGAAATCAGCCATATTGTTGACATCATTTGACTTCCAGTCCCAGGTGAAACTGATTGGCGTATCCAGGGAAATCTCTCCTGATAGTGGCAGTTACAAAGTTTTCGCCGCAAATAAGTCAGGAATGGTTGGCTTCTTTGATTTACAACTGAAATCAGCTTTGCAGGGGTAAGTAGGTGTGTATATATCTATATGTCTGCTTTGATGATGAGTTAAATATTCAAATCCAAAAGTCGATTTTCTTCTCTTTCGAGACAACTGTCTGGACCCTGCATGCTTTTGTTGTGCCTGTTTCATTCTGTAATTTAAGACATGCCAAAAAATATTCAATGAAAGTTCTTAAAACGTACGAAAATGTACCTTTTATCAGGGCAGGCTTAGATACTTGACAACGTACTTCAGTCAGCAGAGAAGATTACAAGGCTGTTTTATGATGTGAAAATGATCAAAGTCATTTCCCAAGGCAGCAAAAACCATAGTCCTTTTATAATTCTGAGCATAAGGGTTTTGCCTTGACTAATCTCTTCTCTCATTGTAAAGTGTATCATAAGCTTCCACTTTAATGTAATAATTCCTTCTTATTTCTTTTTAGCACCTGTTCACTGAAGACAGTGTGACAATATAATCACTTTGTAAGTCTGTGTGTATGTCAGTGTGTCCTGTAACCCATCTCCACACCAAATTTGTTTCTCATTAACTTAGTAACTCTCCAATTTTTGCTCTCTCTTTACCAGGTATGTACCTTCGGAATCTGACTCAGTTCCAAGACGCATAAAAGAAAAATCCTCGTTTTGTGACCTTTTGTAGAATTCTGATATGCTCACCAATGTGAAATGAAGTCACCAGGCTCATAAATTCACACAACAAACTGGCATATCAACTAGAAGTACAATGTTCTAATGTACATTTCCGTCATGATACACCGATCATACAAACTTGTGTAGTTCCACAACAAGTCAGAAGTCAATATTGGTTATAGTTAATAGACACAGGAAAGTTGGGAGGACACATTACTTTTCAATTAGAGGTTGCATATGCCTGCCTGCATATGTCAGTGGTTGTAATATGGCTGCTGTGAGGAAGTATTTTGTCACAGTGTAAACATCACAGCTTGGTTTTTCTGACAGAATATATGTAGCAATCGCACGTTCTGGATGAAACAAAGCGAAGAATTGTAACTTGCTTTGGCCTTTAGTGATACTACACACATACAGTCATTCAAAGAAGTAGAAGTCAACTGATATTATTCTAAGAAGATCATTTTGCACTGTTCTAACAAACTTGTCAACAGGGTCTGTACACTCCTTGAAAGTTCTTAAAAGTTTTCTTACATTTAAGCTGCCTGAAAAGTCCCGGACGAGTTCTTGAAAATGAAATTTAGTCCTGGAAAGTCCTTGAAAGTCCTGGAAAATTCGCCCATAATTTTTGAAATCGACAAGATGAACCATTGAGATATTGTAAATATGACATGTAAAATGATATATATAACGACATCTTGTAAAAATTATATATGACCAGATGTGAACTGAATGGGCTCACATGTTTAACAGTGACAACAGGTTCATTTATAGTAGTACAATTCACAAAAAAATCAGATATCAGTTATATCATTATATGTAGCAGGTTTCATCAACTTTCGCACAGTACTCTCAGAGTTAAATCACTAATTACAAAAGTTTATTTAATATGCAAATGAGCTTTTTATTAACTTGACACTACTCAATGCTTCATGGAACAATTAGATATCTATCAGATCAACATATGTAGCATGTTTCATCAAATTTGATGCTGTAATTCTGGAGTAATATACCACTAGTTACAAAGTCCCTTAATTAACTTGACACTGCTCAGTGATTCATGTGATAATTAGATATTTATCAGATCAATATAGGTAGCAGGTTTCACTGAATTTGGTGCCGTAATTTTAAAGTGATATCAGACCCGTTAGGATTTTCCAACCTGCATAAAGCGAATGTTTTTTTATTTGCGTAAAATGGATCAAAAACGCGTACAATATGTAAGTACCTATAAAAAAGCTGTATACGCGATATCAAAATCCGGTTCAAAAGTCAATTAATGAATAAAGTGTTCAATAAACATCAATAGTGACATTGTCTTTTTGTTGGTTAGTTTTACTATCTTTAGCTCTGTTCTGTTCCCTGTCAACGGTATTGATTCATTTTTTACTTTTTCTGTCTAATACATCTGACGATGTCTTAATTTGCTGGCTCAACTCTATCATTCAGTATCATTGGTGCTCTGAAGTCAAATTCACAGTTTTGGGCCTTCCATGGTTGGGACCATCAGATCATTTATCACATTTTCACTCAGACAACTATGGTTCGATGTTTTAATTGTGTTTTTGGTACTGAGCCCACGTTCACATCATGGACAGATAAGACTGAAATCACGGTCGCAATTATGGCCGACTTTGTCGCCATGGAAGCATGGAAACACCACTGCGGCTCAATGGCTGGCTACCGTCCCTGGTTTGTTGCTTGACGTCTTTTTAGGCGAGCGGCAGGCTCACCTATTTTTCACACTTAATGTACCCACCTTACATACAGCCACATCATACATCATTTGAAAGCTTATTATCTCTACTTCAAGAAAATTGACGATGTGGAGCTGCCAAGTAGGGCCATAACCCCCTAATTTGCATAATTCACATAGGTACCCAATTTGCATAAATGTGATATAAAATTAGGAAATTCATTGTTAACTACTCTAAACATACTTTTAAACTATTGAGTGATATATCAAATGAAAGGTATTTACATGTAGAATACAAAATTGATATCCAAAAAGATATTTAAAATGGTTTTACTGAAATATTTTCATATTAATACTGAAAAAAATATTTTACCCTTTTGAATAACAATATCTCAAAAATTGGAACACATACAGCCACATCATACAGCCACATTATACATCATTTGAAAGCTTACTATCTCTACTTGAAGAAAATAGACAACATTTAGCTGTCAAGTACGGCCGTAGCCCCTAATTTGCATAAGTCCCACGGGTACCAAATTTGCATAAATGCGATTAATATTAGATATTTATTATTCACTACTCGAAAAATACTTTTAAACTATCGAGTGATATATCAAATAAAAGGTATTTGCCTGTAGAATACTAAAAAGACATCCAAAAATATATTTAAATTCATTTTACTGAAATATTGTCATATTTATATTGAAAAAATATTTTCCCCTTTTCAATAACAATATTTTAAAAAAATTAATACAAAAACCAAATCTTAAAAGAATTATACATACATTATTTGAAAGTCTTACTATCATCATACGTTTTGAGCTTACTATCTCTACTTCAAGAAAATTGACAATGTGAAGCTGTCAAGTACTGACATGGCCCTTAATTTGCATAATTTACATGGGTACCCTATTTGAATGAATGCGATATAAAATTAGAAATTTATAAACTACTATAAACATACTTTAAACTATCGAGTGATATGTCAAATGAAAGGTATTTGCACGGAGAATACAAAATGGATATCCAAAGAGATATTAAAATGATTTTACTAGAAATTTTTCGTACTAATGTAGAACAATATACTTTCCCCTTTTTAATAACGATATTATAATAATTTTAACACATAGAACCGCATCACACAACCACATCAAACGTTATTTGAAAGCCTATTATCTCTGCCTCATGAAAAATGACGATATGCAGCTGACAAATAGGGCTGTAATGATTTAATTTGCATAATGCAAACGGGTACCTAATTTAATGTAAAGTACTCTAAACTTACTTTTCAACTATCAAGTGATATATCAAATAATAGGTATTTGCATGTAGAATAGAATCATGAACTCCAAACGTGTATTCAAAATATTCTTATTGAATATTTTCAATTAAATCGTAAACGTTTTGACTAGTTTTTAATATTCAAAATATTGTGTACTAATAACGAATAATGCTAAAGTTTTGGGGATAAATATCTGAATTTGTTTTGCAATTGATTTTTTGTTTATCAAGGATACGAAAACTGGATTATATTCCTGTCTAATTCCCATATAGCTGAACAACAAGAATACATAAAACCAATTGGAACTAATTTGGGATAATTGGGTCTTCATATTTTGCAAATTTTCTAAAGCGTGTTTTATGCTCTATAGTTGAGTGTTGAAATACAACAAGTTACTCTTAAAAACAAGTAAAAAGAAAAGCAGATGAGCTTAAATTTGCAAATTAAACCGACATTACTTAACAATCCGATTATCCCAAATTAGTTCCAATCTTGTTATAAATAGCTGTGTGTTTAATGACCCTTTTGTATTATTGATGTCATTTTTGTTTCAATTTCTCTAGAAATCTTGTTTGATAGAGACATCATTGGTTACTACATCTGTGTTACATTTGTATTTTCAGTTCAGTTATGTGGAATATGTAGACGGAAGGCACCATATTTCATTTATCGTATTTATTGTCATATAATGAAGGAAAAGCAACTCAACACACCGTTCATATCTTCGTTGTTTGCATTTTGTGTATGATGTTGTGTATATTGTCAGTGTATATTATGTTTTTTGCTGTTTTATATAAAGTTTTAATTAGCCATGGCGATTATTCTAGTTAAGAGTAAAACACTAGCACCACTTACAAGTTGGTACCTTATGCTAAAAATACAAGTGAACAAAATGACGCCCACGAGGAAAGTTCGTGGGCCGCCCAATTATAAGTGGATGATGCAGTCCAACCTTTCACAGATCAAAATTCATTGACTATTTTCTCAAATAAATCGTGAAGAAATAAACAACATACATCAAAGGTACGACTGATTTTACAAGAAAAATTGAGACAATAAAAGTTCCGGCCAATGCGACATTGGTAATACTAGACATTGTTTCAATATACACTAATACAAAGCACAATGAACCAATGGAATCAGTCGACAGAGCATTAAATCAGGAAAGATCATCAAATGATTGCATAATCAAACAACCAACAACAAAATACATGATAGCTATGCTGAAAATGATCTTGAAAAACAACACTTTCAAGTCAACAGTGAATTTTACCGTCAGGTATTTGGGTGTGGTACGAGATCTCCAGTTTTACCAGAAATTCCCGACATTTCATTTCACAAGACAAAATGAGAATAATTCAGCAACACACTGAACAAATATCGCTCTGACTGAGATTCAGAAACGATGTATGATTCTCATTGGAACTCAACACGAGCTTAATGAATTCATATCAAACATGAACAAATGCATCATACTTTCAAATTTTCGAAAGCTCTTCTCAAGAAATCATATCGTTAGACCTCATTATCTATAAAGGTCATCGGTGGAACAAAGAGAACATTCTCGACTGCAAAACACACACAAAACCAACAGATACATTGCGGTTCACGAAACCAAACGGCAACATTCAAGGGCCTTGTTAAACGCGAAACATTACGATACATTAGAACAATCATGCAACAACAAGGCAATAGAGAATACAAGATATTTTCGAGATAAAAGTAATGAAATGCGACCAAACGATTCTAAATCTTGTTTAATTATTACTAACTTTGGACAATCGGATGACATTTAAATGTTATTAAATTTTCATGAAATTAATTTCAAAACCTTAAGCTTGGAATCGTAAATAGTAAAAGGGAACCAAAACATTTTCAGGTCCCCTATATGCAGATCAAAATCTCCAAGTACCCCTCTACAATCTCCCAAAATTTTCGAATCTAACCCGAATTCCTCTGCCTCTCACCGTTATTTGTGAGCGTAGCCTAATCACATACATAAGAAACGGAAATATAAGCGTTACGATGATGTCAAACTTAACAAAACCTACAACAGTCCGATCTCCGATTCAAATGAGCGTACACAAATACAGCCTGAACGAACAGTAGACATTCTAGCTTCTGTACTTGAACAAACTGAACTTCAGTGGAACAACTCGATTGGTAACACCTACAATCATTCAATCAGTGCACATGTTTCACCAAAAAAATGAAGGACTGATGAAGACAACTCTATTCTTGAAAGGTAGCATCAAAGGATCGCAGTGTCACATTAGTCTTGCTACCCCATAGGGCAGGACACGTAGATTAGGGTTACGTCTCGCCATGGCAAATCAACACTATACATAAAACGGCCAAACATAACATAATATACACTTACAATATACACATGTACCATACACAAAATTCAAACAACTAAGATATGAACGATTTGCGGAGCTGCTTTCTTTATTACATGTTGTATCACCCCTATTTGTAACAATCAACCCTATTGTAACAAAATTTAATTTTCAAAAAAACTTTGCCGTATATGTTGAAATATTAATAAAATATGCATATTTGTATGTTTGAGGGCAATTTTCTTTTTTTTCCTTGTCAAATCTCTTTTTTTCCTTCAAACTCATTTTTCCGAAACTGCTTTTGTTACAAATTGGGTTGATTGTTACAAATAGGGGGACATGTGTCAACCCTATTTGTAACAATCAACCCTATTTGTAACAAAACCTAAATTTCAAAGAAACTTGGCCGTATTTGATGAAATCCTGATGAAATATACATATTAGTATGTTTGGGGGCAATTTCTTTGTTTTCCTTGTTGAAACTCATTTTTCCGAAAATGCTCGTGAGATTAAATTTCGTTGTGCAGGTTCCTAGGGATAAGAGCCCTACTCGTAAGATATAATCAAGTCGTGCAGATACATGCCAAAGGTTTGTTCGGGGCAATTTTCACCATTTTCGGTCAAAAATGTTAAAAATCTTGTTTTCTGACCAAAATCATACTAAACCTATATGGGGTTAACTTTTGTTACAAAGTGGGTTGATTGTTACAAATAGGGTTGACGTGTCAACCCTATTTGTAACAATCAACCCTATTTGTAACAATCAACCCTATTTGTAACAAAATTTAACCAACTTGAAACAAAACCTAATTTTCTACAAAACTTGGCCGTATTTGATGAAATCTTGATGAAATGTACATATTAGTATGTTTTGGGGCAATTTTTATTTTTTCCTTGTCGAAACTCATTTTTTCCGAAAATGCTCGTTAGATTAACTTTAGTTGTGCAGGTTGCCTAGTATAGAGGCCAACTCGTAAGATATAATCGAGTTGTGCAGATAGGTTTGTTTCGGGGCAATTTTCACCAATTTCGGTCAAAAATGTTAAAAATCTTGTTTTCTGACCGAAATCATACTAAACCTATATTGGGTCAACTTTTGTTACAAATTGGGTTAATTGTTACAAATAGGGTTGATTGTTACAAATAGGGTTGACACGTTAACCCTATTGTAAAAATCAACCCATTTTGTAACAAAAGTTAACCCCATATAGGCTTAGTATGATTTCGGTCAGAAAACAAGATTTTTAACATTTTCGACCGAAATTGGGGAAAATTGCCCCGAAAAAACCTTTGGCATGTATCTGCACAACTCGATTATATCTTACGAGTTGGCCTCTTATACTAGGCAACCTGCACAACGAAAGTTAATCTAACGAGCATTTTCGGAAAAAATAAAAATTGCCCAAAAGATATTAATATTTTTATTTCATCAAGATTTCATCAAATATGGCCAAGTCTTTTAGAAAATTAGGTTTTGTTTCAAGTTGGTTAAATTTTGTTACAAATAGGGTTGATTGTTACAAATAGGGTTGATTGTTACAAATAGGGTTGACACGTCACCCCTATTTGTAACAATCAACCCAATTTGTAACAAAAGTTAACCCAATATAGGTTTAGTATGATTTCGGTCAGAAAACAAGATTTTTAACATTTTTGACCGAAATTGGTGAAAATTGCCCCGAAACAAACCTATCTGCACAACTCGATTATATCTTACGAGTAGGCCTCTTATACTAGGCAACCTGCACAACGAAAGTTAATCTAACGAGCATTTTCGGAAAAAAATGAGTTTCGACAAGGAAAAAATAAAAATTGCCCCAAAACATACTAATATGTATTTTCGTCAAGATTTCATCAAATACGGCCAAGTTTTGTAGAAAATTAGGTTTTGTTTCAAGTTGGTTAAATTTTGTTACAAATAGGGTTGATTGTTAGGGTTGACACGTCAACCCTATTTGTAACAATCAACCCAATTTGTAACAAAAGTTAACCCCATATAGGTTTAGTATGATTTTGGTCAGAAAACAAGATTTTTAACATTTTCGACCGAAATTGGGGAAAATTGCCCCGAAAAAACCTTGGCATGTATCTGCACAACTCGATTATATCTTACGAGTAGGCCTCTTATACTAGGCAACCTGCACAACGAAAGTTAATCTAACGAGCATTTTCGGAAAAAATGAGTTTCGACAAGGAAAAAATAAAAATTGCCCCAAAACATACTAATATGTATATTTCATCAAGATTTCATCAAATATGGCCAAGTCTTTTAGAAAATTAGGTTTTGTTTCAAGTTGGTTAAATTTTGTTACAAATAGGGTTGATTGTTACAAATAGGGTTGATTGTTACAAATAGGGTTGACACATGTCACCCTATTTGTAACAATCAACCCAATTTGTAACAAAGCAGTTTCGGAAAAATGAGTTTTGACAAGGAAAACAAAAGAAAATTGCCCTCAAACATACAAATATGCATATTTTATTAATATTTCAACATATACGGCAAAGTTTTTTTGAAAATTAAATTTTGTTACAAATAGGGTTGATTGTTACAAATAGGGGTAATACACATGTCACCAATTGTGTCTGCTGTCGAATTATTCTTCCCTGCACAGACCTTTGTTCCTGCCAAGGCAGCGATAACTGTGGCAACCCTTTTACTCATGACAATGCTGGTGAAGAAGAGGATGATGAATTCCTACAATTACTAGATTTACTGGAAATGACATGAATGATTTGGATCATGAATCATGCCATTACTTTGACTGCAGCTTACTCTGACACATTGTTTCAGCTACAGAGCTACATTTCAACAACTACAATAGTGTCTTTCGTGTGGATCTTTTTGTTGCATTGATACTTAAATTAATATTTTAAATACCATTATTAAAAAGAGGAAATATTTATTTTGACAGAAATATGAAAATTGTTCCGTAAATTAATTTAAATATCACTTTTGATATCATTTTTATGTTTTACATGCAAATACCATCACCACAGACCATACATCACTCGATAGTGTAAAAGTGTGTTTAGAATAGTTAACAATGAATTTTCTAATTTCATATCTCATTTCTGCAAATTGCTTACCAGTGTAATTTATGGACATAAAGGGGTACAGCCTTCCTTGATAGCTCCACATTGTCAATTTTCTTCAAGTAGATATAATAAGCATTCAAATGACGTATGATGTGGCTGTATGATAGGACTCTATGTGTTAACATTTTTAAAATATTGTTATTCTAAAGGGGAAAATATTTTTTCCATATAAATATGAAAATATTTCAGTGAAATCCATTTCAATATCTCTTTGAATATTCATTTTGTATTCTACATGTAACTACCTTTCATTTGATATATCACTCGATAGTTTAAACGTATGTTTAGAAAAGTTAACTATAAATTTATAATACTATATCGCATTTATGCAAATTGGGTATGCGTGTTTATTATGCAAATTAGGGGGTTATGGCCCGATTTGGTAGCTCCAAATTGTCAATTTCGTGAAGTAGAGATAATAAGCTTTCAAATGACGTATGGTGTGGCTGTGTGTTGTTGCTGTATGTGTTAAAATTTTTAAAATATTGTTATTCAAAAGGGGAAAATATTGTTTTCCATATAAACACGAAAATATTTCAGTATAATCAATTTCAATATCTCTTTGAATATCCATTTTGTATTCTACATGGAAAGACCTTTCATTTGATATATCACTCGATAGTTTAAACGTATCGTTAGAGAAGTTAACAATAAATTTCAAATATTATATCGCATTTATGCAAATTGGGTACCCTTGTTAATTATGCAAATTAGGAGGTTATGGCCCTACTTGGTAGCTCCACATCGTCAATTTTCTTAAAGTAGAGATAATAAGCTTTCAAATGACGTATGATGTGGCCGTATGTAAGGTGGGTACATTAAACTCCTAAAATAAGGCCCTTTTTGTGGATTCGCCGCTCGCCTATTTCTACTTCTACTGTTATGGTGCACGGTCTTATGACACCCGGGTGTCAATAGTCATATAGAGCTTCTCCTGGCTATTGACACCCGGGTGTAAATAGCCAACCGGCCCCCTATTTGGCTATTGACACCCCTACCGTTTTTCGCCAGTCGGCCTCCAAATTCAACCAAACTTAGGTTAGTTATTCTAAACAACACATATTCTCAATAGAAATAAAAAAATTCCTTCTAAATAGCTTCTTTCGTCGTCATTTTGCGGTCCCATAGTGCTACTGCAGGCGGCCTATACTAATGGGTGTCAATAGCCAACCGGCACTCTATTTGGCTATTGACACCCCTCCCGTTTTTTCGCCAGTCGGCCTCCAAATTCAACCAAACTAAGCTTAGTTATTCTAAACAACATATATCTAAATAGAAATCCAAAAAACTTTCTTCGAAAAAGCTTCTTTCGTCGTCATTTTGCGGTCCCATAGTGCTACTGCAGGCGGCCTATACTAATGGGTGTCAATAGCCAACCGGCATTCTCTTGGCTATTGACACCCCTCCCGTTTTTTCGCCAGTCGGCCTCCAAATTCAACCAAACTTAGCTTAGTTATTCTAAACAACATATATTCTCAATAGAAATCCAAAAACATTCCTTCTAAATAGCTTCTTTCGTCGTCATTTTGCGGTCCCATAGTGCTACTGCAGGCGGCCTATACTGTAACGCCTTGAAATGATGACAATTTGACCTTTTACCGATATTTAGGATTTTATTACTTTAACCTTTTACCGACTTTCATAACTAACTTGTATAACTACTCTTTCACGTTGTAAGTACACGAGTGACATTACGTGCAATGAACGTATGTCACATGAAGTCAAAACGTGATATAATTTTGGATGAAAAGATATAAAAGCTGATGACTTTGATAGTTCGGGAAGAACTGAGACATTTTGGGAGAGTCTTTGCTGATCGATAATTGTATGCGGGAAGAGATCCCGAAGATTTCAAGGCAGCGTTCGCGTTCGCCAGAACTGGGGAGCTGGTGGTCGATTTGCCGGATGAAGATCGACGATCAACGGCATCGCACGAATCAGAGTTAACCAAGGTCATGATGATGCTAGTCGAACAGAATAGACGACTAATGGAAGAAAAGAACGGAAGCCAGCAAGCGTCAGCAGCGGCAACGGGGCTTCAACCAGCGGCAACGCCCAGGGAAGATACGGTACGTGACCATTTTTCAAATGGTTTTGATAATTTTAGTCAAGGACAGAGGGGAAATAGATATGACGCTAATTTTAAGGGTGGTCCACGAAGTTTTCGCCAGGGGAATGGGAATGGAAATGGTAATTTTATATGCTATACGTGTGGGATTGCGGGTCATATTAAGTTCAAATTGTCCCCGCCGAGTTGCTAAGGTTTGTTACAATTGTAATCGGCCTGGCCATATTGCACGCAATTGTTTCGCTGGAGGCAGAAATTCTCAGCGAAAAAACGAATAAGGCCGGCAGGTTTTAGAAATGGATCTGGAAATTTTAATACCTGTGAACGGCGAGGGACGGGGAGTAATAATGTTGTGAAGAGTATATGTAATTTGAATATTAATGATCAATGTATGCAAGGAATTAATGTAATTAATGTAAATGTAATGAATCAATGTATATCGGCGATTGTAGATACTGGGGCCGCCATTACTGTTGCCCCTATGCGATTATTATCAGAGATACCGAAGTTACGCCACACTAAAATTCTCAAGTCTAATTATAAAGCTGTAAAATTAGCCGATGGTCGACAAATACCTGTGAAGGGTGTTATAAATGTGCGTGTTATTATTGGCGGTAAGAAAGCATTGATGTCGATTCATTTAGTTGAAAATTTGAAACAGAAATTAATTATTGGTGTTGATTTTTTGGCGAAATACGAGCAATTATAGACGTGGCACAAAGAAAGTTGAAACTTCGCCCCTCCCTCGTTGTCAAGGCTGCCCAGGGGTTTGTTATTTCACCTCGGTCTGAACGTAAAGTTCCTGGCCAGTTAAATTGTAGTATGCCCGACGGAATTGTTGGACAAACTGAAACAACTAAAGCTTTAATACACCTGGGAGTTGCGACAGTGCGGGTTGTAACTGTCACCGACAGAAACAAAATCCCAATAAGGCTGGTGAATTACTAGTAATACAATTATCGATCAGCAAAGACTCTCCCAAAATGTCTCAGTCCTCCGTTCTTTCCGTCTCTATTCTCCTCGAACTATCAAAATCATTGGCTTTTATACATTTCATCAAAATTATATCACGTTTTCACTCCATGTGACATACGTTCATTGCACGTAATGTCACTCGTGTACTTACAACGTGAAAGAGTAATAAAACCATAAAAGTTATACAAGTTATGAAAGTCGGTAAAAGGTCAAAATGTCATCTTTACGGGTTGGGCCCCTGGGACTAACTCAATACGATGTTTGATCACATCACAGTAACCTAATCTCTTATCATCATCAACAAACGCCAAATGATTCTTCCATAAAACATTGTGTAAACTCTTTGTTTGATCTGCATCCAGGGCCGAATCACCAAAGTCAAATTTACTTAAGAAATGTTGTTTGAGGGCGTCATTTGTTAAATCATTAGGCAGGGTGTCATTTTCAACATCCAAATTGTAGCTCCCTCAGGAAGCGGGCAGAAAATCCCCAATTTGGTCCCCTTTCTAACATATACGTCTCTGTCGGTCGAATTCACCAGCCTTATTGGGATTTTGTTTCTGTCGGTGACAGTTACAACCCGCGCTGTCGCAACTCCCAGGTGTATTAAAGCTTTAGTTGTTTCAGTATGTCCAACAATTCCGTCGGGCATATTACAATTTAACTGGCCAGGAACTTTACGTTCAGACCGAGGTGAAATAACAAACCCCTGGGCAGCCTTGACAACGAGGGAGGAGCGAAGTTTCAACTTTCTTTGTGCCACGTCTATAATTGCTCTGTATTTCGCCAAAAAATCAACACCAATAATTAATTTCTGTTTCAAATTTTCAACTAAATGAATCGACATCAATGCTTTCTTACCGCCAATAATAACACGCACATTTATAACACCCTTCACAGGTATTTGTCGACCATCGGCTAATTTTACAGCTTTATAATTAGACTTGAGAATTTTTGTGTGGCGTAACTTCGGTACCTCTGATAATAATCGCATAGGGGCAACAGTAATGGCGGCCCCAGTATCTACAATCGCCGATATACATTGATTCATTACATTTACATTAATTACTTTAATTTATTCCTTGCATACATTGATCATTAATATTCAAATTACATATACTCTTTACAACATTATTACTCCCCGTCCCTCGCCGTTCACAGGTATTAAAATTTCCAGATCCATTTCTAAAACCTGCCGGCCTTATTCGTTTTTTCGCTGAGAATTTCTGCCTCCAGCGAAACAATTGCGTGCAATATGGCCAGGCCGATTACAATTGTAACAAACCTTAGCAACTCGGCGGGGACAATTTGAACTTATATGACCCGCAATCCCACACGTATAGCATATAAAATTACCATTTCCATTCCCATTCCCCTGGCGAAAACTTCGTGGACCACCCTTAAAATTAGCGTCATATCTATTTCCCCTCTGTCCTTGACTAAAATTATCAAAACCATTTGAAAAATGGTCACGTACCGTATCTTCCCTGGGCGTTGCCGCTGGTTGAAGCCCCGTTGCCGCTGCCGACGCTTGCTGGCTTCCGTTCTTTTCTTCCATCAGTCGTCGATTCTGTTCGACTAGCATCATCATGACCTTGGTTAACTCTGATTCGTGCGATGCCGTTGATCGTCGATCTTCATCCGGCAAATCGACCACCAGCTCCCCAGTTCTGGCGAACGCGAACGCTGCCTTGAAATCTTCGGGATCTCTTCCCGCGACGAACTTCATTAGCTTAGGGCGTAACCCTTGCAGAAAAAAGCTTAAAAGTTCAGCGTCAGTCCGACCATACCTGTCACACTTATCTTTCAAGCGTCCAGCGTAGGTTTCTACCGTCTCGCCGATCCCCTGTTGAATACTACGGATTTCTCGGTCGTTCCTCCATCTCGGTCCCTGCTTCGCAAATCGCTCTACGAAAGTAGCCCTCAGGACGTCCCAGTTCTGTATGACGTCGTCAGGCTGAGACGTAAACCATCGCTCAGCCTCATCGGCCATAAGAAGACCGAATACATCAATCCGGTTACCAATCGCTAACCGTTTCAAGTTAGAGAACATCTCAAACTTCTTTAACCATTTGTGAGGACAGTCACTTTCTCTCCCAGTAAACTTCGTTGGCATAATATGGACCCCTCCATTATCAGTATAAATTCGCCTACCTAGATTGTCCATCTCTTCGGCCCGTTCTCTGCGGTCCCTGTCATGCATGTCTTCCATGCGTTGGAATGCAGACTCCATGCGTCGTTGAAGGCCGCCAATCTGGTCGTATTGCTGATCCAACGGTGCCTCGGCTTGTTCTGCCATGTTGATGCGTTGTCGTTGATTTATTCGTCCGGATCTCAAAATCATATAGTGTTTTTCCAGTTACGCCGGATTCTCCCACCAATTTGTTACGACTGACTTTTCGTAACTTGTGATCGTAGATGGATCGTCACTCACTCAAAGTCACGCAATCGAGAGGTACTACGGGGAATCGTAATACTTTCAGTAACTGGAACGTACACCAAGTAGTCAGTTTAACTCACCACTTCAGATCTTTATTACTAAGGCAGAGCGGCACCAAGTCCGTACTCAGGATACAATTATCGATCAGCAAAGACTCTCCCAAAATGTCTCAGTTCTCCCCGAACTATCACTATCAAAGTCATCAGCTTTTATATCTTTCATCCAAAATTATATCACGTTTTGACTTCATGTGACATACGTTCATTGCACGTAATGTCACTCGTGTACTTACAACGTGAAAGAGTAGTTATGCAAGTTATGAAAGTCGGTAAAAGGTTAAAGTAATAAAATCCTAAATATCGGTAAAAGGTCAAATTGTCATCATTTCAAGGCGTTACAATACTAATGGGTGTCAATAGCCAACCGGCACTCTATGTGGCTATTGACACCCCTCCCGTTTTTTCGCCAGTCGGCCTCCAAATTCAACCAAACTTAGCTTTGTTATTCTAAACAACATATATTCTCAATAGAAATCCAAAAACATTCCTTCGAAAAAGCTTCTTTCGTCGTCATTTTGCGGTCCCATATTATCGAAGAATGCAATAAACTGAACAATAACATATAATAGTGATCTAGCAACAAAGAGATCTAAAGCTATGACAACTAAGAGTTAAAAGTGGTGGACCAACAAGTTGCATGAAAACGATTTTTTTTCGATGTTTCACCTTTTAAACGCCTAGTTGTACTATCTCTTTGAGTATCAAAAGATTCGAAAGAACAGCTTCGAAAATAAAAGTATTAAATTCCTGTCGTCATTGTGTCGATGGACGCATTCAGTCCACTTTCAACTTAAGAAATGAAGTCAAAGAAGGACCGACAAGTGACCAAAAACTCATCGACAAATTAAAATGAAAAACGATTTTTCGAACTTTCGCCATTCAAACACTACTTTCTACTTTCTACTATCTTTGTAAATATATATAGTTTCGAAATAAAAGAACAGTTTCAAAACAAAATACAGCGACAAAGAGATCTGATGCTATGACAACTAAAAGTATACAGAAAGAAACCGACAAGTGACCCAAAAGTCATTGACAAGTTAAATTTTTTTGGGGTTTCCGGCATATGTGACACCTTGCTTCAAGATATATACGATTTCATTGTCGGCCAATATTTCGTACAGTTTATTCGTTCTGTTCAGTCGATTGTGTTAATATTCACCAAAATAGTAGAAAATGACATTTTAAAACCAAAACATCGAAAAAGAATGATAATTATCCACCTTATCGATCACTTGTCGGTCCTTATTAGTATGGCCAATAGACCTGCTTCAGTACGCGATTTACTTGTCGGCCAATATTTCGTTCAGTTTCGTCAATTCAGTTCGGTCACTTGAGTAAATATTCACCAAACTAGTAGAAAATGACATTTTAAAACCAAAACATCGAAAAAGAATGGTTTTAATTCAACTTGTCGGTCACTTGTCGGTCCTTGTCGGTCTATTGTCGGTCCTTGTTGGTCCTTGTCGGTGCTTGTCGGTGTTTAGTATGTCCGCATGTGGTTCAAAGGTTCCGCAACTCGGGTCAAATGTTGTTCGACAAGCTTCGCCCGCGGATAAAAATTATTGACCCCGAGCTGTCGATATGATTCTACAACATTACACAGTTACTTTACCCCATTAAAGCTGTACCCACGACAGCAAAAAAGTGGGCATCAACTTGTCTGAAACAAGAAATGAACAACGCAGCTTAGCTCGGTTCTGAAGGTATTCGAGTAGGGTCGCGGGTTGAGGGTGTGTCAATAGCCATTTATTACACCTCACTCATTCAGCGTGCACTGCCATTGGTTAAACACGACTCACGTGACATGTAAAAGAACGTGATGATGCCCTCTGCGAATGTGATGATGCCCTCTGCGAACTTGATGATGCCCTCTACATTTGATATTACATGGATGACGTCATTTTACGTACTGCGCATCCTCTCTGCGCAAAACAAATTGTCGTTCGCTTGTACTTTGCAGTCGGCAACTTATGGCTGCGAAACGTCATGCAGCTGCATGCAGAGCTGTCACCGGCACAGTTGACGGTATTTTGATGCAAGTAAACAGCAAACGAACGAAAATGGCAAACAGGAATGCACTTTCTGTGTTCAGCGACTATGCAAGCAACAAATTGGATACGCCACCGAGGAGATCGGCAAACTTTAGCGGCACCCCTAGTCTCGGCACTGACAACATTTTACGCTTAGGTCCGGACTCAGAAGATGAACTTGAACAGGGCCGTTCACAGTTTACGTCACTGTTCTCTCATTAATATGCAAAAATAAATATTTGTCCGCATTTTTAGATTACGCTTTTGAAAATTACGCATGCAAGAACGACGAAAATACATCTCAGTGGGCGACTGCTAGTGTAACAGTGAATACTTAAAAACATATTCACGACTCAGAGTACAAGCTGCAAAAAGAGCCACGCATGCAACATTGATAAAATTTGTCCGCATTTCAAGCTGCGTGTCCGATGTCGCGCGCGTTCAGCTATATTTAGTAACAAACCTGTAACCGTGAACAGCGCTACTGTACTCGAAGAAGTCTTTGTGTTTTTGTTTCTTTGCATGTTTGCTTGTTCGGTGTAATAAAAATAATAACACATGAGAGCAAGGGCAATATCACGATTTTTTGCCTGCCCTCGGGCTGGTGGTCATGATCGAAATACTGATGATGCCCTCGCCTACGGCTCGGGCATCATCAATATTTCGATCATGACCACCATCCCTTGGGCAGGCAATAAATCGTGATATTGCCCTCGCTCTCATGTGTTATTATTAAATAGGGCAGCTTCTGGCTATTGACACCCGGGTGTCAATAGACACTCCGTACATTTTAACATATTTTGGAAGTACTGATTAAACCGTAAGGGAGCCTTCAGTAATTACAGGGTGGGGTGGGCCGGGGGAATTGGGGGGAGGGTCACTTTTTAGAAAACAGCTCAAGGGGAGGGTCACTTTTTATAAACCTAGCTTGGGGGGAGGGTCACTTTTGACATAAGCTGATATTATGGCCAAAACTTTGATTGTCCGTGTGATATTTCCTGAATAGGAAATCACAAACAAAATACGGACACACTTGTAGACCCCAATGCATAGTGAATTGACATTTTGGTGAGATTCCAAAATCAATTTTCTTACACAACCATAGACTTGTAACCACTCTAGTCTAATAAAGAACAATAATCTTAATAATCAAGCATATATAAATGCACAGATTTATCTAATTTTGTACTGAAAAAATATTCATAGTTTCATCATAGACCACAATGCATAGTGAAACGACATTTTGGTGAAATTCCAAAATCAAATTTCTTGCACAACCATAGACTTGTAACCACTGTAGTCTAATCAAGAACAATAATCTAAATAATCAAGCATGCTTAAATGCACAGATTTATCAAATTTTGTACTGATAAAAAATTATTCATAGTTTCAACATAGACCCCAATGCATAGTGAGTGGACATTTTGGTGAAATTCAGAAATCATATTTCTTGCACAACCACAGACTTGTTACCACTCTAGTCTTATCAAGAACAATAATGTGAATAATAAAGCACATATAAATGCACAGATTTATCTAATTTTGTACTGATAAAAAATTATTCATAGTTTCATCATAGACCCCAATGCATAGTGAATCGACATTTTGGTGAAATTCCAAAATCAAATTTCTTGCACAACCATGGACTTGTAACCACTCTAGTCTTATCAAGAACAATAATGTGAATAATCAAGCATACATAAATGCACAGATTTATCTAATTTTGTACTGAAAAAAAAATTATTCATAGTTTCATCATAGACCCCAATGCATAGTGAATCGACATTTTGGTGAAATTCCAAAATCAAATTTCTTGCACAACCATGGACTTGTAATCACTCTAGTCTTATCAAGAACAATAATGTGAATAATCAGGCATGCATAAATGCACAGATTTATCTGATTTTGTACAGAAAAAAAATTATTCATAGTTCATCATTGACCCCAATGCATAGTGAATTGACATTTTGGTGAAATTCCAAAATCAAATTTCTTGCACAACCATGGACTTGTAACCACTCTAGTCTTATCAAGAACAATAATGTGAATAATCAAGCATACATAAATGCACAGATTTATCTAATTTTGTACTGAAAAAAATTATTCATAGTTTCATCATAGACCCCAATGCATAGTGTATGGACATTTTGGTGAAATTCCAAAATCAAATTTCTTGCACAACCATAGACTTGTAACCACTCAAGTCTAATCAAGAACAATAATCTAAATAATCAAGCATGCATAAATGCACAGATTTATCTAATTTTGTACTGAAAAAAAATTATTCATAGTTTCATCATAGACCCCAATGCATAGTGTATTGAATGACATTTTGGTGAAATTCCAAAATCAAATTTCTTACACATCATAGACTTGTTACCACTATAGTCTAATCAAGAAAATTAATATCAATAATCAAGAGTACACAAATGCAAAGATTTACCTATTTTTGTATTGGAAAAAACTATTCATAATTTCATCATAAACACCATGGCATTGTGCTTCGTGCTTTTCCGATTACTATATGTGTGTGTACTGTGTCTGTGTGTCGTCTGCTCGATCGCGCACAGAATTGCAACATCTAAGTCGGTTACTGTGACCAACTCTTTTGGGTTGGAAGCAGTGGCCTACTGGTTTTGTGTGAGGCCTATCAGCTAGGCGATGTTGCCGTGAGTGTGTGGGGTTCGAATCCCGTATAGTAAAATTTATATTGAACCAACTTTTTAGATGAAATTCAGAAATCAATTTCTCATACACAAATGTTCATTTTACTTCCCTTTTTAAGCAAAGTACATTAAATACATTATCAAACATATATAAAGTACAGATATAGCATGTTTTGTGGGGGTAAATTGTCAATAATTTGCCTGATAGACTCCATGTATGACTTGATATTTTTGGATGAAGCACTAAATCAGCTACATCTTGCCTTCTTATAGTTGCACAAAATATGGTGACCCTCCCTAAACTGTATGAAATACCATATCTCTTCAACAATTCTTGCCTGATAAATTGCGACTGTCCCTCCAAAAACACCAGCCCTCCCCTACGTAATTTGTCCCTAACATAACCATTGAACCAATTGTTATGTAAATTAGCTGATACTGTTTTAGTTATTCCCGGGGAGAATACCGCAGTGGTTGGGGGGGGGGGGGGTCAAGTTTTAGAATGTCGGATGAGGGGGAGGGTCACATTTTAGACAGGAGGATGGGGGGAGGGTCACAATTTACGGTACAGGTGTTCGCGAAATTCCCCCGGCCCACCCCCCTTGTAATTACTGAAGACTCCGTAAACAACAATTGAAAAAAGTACCGTACCACCCAGATCAAAAATGCTGGCCTGCATGTGTACGCATCAGGCTCAACGGAAAAAAAGAACAGTTTTTTGAAATAACGACAAACTTTATTGAACATGTTACATTTTTATTGGCACAGCCTTGAAGGAAACAACACCGCCTGGTCTTTGAAAGTGTCGGGGAAAATACAGGAATCTTGAAAGATAAGCAGAGCAAACTGATAGCAATGAGCAGGTACATAGACCGATTCAATAGTATCTGCAGCACATAAAAAGAAAACTGCAAAATCCTCTTTATTCAAATAATCTTGTAGCATTTCCGAAACTAGCTGTGGAAACGCAGCTATCTGTTGGCGGGGTAGCGGGGATCGCTATGCGGGTCAAAGGTCAACCCCGCCACGGATAGCTGCGGGCCAACTGCCATCGAAAGTGGGTCTATTACGACGACACAACATGTATCGGAACTTTGAACGGCAAAATAAACCAAAGTGAGCGTAATTCAATAAAATGACCTATACCTGCCTGAACTCTGATTATTGCTCATTCCCTAACTCCTTTTGTGAACAAAATTTCTGGTTCGTTTACGTAATTCGGCCGATTTTCCAAGGAGTACTCAAGATTTTCACTCCAGCAGCGAACTTTGACTTTTATTGATATGCTAATGATCTGACCGACACGTTCGAACGAGCGACATCCTTATTAGCATATCGATAGAAGTCAAAGTTCGCTGCTGGAGTGAAAATCTTGAGT
The DNA here is from genome assembly GCF_041260155.1 of Ptychodera flava. NCBI lineage: Eukaryota > Metazoa > Hemichordata > Enteropneusta > Ptychoderidae > Ptychodera > Ptychodera flava. The sequence continues at coordinate 29,000,138 of NC_091938.1, read as the reverse complement.
ACTCCTTTGAAAATCGGCCGAATTACGTAAACGAACCAGCAATTTTGTTGTCTCGAATAGTCACTGGCATCAGACTTTCGCCGATTTGTTTCATTGAGTCTTTTCAATCAGTGACAAACAAACGCGACGGTTGAACGCTGATATGGTATCCGACTTGGCGCTGATATGGTGCCGGGCGATAAATTCCAGACAAATTATCCTCTTTAACAGAATGCTGTGCACCAGCATAGAGTTATATCCAGATACCTCGAATTTCGAGACTTGAACTCGAGTTATTGCTTCAACTTCAAAGGTTGAGGGAAAGTATTGCTAAACGATGTTTTACATCGATCTAAATGAACAATCAAGAAATAACTTGAACGTGTACAACTTTACACATCACATCGTAATCTTTACAAAAGATCGTTTCTGAATCAGTTACTTGGTTTCACACCGTCGCGCGTGAAATAAAACTTGAATTTGTACAACTTTAAACATCACATGGTAAGCTGTAGAAAAACGGCCTATTTGTGGTTTTACATTTGAAACACTCTCGACAGCTCAGTCGTAAAGTTAAGTGTTGGAATTAAACAATCTCGGAAATCTAGCCGCAATTTTTTTATATATTTGCACTGTCGATCTTGCCGTTTGATCCATGGCATGTCAGGGAGACGGCTGGTATCAGTCACCGTGTGGTATCAGTTATACCACCGTTGACATATTCATATAGACCCTGGGCAACGTACTCGCTCCCTCCAAATCATATTACACCCATAGATCCCAATCAGAACACCTGCACTTAAAGTTTAGGTTTTACTTACGAAAACATTTCTTGAAAATCTATGGAATAAACTTTTATATTAAACAGTTATTTCAACATTTGGTGATACATTTTAACATGATATGTAATAAAAATTTCATAAAACATAAATTTAGAAGGTCGTATTTTGTTTGATAAGAAGGCATGTTGCAGGTTTCGATCTGTTCACCCCCATATCAGTGTAAACAGTTCCACTAATAGGATCTGACCGACCGTTACGCTATTCACGTTCGAACGAGCGACATCCTTATTAGCATATCAACAAGTGAGGTTATGTTAAAAAATGAGCTCAGCACATGACTTACAAGAAGACAGATTTGACGAAAATGCATTTGGAAAATCGTGATTTGCGTACCCTTCAAAACATGACCATAACAGCTATTGCGTCCCTATATTTTTTCTGTTAAAATTCTATTTCGTATTCTAGTGATCACAAGGGTTCTGAAAAATACAGGTTTGTTATCCTGTTGGGGGGGGGGGGTGCACGTAGACCCCCTCTAGCCCACGGACTATTGTGTTTGGCATAAAGATTTTTGCCTAACGAAACTCCTGAACCCAAAAATATGGCAAGATACCAATCAGTTCTTTTTAGCGTAGTGCATGGCCGTTCTTACGTGCATACATGATATGGACTGTACTGTGATACTTTGTGATTCCCAAAAACTTCCATGTGATATTTCGGTGACCTTTACGACTCTCTGCATTAGAAGCATTCAATTTGTCTCTTGATACCCACATATTAATTTAGGTAACAGATGAAATTACAACAAAAAATCACACGAATCATCGCATACAAAATGTTTCAAAGTGGTGTCGATCCCGATTTCATATCCGCCATAGTTGTCAATACCAGTCCAGCTATTATTACTCAAAGGCCGATCATTTTCTCTCTTGACACAAGCGATTTCATCGCTCACAGCATGGTCCAAATGAATTCTTTACTGATAAATACAACGAGTTTCACGGCAATATTGTTTTTATTTGATCTTTGAAAGATCGGTTTTTTCATGCTGCAATTTACCCACTCCGCATACACTCCGCATACTATACTATTCATATCATGACAGTTGACTTTTTTACGTAGATGCTTTACATTTTCATGCATAACTTTGTTGTTTTTTTTAGATGAATTTCAAGCTGCAATTTCTGATAACTACGTTTTTAATCCCAGAATTGCATGATTTCTTTAATTTTGAACCTTAGAGAAGAATGTTACGTCAGTTAGGCTTGGCACGGAGCTAGACTCAGTTTCTTGCTCCATGCACTCGGTAACCATCCATATTCGTGTTCACTTCTGTATATAGTTTGACGCTGATTGAATTTGCTACTCTCCAAATTTACGGAATCTTTCAGTTGCTTCACTGTCTGCTTCCAAAGCAAGTATGTTCGGAATGTATTCTCATCGATCGCCATAGCTGTGGGTCCATTGCTGTGGTGTTTTCAGGCGGGATTTCTGCCTTTTACGGGCTAGTTTTGACTTTTACGCGGGGTTAAAAACGTAAAAGTCAAAACCAGCCAGTAAAAGGCAGAAATCCCGTCCGAAAACACCACAGCTACGGACCCACAGCTGCGATCGCCATAGCGAGGACGTTGGCAAGGTGACTTCCGCAGCTGAACTAGGTCAAATCGCCGTGCAAATGATATGCTAATCTAACCGGTTGAATGACAAAAAGGTCTATTACTGCAAAAAAGGGCACTTTTGGTAAAAAATCTTCTTCATAACTGCTGGTCAAACACCTTTGATATTTAGTATACAGGTCCCTAGGGATAACTCAACTTAGATTTGTTCAAATTGTGATGAAATATGCCAATCTGTATTTTTAAGGAATTTTTTTTGGTCATTTTTGGTCAAAAATTTATTTTATCAAAACCGTTCGTCTGATAGCTTGATATTTAATACATAGGTTCCTACAGATGAACTAAATATGATATATTGAATATATGATGAAATCTGCAATTTTGTATTTTTGGCACAATTTTTGCCATTTTTGGTCGAAAAATGTGTTTCTCAAAAACTACTTGTCTGATGCCTTTGATATTTGGTATACAGGTTCAAAGGAGTAGTCATAGTGTGATATATTGAAATTTGATGAAATCTTAAATTTTTGTATTTCTGGGTCAATTCTTGCCATTTCTTTGTTTCTCAAATGTTACTCATCTGATAGCTTTGATATTTGATACACAGGCACTCTTCAATTGTGTATTTTTGAAGCTAATTTTGCCATTTTTGGTCAGACCATCCTGAAGTGAGCTAGCAAAGATATCCACCTTTGTCATCAACATGTGTCACAAAAAGTTATTCTCTACAAAACACAGCGGAGCTCTGCCGACTGTTAGGTTGCTTGTTTTTTCAAAACCACTGGTCAGACAGCTTTAATATTTGGTATACAGATCCCTAGGACGATCTTAGTGAGATAATTTCATACAGACAGGAAATACTCAATTTTGTATCCATGTCAATAGTAGCTTCAGGGACGTTGGCCCCATGTTTGCAATGTCTTGGATGAGAAACAAACCTCTTATTTTTCTTGGCCTAAATGTTGTAAACTTTCAAAAGTCAATCTGCAGAGGACCACTTTCCAGCAAAACATAAGCTTATGCATTACCAATCTCACATACTGTAAGAATGGGGAATTCTCTATTTGAAATTATTTAAAAGATTGAAGAACTTCTCACAATGATACTGATACTGACAGTACCGCTTGTGAGTTCGCACAATCAGTGAGGTTGAAAAGGTTGACGGCATTGCATCATAGGGCTGCAAATCTGTTTGCGCAAAAAAACCTCGATTTCCAGTTTTTGTATTGATCGTCATTTTTTGATCAATATCAAGAGGCTATATCAATGTCATTTGTGGAATGTGGTATCGTAACAATTGAAAATTTCTCCCAAACGATTGTTTGTTTCTGAAATAAATCATAGAAAAGCAGCCCTGTAATAAACTGTGACTCTATTGGCTGACTGTAAAATATGCTTGACATGGTGAACAACAGTTCTATTTAAACTATTCAGCCATTCTTTCGCTTGAGATGTGTTGCAATGGAATGTTGAAAGCTCTTATAAAAAACATGTTGCTCTGTAAACTCATCTTTACATAGTACTGATGGACTTACTAATTACTTTGATTGCCCTGGGCATCTGATGTTCACGCTTTAAACCTTTCACTTTCTTTCTTTGTGAAAGACATTGATGAAATTTTCAAAGATGATCAGTGCAGGGGGGTGTCTTCTTTTCGAACCAAAAAAAGCAAAACCGCATTTGTATTGTATAGGTATACAGCTGAGGAAAAAACAACAATGACCATTTCTCAGTGTTTGCGATGGACTCTCACTCTACAGCTTTTTGCCTATGTCACCGTGCAAAACATTCATATCTCCACTAATAGTTCTTTTACCGGTTCAATGATGCAATGTGTGCCAGGGTATAAATCGCATACGTTATGCATATAATTTTTTAGCCGTAGGGTACATGCAGGGTATGTTACTCATATAACTCTATGGCAGATTACACCCTGACTTATATTTTCATCACCAATGGACTTAATATACACAGGGCATTATTTGGCATTTCAAATTTGTGTCATTTCTGTGTAACAATCCCTTGTACAACACAAAATCAGTATGCTTTTGTTGTTTTGAGTGTATATTCAGCATTTGATGTAGCCACTGCAATGCATTGTGGGATAACGGGGAAAAGGTATATTGCTACCATTCCACACACAATACAAGCCAACATTTAGATTCAGATTCTGACTCTGCATACATATAGATTGCACTTTTGAAGGTCCCAGACTATAAGGAGAAGTGGTAAAATATTATCGATGACACATGAAATTGAGTCCACAACAAATTTTATTACCACTGCACCTGTGTATTGAATGAAATCATCTGACAGTGTGATGATGATATAATACACTGACACAAATACAAAATTTATTTAAAGTTTTACAGACATAATTCACCGGGAACAAATTCCCTGTATTTAAAAACTTGCAAAGACTTTTACAGGCACTTACGGACTGTGAAAAATAGATCTGTAAAACATCTACAAAAATAAATGCCAAAGACGGGTGTATAAATATTACATATAAGACACTACAGATTGTGTATAATGGGATAGAATATATCCTAGTCTTTCAGAAATGTACATGTAGTAATATAAGAATTTGATAGAAAATTTGCAAATCTTTTCTGTACCCTGTGTAAAAATATCTTTGAAAACGTTGTATTGTGACTGCGACCAAGTGGATAAAAATCATTTTTCTAATTTTTTATTGGTCTTCTACAATCATTTATAAAAGTAAAGGACACAGTTGTCCATTTTGGAATTCATTCTTTGTACTTTTTGGGGTTGATGTGAATTTTGCGTATGTGACAATTCACAGACAGTCTACCCTGAGAATGCAGCTGTATAGTTGCACAATCAACAAAGCATTGCTCTCTTTCATGGGAGTTCAATAAGCAACATTCACAGATGCTTTTTCTCTTCACAAAGAATTGTTTTATTACTTACAGAATCTTGCAATGCTGCTTGATGACTGACGATTCAACACCATAATGAACTTATACTTGACTCTGTCACTTTCATGAAACAAATTTTGTGTAAAACAAAACAGATGTACTGATAATCCTTGTAGCTGTAAGTTGCAATATGGAATAGACACGTTCATCATGATTCCCAATGTCTTAATTCTTGTTCACACTTACATAATCTATCTCAAATATAGGATGGGCCACAATAATTTCTTTTCACGAATAAATTTGGTACAGATAAACATTTCACGATTCGATTCAGTGCCTGGTCAAACGTGCACTCCTATCTACCAGTATAGGCCAGTAAAAATTTCAAATCGTCAAAAACCAATATGGTCAAAGAATGAACGTTAAGCTGCCTTGACAACTGCTCTTGAAATGGTCTAAGACAAATTTGCCTGTCTTAGCCACATAATTGAATACTGATAATGATTTAAAATTTGACATAAATTTTTTAAGTTTTTGCGGTCATCAAAATCCACACCAAAATTTTATCATTGCTCCACATTCTGATACAAATTTTCTTCAGATTTTTGTGACGTTGATGTGAACATACTCCATTTGATATGCTGAATAACACATGATAAGATTCTTATAAACTATAAGAAGAGGTTACGATGGCTGAGTACACAAAAAAACTTGACTACAGTCAATGTAATGATAGAAATCATCAGAAGTTAAGACACTTCCTATAACAGTTATTGTTCACTTCAATGAATAACTACTTTCACCATATAATTAAAATTTCAGTTTTTGTATTTGTCCTCCATGAAGTATTAATAAGTCTCATTATAAATTTGGGAATGCAAATATGCATGAATTATTTTCACATGACCCTTCACCTGCAATAGTTTTTGCATCATTGGTAATTATTTGTCATGAGAATTGGAAATATGTGTAGCTGCCATCTAAAGTTATAAAAGAGTAAATGATACTGGCCTGACACTGTAAATACAACTTCCAAATTCACAATCCTACTGGCTGCTTTGACCTAGACTCTACAATTTCATTATTCTACAGTCACATTAGTGTGATATTTTCTATTCTGGTCTAGAGAGCAATATACCTTCTGGTTTGCAAAGTACATGGCTTGCTGGGTTCAATGTCATTCATTGTGTGTGCATATTGCTGAGTAACACAATTTGTTTTTCAATTTTTCAGAACAATCACTGATAGTTTTCTTTTCAGAGAAATAGGCTTGAAAGGCACAAAGGGCCAGTGGTGGTAGCTTTTGTAGATTTTTCACCATTTTTTTTTGAGAATTGCAAGTTCTTGTTCTACTCCTCAAAGCATGTTATAACACCAACAATTTAGTTTTTTCAACGCAGTGCCTGTACGCGTAAATTGCAGCGTTCAATTTTATTTTTGAATTCTGGTGAAGACCAGAATTCACTTGTCATAACTATGCAGTCTGCACATGTGCAGCCAAGTGATAAACTGAATAATGTGTATCTCAACATGCTTGAGGTAGTAGAATAAGAAACTGTACCGGTACTTGATATAAAAATAGAAAAGTGTAAACAATCATCAAAGGTTTCAGCTACATTGTACTGTCCCTTTTAACAATAACATGAATTTCATTGAAATCTGATCTGCTATGGTGTGATACTCTGACACTACCAACAAATACAATGCTTTACTTGCAGCCTTGTGTACTTATGATACACTGAACTATCTTGGGACGCACCTGAGTGAAGTAAGATTTTAGAGAAGTTAAAATTCCATACAACAATATGATAATTGAAGGTTATAAATAAAGCTTGTTTTTGAAATTGATAGGCTCTTCCCAAGGACCATCCTCCAATTTGCTAAAGTACTTCACTTTCAGCTTGACTTAGGTCAGAGGTCAACTCGGTGATGTTGTTCATATTTGACACCTTAGACCAAGTCTGAAGATGGTGAAAGATACCAAATTCAAAATGGAGGATGAAACTTGGCAAGGTATTTTTGCATCTGTCTGTCATCCTAGCCTGTGTTGATGCGTAAGCTATCAAAGTCTACGCTAATCTGGATGTTTTCCTTGTCACGAAGAGTGCGCAGGTAGTTAAAAGAGCCTCTATGGTCATCGTTGCTGATTCCAAGCTGTGTGTACATGTTGGACAAACCCTCATTGTGAGCATTCTCTATGATGGCCTTTGCTTCAGCCTCAGCCTTGGCCACTATCAAGGCAGATATGGCCGTTGCATTCTGGGTCAATTCAGCAGCTTCATTATTGATATCCCGGACCTGGAATGGGACAAATAATTTAGGATGTAAACCCTGGGACTAGAGAAAAGAAATGTGCTTTAAGCTAGGAAGATTTCAGGCTTACTTTGAGAATTGCACAGAAATTTCTGTGAGTCGTTAATCATAATAAAACTTTACATTCAACTGTGATGGCACTCTCTTACATGAAATGTTAAGTAGCTGTAACTTTTAATTTTTTCACTTTTTTGCTACCGGTATACATGTCTAAAGCAAGTACTTCTACTCAAAAAAGCATCTTGAAACACTACTCTTCAGCTTGTCAACACAGCAAATCCACTAGCCCAGCGTACAGTGCTGTGTGTTCCCGGCATTGTACGGCCTCCCACCACAGCCCTGCTGACTCTAATGGGAAAATCCAGCATGCGCGGTCCCGATATGGACCGTGCATGAAAAAATACCTTTTCAAACTATTTGTATATTTGGCCGAAATCAACTCGATTCTGCTCAATGCCTACCAGATCTCGAATAAGTCAATCACTCACAGACTGCAAAAAATTTTGCTCTTGTGATGTCCCACACGTTAGTGTACCAGCGGTATAAGGTCAAAGGGGGTGATGTACGGTACAGTGGCCAGCCACCGGACCCTTGACCGTGAATGGCTGGTAAACTAACGGTTTGAGACATCACGAGAGCAAATTGTTTTGCAGTCTGTGAGTGAATGAGTTATTCGGGTAGGTATAGAGTGAAATCGAGTTGATTTGGGCTGAAAATAGTTAGGATTTTCCTATGAGAGTCAGTAGGAGCTGTGGTGGATATACATGTAACACCGGGAGCAGTGTGCCCTCTAAGGGGAGGTGAAAAAAATTTTTTTTGAGTCAAACTGAAGAAAACTTGACTTGGTGTGCGCCACCGCATGCATGAAAATGGTTATAAATAAAAGTCAGTAGTTGTAAGTGTAGCGCCCTCTATGGTGGTAGTGTGTCTTTCTCGATTCCTGGTATTCTCGTGTGAGTCAGTGAGAAGACAATGAAAACAACAATGGCTGCCTCCTTCCCCATCGATCGATCGGCAAGACAAGTGTACAATCGGCACGTAGTATCACTGCAGAGACTCATAGAAATGACATATTCAGCTACTTTTTCGCCCAAAAACTACAAGGAAACATGTTATCTGTGAAAATTATGAATCTGCTTAGCATTTCTAGTAATTGGCAGGCTTTTTACAGCTGCGTCAGTGACGCGTCAGATTTCTTGTAATTTCAGTGCGTCAGGTGGATTTGCTGTGCGTCATGACGCGTCAAATTGGCTTAGCGGGCACACTGACCGGGAACACACACAGCATGGTACACAGGGCTACAAGTCCATGAGTAAAGTGCAATTTTATTGTGTACATTTCAATGCTAGTCTAGTCTAGACTAGACTCTCTAACAGCCCCTTGACGGCTAAAGCTCAGATTGTATAAGTGCCCTAAGCAGTTGAGCTGGGCTCCACGTTCCGCTGCGCTTTAACCCAGCTGACCATTCTTGTAGAGGCTGAGTTGACAAGCTAAATACTATGTATCAGTATCTTGACATGTTTTTTTGAGTAGAATTAGAAACTGCTGTTGACATACAAAATGAAAATAGTGAAAGAATCACCATAAGTTAAAGCTGCTGACCCTATAAATGGAATAACATACTTATTAAAATGGAATGATTGCAGCAATAATGTGGAAAAATGTTGAAATATGTTTAATGCATTTGATTACAATTTACAAACTACATGTACCGGTACGTGGACTTCAAAAGGTTAGATAACGCTTTTGAACTTTGCATAAGATAATGTTTTGACAATAATGTCATTTAATATCACTTGAGCAGCTATGTAATTTCAATAAAGTGACAGTTCACTGTTCACAGTATATGGCTTTTTGATAAAGATATTTGTAAGATGTTCCTCTTTGTCACAGATGTTGATAGCCTCACTGGCTGTGAATGCAGCAGCTCCCTGAGACTGACTACTTAGCTGCAGCATACTTAGTGCCAAGGCGGTGACCCTTGAAACAAGATGGCTGCCAGCATGCACCCCATGCACAGCTGATGCTATCAAATGGTGAGATGTTTTATCCCAAATGAAATATATCTATGCTTTTTTATTTCATTTTTTCACTTAATGTGGTAGTTTTGTTACTCTATTGCTTGCAAATTTTGCTCAAAGTAAAAACTGTTGAAGCTGGGCCATGACGTACAATGACACCATCACAAGAATCATTAGATTACAACACCGGTAGTAGCAAAAACACAGTAAAAATTGTTATTTTTCTCATAGTGCAGTGACACATGGGTATCAGTGAGCTACTTGTTGCTGCTTTTGACTGCCCCTGTGCAAGCTATTATTATTAATCGCAGTGTAATTATATCAGAACATCCTAACACATATTCTTCATGAATCCAATAAAGTGACAGCATTGACAAGACTAAAAACTTGATAAGGTACCGGTATATGAGGAGTATTTTGAGATCAAATCACTCACCGTTTTAACCCTTTTCCTGCCAAGTTCATATTTCACTTTCAGGTCAAATTCCTCAATATTTGGTGCATTTTAACAAAACATTGAACATTTGAAGGCCCCTGATTTCACAGATACTTAAAGTATGATTTTTATGGACTAAAGCTGTTGGAACACACCAAGCCAAATTGGTTGAAATACATATGGTTATGGCTCAATACCGCTTTTCACTGAGTTGGCTAATGTGGAAGTGATACTGTCTGGCAGGAAAAGGGTTAAACTTATCATCATATTCCGTATGTTTGTGCAAATACACTGTACAAATACACTGTCACAGAGCAGTTCTTAGTTGTATATTCACTTTAGCATGACACATCGTTTCTTGACTGATCTAATCTGCTGACCAATTCAGATTAATAAATATGATTATTCAATCACTTGATTTACTTACAAGTCTTTCAGTATTCTTTCTGGTCACTTGTGCGTCTTGTGTGTACAGCTCTCCTGCTGCGTCTTCCAGCTGTGTCAATGCTAGCAGGTTATTGGAAATCACCTCTGATGCTATTGACACGCTCAGCAATTGAAAGTACCGGAGATCAGCAAAATAGCCCTTTTGTTCCTCCGTACAGGTGTCATATGCGACACAGTTTGGAACACAGCCTGGCAATGATAGACACTGACATTGAGTTATTCTGTAAACATTGCAATGATATTCAAAACTTCCTTAAAATATGCAAATAGTTTCATCTACATGCATAAAAAGTAAAATGAAAGTTGTAGTTTCACTCTACGCTGATGAAATTTTGATATTGGTCATTAATTCTCTCATTAATATGCAAAAATTAATATTTGCCTGCATTTTCAGCAAGAACAACAAATATAAAAACCTGCTAGTGTTACAATGGACACTAAAAGTCCCACAGATTTATGGCTCAGACTACGAGCTGCAACAACAGCCTCAAATGAAACAAATGAAATTTGTCTTAATTTCAAGTGGTAATGTCCGATGTCGTGTGCATGCAGCTATATTTTGAAACAAACCTGAAAAAGTAACCAGTGCCATTTCACAAGCTCAGAGTGCAACCTCAGCAAACACAGCAAAGAATGCTGAGACATGAAAGACAATTTTTTGCAACAAGGCCACCTAAAAATGGTCAAGACCAGCCACTCAAGTGCGATACTATGTAGACTACAGCCTCCTTGAAATGGTGTGCATTCCAGTAAATTTTTTTGGTCATGCATTTCATCAGGCTCAAAATGATGAGAATACCAGTATATCGACCAAATCCCAACACAGCTTTCACACAGTTTGTCAGTGCTTCCTGTTCGTGTTGGTGCTGGGTGTCAGTCCCTATCGGAGTCAGACATTTAAGTTGATCCAGCAGCATACGTACATGACTTTCAAATGTTCTGTAGTATTTTCTCACCTAGCTACATGTACCACAGATTGAAAACTGTTCCTTTTGTGCTACATAAAAATACAACAAACAGTACCGGGGTACGTTAAAAGTCACCAATCACTTATGCAAGGATTTATGCTCAAATTTATGTCGACATTGTGCATAAGAGTTTTTGAATATTTTATGGAATTATAATGTCATAATAATTTCATACTCCATTAACTGTCATAAAGATGTAGTATATGAAAGTAAAAATGGTTAACAAGAAGAATGTACATAATCACAATGAAATGAAATGCACAAACCTTCTACAGAATCCTGGCAGTTTTTTCTGCAGCACGAACCACCTAGTCTATCTCTGATAGCTTCAAAAAGTTCACCTTCCACTTCTGATCTGCTTGTGATGTAGTCGTCTGTGCTGAAGTCTGGAGCTCTGCCCTTCAAGGCATCCACAGCACTTGCCCGAAGCACCGGCTGATATTGCAGGTCATGTTTGTCGTGCAATAACTTCAAATCTTCAGGTCGCAAGAAGTATTGTAAGCTAAAGGTAATGTCAACCTGTAGTGACCAGTCAAAAGACAATAAACAATCAGTGTAGCATATTTCCTTCTCATCTTCATTCTGTTTCAAGGGCTAGTAGCTCTAAGTTTTGATCGTTTTTCCATTATTTTATTAAATCAATGCAAGTTCTCGTTCTATTCCCCAAAGCATGTTGAAATGCCAACAGTATAAGTTTGCCAACATTATATTGCAACTTAGCTTCTACCGGTATATGTTCAGAAATGCAAGTTCATATTGTTACATTTTGAAATGGCTGTGCAATCCAAACTGCCAGCTACAAAAACCTCTGTGGCACAGAAGCGCTCTGTATCATTGGTGTTTTTTATACACTATAGAAATGTAAAATTGGGCATTTTATTTTACTGTCATTCCTTTGAAAATATATCAAGATTTAGTGATCCATGTAAACTGCCAAATGCATCAAAGACACACAACAAAACTCTACCAAAGCTGTTGACCACACAATAGTGCAGACCTGAAGTTATGCTTACCTCCAGTTTGTCACTAGTGAAGATGGAAATTGCGTCGTATCTCTCAACATGTGCAGTGGCTGGGAAAACCTTAAATTTCTTGTCTGGACCGATGGCATAGAGTCCACTAGAATACACCTTGTCTGTGTAGACGTTCCCCGTTGTACTCCTTCTCGGGAAGCCATACTTAGAAATAAAGTGGATACAAAAGAATAAATACTTATGATACATTTGTTGGATATTTGAAATTAAGATTTTCACCCGACCCTTTCAACAAATTCCATTATTTTTCATGGAAAGTGTGGATCTCAATACAAAAACATGGGGAGAGAAAGTCAATGGTAACTGTTCACATGGTACCGGTACAACAGACATGCCACTTGAAAGACATATGAGCAGATACACACAGACAATGCCACTGTATTACAGAAACTACTCACAAACAAGATTCTGAACTCCATACCTCGTAATACTGCACTCCAGAAAAACTCAAGGGCACTACAATCCCGATGACAAGGACCACCACACCAACAATTGCTATGATGCACTTGTGGGAGGATTCCAGTTCACCCATTCTTACAACTCTGAAAGACAGAACATCTGAGTAAGTAAGTATCATTAGATACACATACACTGTATTCTGCATGGAAGGAACTGATTGCATGTGTATGTCAAGACAAATATTGTATCTAACATATCATTCCCAAGTTTTCTTCAAGCATTGGTTCTATGCACAGAGAATTTTATCTGTAACTTTGCTGCTACATACAGCTAAATCACTTGCTTGCTTGATAAATACTTTCAGAGAAGATACTCTTTAGATCTACATGTATGTTTTTGTTATTTATTAACCTGTTATCAAACAATGATATTCATTAGTACAATTGTGTTTTCAGTTAGTTTGCACATCTCAAATGAAAACTTAAACTTTTGCCGAAAGTTTCCCTACAGGAATGTTCAATCATTCTCTTACCTGACCAAAATTAAAATCAGGGTTTGGAACTATAGAACCAAACTACCAGACATTTATCGGTATTTGAAATTCAAAATGGCTGCCATTCTGCGCATCCTCTCTTCACACAATTGGGAAAAATAAAAATTTTCAAATTCAAAAAAACTAAGATGCTGAAACTTTTTCTTACTCCAAAAGCTTTAAAATGAGCCCGACAAGTGGTAAATCAGAAAAGTATCATTATTGCAAATATTTGACAGTCTGAATATCTGTTGCCTGTTTGCTTCTTCCTTAACACAATTTGAGTGATAATCATAATTAATTGCTAACAAATAAATACATTATTAATTTCACCTGCAAGATTTAGACTCTCACGTATATTTTCCTTTCAACAACATCTTCCATTGTACACAATACCATGATACATTCAGATGCCCAACCATGACTGATAATACAATTAATGCTCAGTACAATTTACTGTCACATATAATATACAGAGGTAAAATGAAGTTATTTAAAGCATTATGTAACATGCTTAGCTAACATAATTATCACTTCATTAGAATCAATACTTTTTCACATTGAAAAAGTCATCAATCTGGTGATGGTTGCACCTTGAAACAAAGACACAGAAATCTCTTTGGAACAGTGGACTTGGCTACATTTATACCCTGTACATTAGACCCAAGAAGTTGAACCTGATATGTAACAACTTACAGTAGTGACATTGGGTAGTTAGGACATACCCGTATACCGGTATGCAAACTGGACCAGCAATTTATTCCTTTGACACATTACATAATTACATATATCTTATCTGTCACAGTCTGACTGATTAGTGAAGGGCCAGCAGCTGTAACTTTTGATTATTTCTGGAATAATCAAATAATTTCAATTTGAATTTCTGAAATGCTTGATTTTCAATCATTTTCTCTCTCCTGCACATGTTGAGATACACAGTATTCAGTGTCAACTCGGTCTGCAATTGCATAGACTGTGTCGGTACATGTATTGTTGACGAATGAATTTTGGCCCAGACTAGAATTCAAATGTAAACATTAATAGTACATTTTACTTACTACTGTCGACATGTATGCTTGTACAGACACTGTGTTGACAAGCTAAATAGCAGGTGTTTAAACATGCTTTGAGCTGGCAAAGAAGAAACTGTATTTGACATTGGAAAACAAAAATGGTAACAAACCATGCAAAGTTACAGCTACTGGCTCTTTAAAACACTCGCTTTATTGAGGGAGTGCGGGAACAATACCCGTTTCTTTGGAATATGATCAACAACCTTGCAGTTCAACGCCTTCTTTTGTGATTTCAATAACAACAAGTCTTGAGGAACCTTTCAAGTATATTTGTAGAAGCCTTCAATAATTGATTGAGAGTGTTTGAGACCGTCTGGGTGTACATTATGACACAAGCAACTTTGCGATGGCGGTGACTATATAAGGTCAAGAATTTTATTCTTACTGCAGTAATGCATGCGTATCATCGAGACATTTGTGATTGCCTTTCGGTGCCCCACTGCCAAAGCTATCAGGAGATATTAGAAATAGTAACATACATGCCCAAATCTTCTTACATTCAATGACTGTAATTTGTAAAGCATTGCCCTGATTATTGAGTAAGTACTATAACTAACATATTCAAATATCATTATTCGGTTCCCGTTCGTAATTATCAATATCATATGAGGGGAGGTGACAATTAGAAAAGGTAACAGAAATACTAAATCCGTTCATCATTTAGAGTGCCCCATTATGATGATGCTGTTTGTCTGTCTTACTTTCCAGATGTCCTCACTTCACTTTTGCTTAAAAGACATTGTAAAGTGGACAACTAGCACAAGGAGTTCATAACTCCACACCCCACCATTATTTGCTGTAAGTTGATCATTAAATACGCTCCATAGGGATGAGAAGTTGTTCAAAGAAAAAAAGTCAGCATGTAAAAGACAGAACACCCGTCAGACAACCACCACCACAGCTATGGACCCACAGCTAATCACAAAAAGTTTTCTGCAGTTATGGATTGTAATGTAAAACACATTTTAGTTGTAAGTATATTCTGCAGCTGCTATAGTATAGTGGTTAGTATAGTATAGTAGTATAGTGACTAACTACAACATAAATAGATCTGCTGCATTGTTACCCTCTCCACAGTTCCTTGAGGCACTGTACCTCCTCAAATCCAGTATGCAATCCAATTCATGATACAATGTAGGCGAGGACAACCGGTATCATTTATCTAGCTCTGCATGGCAGGGCTGTGTGTTACCGGCGTGGTGGGAGGCCGTATAGCGCCGGTCACACACAGCCCTGCCATGCAGAGCTACATTTGATCATGTTAATCAAATTCTTGTCAAAGATGTGATTACGTCATCGTTGAAAATAGACATTGTTGGAGCCATGGAGGTGTACCACAAACCTTTCATAGTTCTAGTGCAATACTGTGGTACCTCCATGGTTGGAACTTAACTCGCAAACTGAAAGACCAAGGGTTATGTTTTTGGAGTATAAACCGTGCTTCTTCAGAGCAATATCAGAGGTTGTAGCCATAGCGATATCTGGCCCTGGATCCACTGTGAAAATGTTATTGCCATGGACATGAAAGTGCAACGCCCTTTTAGTTTTGGTACTTTCCCGAACTGGATCTGCAGACTGACAGGATGAAATATTTTTCTATGTATTTAAATACACTCACTCGAAATAAACTAATGAACACCTGTCAGATTGAGCCACGTCGTAGTTATAGCAACCTACCGCTCCTACTCACCAATTTCTCGGTTTCACGAACAGCAAGTTGTCATACTGAGGTGTACATACTTTCACTGCGTTGGTTGCTTCGACGTCGTCGTGCTTGTGTACACTTCCGTCGGCATTTGCATTTTCTCGTTCTTTACGAGAAATTGAACTCTCGCGAAAGTTTTTTATCGGTCGTCTGACGGGCCCAACTTTTTTATTATGACGGAGTTAGAGGGTTAGTGTCCAACATGGCGGGCGGGCCGAATGACTCTCTACTAGCTTATTTCAACATTGGCACAGCGAAATATGTGGCGTTTGTCCTTGGAGTCGCTCTGGTGTCGATGCACGGAGTCAGATATATGCTTGAAGGTAAGGTATACAAAAACCTCTAGTGATTTGTGATCTTGTCAACGCAAAGTATAATTTATTTCGGGCGCTTTTGGTCAATCCCTGCGTCGTGTCGTCGAAGCAGGATTTCGGCACGAATAAAACATATACGTGTTATGCGTGGCTTTTCATGCGCTCACGTATATTTAAAGCACAGTAACAGCAATAGACCGCTGCCACTGTCCAATCTATTCAACAGTTCCACGCGTCATAGCTAACACCATTGAGAAAGCGATAGAGATAACAAATTCCGGGAATCGGCAATCCGCGAAAGCGAGACTGTGTTATTGCAACAACTTGTGTTAACCTGCAGGTCGTCCGAAATGTGATATTTCTTAAAAGTTTAATTCCTAATAAAATTGTTATTGGAATTCAATAATAGTAAAGTAATAGGGATTTAAGAGAATGGATTGGGCCCATATCATGATTACATAAGTGATTCGGCTTTTTTTATTGTAGTTCAAATTATGAATTTGATGGCAACAGTAGTCCGTAAGTACTTCAGGCTAATAAAGGTACCATCATTTATTACTAATCAAAGCAGGGTAAAAGAAAGCTCTCAAAGCAAAGCCCGGACAAGTGGTGCTTGTGTTTTTATTCAATTCAGTTCATGGATTTGATGGAATTTTACACTGAAAGTATGTTTTATTTTTTGGTCACTTATGGTTCGAAGACAGACAGATTCAATCTTGTATTTGCATTAGTACCCTAAACTAAACTTTACATTTGTAAATCTAGGTGCATAGTATTACGGTACTACATGGACATGCAGCCATATAACACTGACACTGTACCTCTCAGTAAGCTCGCCACAAAAGTAGCACTTGCATACAGTTAAGGTGGTATTGTGCCTCGAAAGTGAAAGACTTAAACTTTTGCTCAAACTTTCCTTAAAGAATCTTTCAACCGTTCTCTTTTAAAATCAAGTTAAAAATTGGGCGTCACCGAGCAAATTTTGGTACCAGAGAAACAAACCAAAGATAATTAGATTTACCAATATTTGAAATTCAAAATGGCAGCCATCCCTGTGTTAACAAAATGGAGAAAAATAAAAATTTGCAAATTTCGAAAAACAAAGCCGATGAGAAGTTTTCTTACACCAAGAGCTTTAAAATGAGCCCTCACAAGTGGTTTATCAGAAAAGAATTGGAAAAGTTTGAGAGTCCGAATGTCTGTTCCTAAGGTGCGTTCTACATCTACCTTAGAACAGGATGTACAGCAGTGTCTGTGTTCATGCGTACCGGTACATCGTTTGGGGCAGAACATACAGTGTATCTGTTGGCTTGATTCCAACTTGCCTTGTGACTCACATTGGTGTTTGCTCTGACAAATATTTAATTTATTGAAACTGTGTTGCTGTGACACTTTTTATTTTCCTTAAATTGCATTTGGTTTAATTTTAACTCAAGAAGAGTTATCAAAACTTCCATAAAGTGCGATGAAAAATAATTACCGGTAGCTCTCCTTTGGTGTATATGATATGGTAAAAGCTCATGGGATCAGTCTTTGTTAGTTTTCTTAGTGTAGACACTGTATGTATGAATAAACCAGTATGTTTAATGTATATATGTCTGTATGTACATGTATATATTCATTTCTCACAAAAACTGCTGTCTGAAAACAAGAAATACTTGGTTTGAAAATGGACTATGTATTGAACTAAATTGAATTTCTTCAAATACAAATGCAAGTCTGAAAAAATATTCAAATGAGCTCAAAACATATTGAATAAAACGGAAATACTAGGGAAGTCAGGGACTACTGTTTAGATTGTTCTTAAATTTGTATGTACAACCTCAAGTATTCATTTCAATTGTAGTAGCTTCAATTTGATGATAAAAAGTTACTTTTCACAAGTATTGTTAGATTGCTTTGAAGTTATATTTACAAGTCCCTACAGATATTATCATAGAAATACTGAAATCATGAAATAAACAATATTGTAATTTTCAAACAAACTTATTTTTTAGGATATTTTTGCAAGTTATGTCAAAGAACTCTTTGTTCAGGAGCCAATTCCTTTGAAATTTAGATTGAAGGTTAGTCAGAATGGCCATACTGAATTTTATTCAGATTATTACTGAGATAGCAACAATCGGTGTTTTTGCTAAGGTTGAGGAATATTGGTAAATGATTTGGGAACCCTGGTAACATTTCTGCTGTCCCCTAATCTGATTGCATTGATATGCCAAGGGGAACCCCGGTAAAATGACTGGGGAACCCTGGTAACATTTATCTGCTTACTTCCCTTAGCAAAAACACTGAACAATGAATAGTTTATAGCATTTTCGTATTTATATGGTGCTATTTTTGCTTCTATGACTGTTGAGTGCACAGTGTAGTGATTTAAGAAGCATTTAGTAGGATCAAGTGAGTTTTTGATCAATTTTCGGTAAGAACACAGTGCTGATTGTGAGTTGTGTCGCCTGTAAAAGATATTTTAGTAATTTTAGCCATGCCATGTCATGTGGTACCAAGTTTGTAAATAGTTAACTAACAGTAATCCATCCATTCTTGATCAACATTCAATTTTCCAAAGAGACTTACTTTTATTTGATGCAAATGACAATAAAAAACAAAGCATCTCGTAGCTGTTACCAGTCAGAGCCTAACTGCAAATTTGTGTTGAATGCAATGTCAGCTGTGCCATAGGTGTCGTGTCAACAGACAGACAGCAGTGACAGTGCGTGAACACAGAGACTAACAGTGGCAGCTAAAACATGTTATTCACCACTGGTCTTAACTATTTTAAGTTACATTTTGCGCTATGTGGAAACAAAGTAAACTGGTCCAGTGACTGGGTCTTTAGTTTACTTTAATTATTGCCCGCATATTTCATTAATACCAAAGCATCTCTAATCTTAACTCTTCAAGTCCCATTAGAAATTTCTGAAACTTTGTTTTCGGAAGCCATAGACTGGTACATGTACATTAAAACTGTCTTGAATGAAAATTACTTTCTTGAGTCTGGTAGTGTATCAATTTAGAACAAAGGGCACACGGCCTGTAGTTCTTTGAAAAATGATCCCCCTCCCATTTTTGTTTTGTATGTTGATTGGAAGTTATTGTTCAGGTCCTCAAAGTATGTTGAAACACCCTCCATTTAGCTTGTCACTGCAGTTTGTATACATGTACATGTAAAGTGCAATATTATGTATGGTTTGTTACATTTGAAACCTAGTCTAGACCAGAATTCATATTGTATAAAAAAAATGATGCAGTCTATGCATACACAGACTGAGTCAACAACCTGAATCATGTGTATCTGAACATGCTTTGGGAAGAAGAACAAGAAACTGTGGTTCACATACAAAAGAGGAATAGCAAAAATATTGTCAAGTGTGTGTTACAGCTACTGGCCGTTTAAGCCTTTTAAGTTTGAATTATTCAAAATCAGGTTGAAGCTCAAGGTATACTCACAGATGATCAGTGGTACTACATTATCGCCACTGTCACTGTCAGTTGAACTGGTTCACCCCAGTTCAAACAGGTCCACAATCACCATTGATAGTCAATTGGTTTTTGCCAAATCATGGTATAAATGACAAATCATAATCCTTACAGTATGGTGTGTTGTAGAAATAGAAGTCAGTTGAAGTCTTGCTTTTAATGTGTGTTGTTATTTTACATTTCATAATTTTTAGGGCTCTTCAAACAATTTAGCGCGTTAAAATATATCATATGACCTTTAAAAGTTATACTAAGCCGGCACATTTCTTTCCTAACGTTAAACCCTTTTCATGCCAGGTTCAACTGTTAACATCAGGTTATACACTGTATACCTGATAGTGACTGCTGAGAATGGCAGGGAGCAGGTGATCTCTTTTTGCCACCTCTCGTAAACATGTTCCAATTGTTTTCAATAGAATGGGTGAACCTAAATTTACGAGGAAATAGGGAGTGAAGAGATGAAGTGTCTACCCTTTACCTGACAACATATCTTGCAGATTGTTTCTCTCAGAGCAACAGTGGTCATACAGTATTATAATGGATGAGAGAAATCATCCCAAACTTCAAATTGGTTTGACACTGTCAAGTTTCTGTTTCACTTGTAGTCGGCACATCTCTTGATTTGCAGAACACTTGAAACTGGTCTTTACACATTGACCTGCACTGTTCAACCTCTAATGGCCTGTGAACAGATCCGCAGTCACTATTAACATCAAATTCCTCAGTGTCCAGGTTTTTAAGGACATGTCAACATATTTGACAAGTATGATATTGAAAATGTGTATCAGATAGACAAACAATTATTTTCATTGGAGTTCTTTCAGGTCATGACCCTAACAGTAACACACCTCACACATGTATATTCAGAAGATACCAGAAGTACGTAGTAATCTATCATACCATTGGCTACAGATTGACATGTCAATCACATACAAATACTGATGCCAGTACTTGAGATGTTTATTTTGTGTAGTCAATAGCTGTATGTTTTGTGATAATGGAAAAAAAAGGAAATGTCATAGGAATAGATAAATTCATGTAAATTTTTCTGACATAACTTTATTATAACATAAATCTATTATTGGTAGGATCCTTAACATAACATTTGTCTAGTATATTAATAGATAATACCATTCCTGTTTAACAGTCCAAAACTTCAATAATGCCGTACTAATAGTCTCATAACAGTACCCGGTAATAAAGTAATAAAACTTAAATTACAGTCTTTCATCAACAAATATGTAGAGACTCTGTATACAGGCACTACTGAGCACCAATCAATAATGCAGCATTTTCTTCTCTGACTTGACGTGCCAAGTGCTGGTACAATTCCGCTGAAAAGGCCAAGGTCGACAACAAATGAGATAATCCAAGAGTACTGTCGTGTACTTGCAGTGTAGATGTGAAATATCAGGGCTCGCCTGTGAGGGAGAAAATTGCTAGCCATTCAATTGGCAAAAAAACATTTTGTGAGTTTGAGCAACCATTCCGCAATTCGTCAAAATTGGGGAAAATTCATCTTAGTCCATTTACATACAGAAATGTGAGGATATGCAGTACGTTGTTGTTGTCAAAAGTATAAACTCTTGAAAATATACATTATAAAGTTTGTGTCAGATTTGTGAAGGTGTTTTCCCATTGAAAAGGTTACTTTTACAACTGTCTGATAGTGTAACTTGCACAATGGAATCAATAGATCGTCTGTACAGATAGTGTCTCATGTACATAAAATAAACAATGATTGGGTTGATGGGACAGGGTTGATGGCACGTGTTTTATTTGAAGATTCCTGACCTTGTCTGTTTGGTGTGCATTAGATGAATACAGATTAGCTTATTAATTGAATCGTGTCTCGCATGCGGTATTGATGAAGTTCAGTCCAGACTTAAGTTAATACAAAGTCATACTGGTAGCTTAATCAAGTTCATAACAGTAGATGTTTAATCATTTTACAATGATTAAACATCTACTGTTATAAACTTGATTAAGCTACCGGTCTCAATAGATCAATAGATCGTCTGTACAGATAGCGTCTCATGTACATAAAACAAACAATGATACACTGTACAGTGCTAAATACAGGTACATGTACAATCTCGAGGGTATTGATAATTCCTTTCTTTACCAATATATTTCTTCACCAGTTTGATCTCCAAGTCTAGTCTTCTCCTGCTCACAAAACCAGTAGCAAGAATGCTACATGTATACCTTACTCTACCGTATATTCCCAGACATGCATGTACATGTATTGCGTGTTCACACCGTGGTATACAGTATCTAGTAATAAAACAAACAGCATGCCAGCTGACAGCTTTACTGGTATCACAAGGTTATAAAAAACTAACTCTGCTAAATCCAAAGTGCAATTTCACATTTGAACCCTTGATGGCACAAATACAGCGATCTGATTGGTCGAAATGTGAAAGTAACCATGCGATATTCACACTTTTAAATACTCTTAATATTTTTTCCTGTTGACAATTTTTTTGTACCGTATAATAATTTAGTCTGAAAGATTAGTAATGGTAGTCAGAAACTGGTAATATCCATAGAGCCGTAGATTTTCATATTATTACCAAGATACCAATGTGGTAGAAAATATATTACTATTGAAATTTACTATACATGTACATTGCGCTTCACATCCATCGTCAGCCTTATTGCTAAACCTGTACCATTCCACAGAGTGGATGAAAAGAATAACCATTCTTTTCACTAGGTTTCTCTCACAAGTGGGGAATGTCACCCACTGCTTGAAAATTTGGTGGGATTTGGTTGTGATTGGGAGGGACTGTAATAAATTATTCAAATAAAGATTTTTCAACAAATTAAGGTTATGACATCGATCAAATCTCTTTTTCTCATCCAACTCTACTTGATAGTCTTTCAACTTTATCAATTTACTATGGCTACAGATATTGTGTTAAATCAACAATGTGATCGTAACTCATAGTTTGTAACCTGATTATGGTGTAGAATGCTACTGTCAATACTCTCTCCTCATTTATATCTCAAATCTCATTATAGAGGGGCGACATCTTGCATGTTTGAGTTCATTTGAAGGGGCTCGTCGTTTACATGTAAATCGGCAGAGTGTGCATTCTGGAGAAAACACTGAGTATAAACCAATTATTAAAAAATAGAAAAAAGTAACAGTATTTTCAACAGAAAGAGGAAAAAACTGGAAAAGAAGTGAAACTTTTGTGTGTACATGTATGTATTACTGGTTGCACCCACTCACTGCTAATACATGTACTCATAATCATACTTCTACTGTATGTAATATACAGAAAAGAGAACTCTGAGACAAACATACAGTATTCCTCACATCCAAGTTTTGTAATGCTCAGGTATTCTTATAATACATGGTCTGGTGTATCTGAAATAAAAAGGTGATGATACAATTGTTTTGAAGACATCAAACCATGGCAGGCTAAAAATCCGTTTTAGAGATAGGTTGATCTTTTATGCTATTGTTATGTCTTTATTTTTCTGCGGTCCTTCACTAAATAAAGACCGCAATACCAATACCGTATAAGACCAACCCGCTTCTATATCTAATTTTACTAGTGAATAGTTTGGGATGGTCTTTTCAATGTCGTCTTTTGTGGCAACAAAGCAAGACAGCAGTTTTCGCGAACCAGAGACTTTGTACCAGTAGTATTTCCTTTGATGACGTCAAAATTTACACGTACACATTTAATAATAGTGTGAAGAATAAACCAATTTTACATAAATCTAGGCTCGTCACTGTAAAAACTACAGCATACAACACTGATATGAATGTCATGAATGTCAAAAAAACTTTCAGATTTTCTAAAACAAATTTTGATATTGCCAGGAAATTTCACTTGGACTTTGGTAGTCGTATCCTACTATCGTGACTGTCCACAGCTGTGACATATTTTGCATATCAGCTGTTACCTTAGTGGCATTGTGTGACGTATGAAATTGGAAACGTTTCATATTGTAGCCATCATTATTATTTCTCTTTCATCAGAATTTATGAGTCTGATCTCCCTATTTTGAGTACAGAGCCACATTTTTGTCACGCAACAGTTATTGCCAGACAGAAAATCAGAGGAAAAAAGAGTAGCCTCTCAAAGAGTCACATGAAAACTTTAGTGAATACATACATTGTTTGTATATGTAACTTATATCTATAAGGTTCCAATTTAGCTCATGTTAAAAGGAATGCTAACAGTTGCACTGTATGACGTGTACAACATGACAGTGTATGCCATTTTCTCATCTTTTTGACAGTGTTTGCCTGTAGGACTATTTAAGTACTGTTAATGTATAGTGAACCTGTCTAAACCAAACCCTGTCTAAACTGGAAACCCGTCTAAACTGAACCCTTTTCTCAGTCCCATTCCAACAGAACCCTTTGTTAAAAGTTAAGTTAAACCAGACTCCTCTCCATACCGAACAATTTTCTCAGTCCCTGAATGGTTCAGTTTAGAGAGGTTTTACATTGACATGGATGCTTCATGTGAACATCTGATTTTTCCTCTTAATCCAACAGCTCAGACTGGCATTTCTTTTCCAAATTTTGTCAAGAAGAAATATTTTGGTTGAAAGTACACTCATCTCTGGATGGACTCACAAATTATACTGTCTAAGTCTTGTGCAGTTTAATAAGTTATCTCTTCAATGGCGTCAACGTTTTGAATATTGATTTACATGTATATTTTTGAAACATCAAAACATCAGTCTCACTGCACTAATACCACTCAAAATATTTTGCCATGATTAAAGTTGATGATCTAGTTGCATTCATTAATTTCTTTTGCTGACTTAACTAGATCTACCGGTAGCTTGTTGCCTACAACATGTGAGTCTTCAAACCAATGATTACACAAACCACAGTACAACTTGTATTTCAGTTGCCCTAGGATATCAACCTTTATCACTGTCTTCCTGAACACGAAGGAGACACAAAATATGTGATCCCTTGAGTCTTTACAAAACCACTGAAAGTAAATGCTATATATATATCTCACAAGCTGTTTACATGTATTAAAGCAATAAAAAACCACACCCAACAATGATGTGTACATGTACCACAAATTTTGGCATGCCTGTATATGCACAAGCAATGGCCAGTGCAAATATGTCATGAAATGGTCAAAACTGGTGATATGACCATTGCTGAGTTGATTTATACTGGTAGCTATTGTATAATATTAGAGTATATTGAAATACAAGAAAAATCAAAATTGAATTTTTCTCTACACGTAGCTTGTCCGGCTCAAGCATGTTCTACATGTAACCGCTCTATATCATGAATATAGCATTATTTTAGCATCTCAACCGATCAGATTACTGCATTGTGCCATCGATATTGTGGTACATGTATTATATGATACACATGTACCGGTACTGTATATCACCAATTCATAATCATACCAGTTTATACATATACTGTGTACCAATGCAATCTACATGTATGTTCTTAAGCTGGTACATTGAGCACTTCAATATTGCAAGTAATACAGCAACATTTTTTTTCTCCCTGGTCCAGATCATAACACCTGTTCAATTCTTCTGGATGATGGATATCATTTGACGTACAGTGATTGGCAGCCAAGAGGATGTATGATGCACAATTACTCCAAAAGGTAATAATATCAATTAGATTAACTTTAATTAAATCGTATCACGCCCGAAGCCCCAAGAGAGAAGTCCATTTCTAATGACAAAAGCTGTCTTCACATACGTTGAAATACCCAAGTTACACATACTTCAGTGCATTCTTTCCATTTATAAACAATTTAGTCAAGCAATAAAGTAACCCCTCCCAGCCCATAATAGAATGGATGAAAGCAAACTTTGCATGACATAATGTATAACGCGAAGCAAATTACATTATGGAGTGCAAAGTTTGTTTCAAGAGTCCACTATGGGCTTGAAGGGGTACATAATTGTTATTATTATTTTATAGTTTTGGTAATGCCAGTGAATTTGTAGATGAAGAAAACATCTGGTGCGGCAATTGTACAATACTGGATAATTGGCTACACTGTCAGTAATAATCTGGGGAGGGTGGGGGGTATGACGTCTTAAAATTCACTTGTATTGACAAATAAAGAGAATGTTGGCCCCCTGGCCCCTTACATGATCACAATGCGTACTAGTTGGTAAGTGTCTTCCAATGGCGCAATGGCAACAGTCAAGTGTACCATCAGATGCTAAATTTAACCCTTTGAGTGCTAAAGTCAATTTAAGTCGCCTTCATAAAATATACCCAGGTCCTTATTTTTTCAGAATTTTGCCAAATTTTGATAAAATTTGCAGCCAATGAAATGTGGCGTCCATTTGGTCAAAAATTATCAAGAAACCCCCCCCAAAATTCATAGAGATTAGCAAAATGTTGCACTAAAATTTTGGCGAAAAAAATTACGGCACTCAAAGGGATGAAGAAAAGACAAGAATGACACCACTCACAGTCTCTCTTTCTCTCTTTTGTATGAACAATATGTACAGTGTAATACTCATGATATTGATTTAACCTTTGAGCATCTTTTTGTAAAAGTGGTTGAAATTTAATGAAAAATATTCTTTTGAAGATATTTATGTACAATGTATGTACCGATATGTAAAACTAGTTGTAAAGAATAAGGGCTTGTAGTATTTTGTACAAAAAAAACTTCCATTATTCTTCATTTTGGCAGGGACGGAGAGTACTGTATGAATGATAAGCACATAATGTTGATCGGTGATTCAAGGGTCCGTCAGCTTTTCTTTGAGTTTGCCAGGATGCTTAGTGATCAACAGATTGTTGAAGGCAAAGAACATGAAAGTTTATCCTTCCGTGATAAATCCTCTGGAATTCATCTAGTAAGTTTTCCTCACCCTATCCTTTCTATTTCATTCCAAATGAATTGTTTTCCATACCTACCAAACGATTGTATTAAATTGAAGTAGTTGTGTGTTAAATGTTACAGCACTTACATACATGTATATCATACATCTTGAAAGTGAACACCAAAGCTTTTGCTCAAGCGTTCCCCAATGAAACTTTTCACCATTCTCTGACCAAGTCAATAAATAATTAAAATCAGGGATTATCATACAAATATTGGTAATAGAGAAACAAATTCAAAATGGCTGCCATCCCTGTGTTAACTCTATGGAGAAAAATAAGATTTTCAAATTTTGAAAAAAGTTAAGACCATGGAAATTTTTCTTACTCCAAGAGCTTTAAAATGAACACCCGAGAGTGTAGAAGATCAGAAAAGAACTGTAAAAATTTGAGAGTAAGAATATCCGCCCCCAAGGCACATTCTGCCTTAAATGTTTCATAACATAAATTGTCAAGACCGAGAGGCAACAGAGCTTCATGTACCATGTGTCTATTTTCTGAAGTAGGAAGTTGGAAGAAGGGAGTAGCAAAGCTGTGCTAGTTAGACAGTAACCGCCATCTGCAAGTAGCGGAAGGGTTCGTGCTAGAGTCGTGTCGGACAGCTTGCCAAGAGATTAACCAGCTGTTCTAAGCTTTGTCATGAGAGTGGTGGTGTGGATGATTCATAATTACTTCGGAATGTGCATCGTTGGAAGTTGTTACTCAGGCTACATGTATACGTGTACCTGGCTGCACCTTTCTGATTTTCAAGCATAGTTCTACAAATAGAGAAAAATGACCTGTTTTTAACCAAGAGGACACTCAATATGATTCGAAGCTGTGTACATGTTAATTGGTAAATATTTATAAAGCTGTCCAGAGTATGTCTGAAGAATGCGCCTTGAGGACTGATACTAGAACTCGCAAATTTTTGCAATTCTTTTCTCATCTGCCACTGGTTTGAGCTTATGTTCAAATTTTTGGAGTAAGAAAATTTTCACCATCTTAGTTTTTCAAATAAAAAAAGTTTTTCCCACAGAGTAAACACAGGGATGGCAGCCATTTTGAATTGCCAAAATTTTCCCGGTGACCCCTGATTTTCACTCTTGATTTGATAAGAGAAGAAAGTTTACTAGTATTGGTAATTCAGGATAGCTTGATCAAAAGTTTAAGTCTTTCAGTTTCGAGGCACATGCATCACTTTAACATTGTAAAAAATTTTGTAACCAATAGAGTTCCATATTCAGCTTTACATTGATATCTTTGGTACTTTCATTTAATTCAATAGGATTTTATATGGATGCCTGATGTGAATTTATCAACTGTAGAAGTATATGAAAAACTGGCGAAGGTATGTGACTGTTTGAAGTTGATATCAGCAAATCTTAAGCTCAATTCCTGCATAGTGTACATGTAGGTTGGTATATTGAAATGGCTTTGCCTACACATTGTTTCATTTTATCACAGCAACAATGTACATACGTGTAAACCAGTCAGTACAGACTACAACCAGTTTCTTTTCAAAAGTCTTTTGTATGACCCTGTGTTTGTTGAGTTTTGGCCAAGCGGAAAAACCCAGCAGTATAATTGTTGATTATAGAGTTACAGTGTGATATGGAAATGTGAACATAAGCCAGTGAGCATTGGCACATGTATTGCTACACGGCCTAAGAACAGAAACACTTCTGTTTTTTTACCTCATTTACAATGCAATGATCTAGATGGGGATTTGGGTGATTAAAAATGACCGTGGAAACCTGGTAATATTTCTAGCCGCTCACACTTGGTGAAATGGAAACACTTGCTAAATTGAAAAGAAACTGATTGTAGTCTGTACTGACTGGTTTACATGTATTTACATTGATGCTGTGATATTGAAACATTCTCAAATGTACTGATAAAGTCAGTTATAAATACAGCGTTATATTGAAATAACATGGCGTAGCCTACATGTATACATTATACATTTGGGCCCATGACAGAAAATATGCATATTCTTGGCACAGATTGTATTTGCTACATGATAGATCTGTATCAAAGTGAGATCTGTTGATACAAAGTTTCAACTTCAATAACCTTTCAATAAAATTTTAGGAAGTATTCACCTATGAGAAATAGCTGTCCCTTTCATTCCACCAACTCACCAATTTTATTTTGATAAATGCATGTTTTTAGAAACGTACATGCAGTGCAAACAGCAACATGTTTTTGTAACTACGTAAAGAAAGCATTTTAGCTTGCAGATGTTTTTTTATGATGGTTCCACATATCCTGGCATCGGACACTTTCAATATCAAGGTTTTTATGATTGTTTGGCATAGTTTTGGCACACAGCAGCCCACACTGTCCCTGATCAGTCAATCCTTTGTATTCCATGTCAGGTGTCCTACTACCGGGTATGCAGTTCATGGACAAGCAGGATCAGTGATCTAGAAACTCGTTTAAAATTTAATCTTAATTTATGGCCACTTTTCAACGATAACAGAGCGCAGTAGTGTTCTCCATCTGAACAACAGGTGTTTCAAGATACATGTACTTCCGCAGGGATTATTAGAACATACTGTAAAGTACTTTACATGGAGATACACATATTACTGTTACCAAATGAGAACAGATATCATGAGATTCCCTTCTGATATTCCCTTCTGATCTACATCAACACACATATATACACACACAAACACACAGACACACACTACTGTTACCAAATGAGAAGAGATATAGTGAGATTCCCTTCTGAATATATTATATATATATATATATATATATATATATATATATATATATGTATATTCTGAAGGGAATCTCACTATATATATCTATAAATCTCTCTCTCTCTATATATATATACATATATATATATATCTTGAACTCATATAGGAGAAGTTTTACGCATTTAATAACAATGTCATTATATTGTGCCCCATGTTCTATGAATTAAAGCAAGCTTTTGCACATTCATCCTGCAACATTGACCTTCAGACGTTGAGCTATCAACCAGGGGATGAATAGTTCTATGAAATGATAATTTTTGAGGTACAAGAAGATCTTCTCAAAACAATTCTCAATTCTATGTCAATGATTCAGAGCCAAAACTTGACACAACTTTTAAATGTTTTGAAATTCAAAATACACTAATTTGCTGTGATGATTTCCAACTCAGGACACAGAACCTCCACACTTTGTGATTCATGGTGCAGCCAGTTGGGCCATCAAATATCGCAATGCTACAGTGCAAGCCTTTGAAGAATACAAAAGTAAGTGTTCAAAAACCTGCATGTTAGTTTGATAATATATTAGTCCAGCTTACCAGTTAATGCAGTCTAGTTAGTTGGGCATGCAGTCTACTTTGCTTCGCCTGCATTTTATTTTGCAAGTACATTAGTCCAGCTTACCAGTCTATGCAGTCTAGTTAGGTAGGTTTGCAGTCTTGTTTGCCTGTCCTGCATTTTAGTTTGCTAATACAATAGTCTAGCTTGCCAGTCTACATGTATGTACACTGTAGTCTAGTTAGGTAGGCTTGCAGTCTAGTTTGCCTGACCTGCACTTTAGTTTGCTAAAACATTAGTCTAGTTTGCCAGTCCATGCAGTCAAGTTTGCCAGTCAAGCAGTCTAGTTTGTCTGTCCATGCATGCATTCTTCCTCATAAAAGTACATTGAAGTTCTCCATTCTGTTACAGTGTATGTCAAATAGTCTGGCAAATTTACCAGACTTACTGCAAAAACATTGTTTCCAGTCTCAGATTGCTTGGCGTTCTCACCTTTGTAGAAATGAGCAGTGGTATAATTTGAAGAGATTTTGAATGTTTGGTCCATAATCATAAATCGAATTACTTTGGAATCATAAATTTTCATGAAGATTCCATTTTGCTGGTTTAATACTTAATATGGTTTCAGTATAAAAGATTAATTTTTTTTTTACTGATTTGCCGATTAAACAAACTATACTGAACATTTTCACATGGATTAATGCAGCAGATTTCATTTATCAGTGAAAGTAATGAAATGAAGTCCTTGTGAATAAATACTTTAATAGTACGTATGTCACAGGGACAGAGCAGCAAATGCTCATTTGAAAATTTTAGATGAAACTGAATATTCAGACTGTTAATAGGCCAAACCCAGAATTCGAATCGACCACGGTACAAACAAAGCCATGTGCGCAAACGCGCATAGACGTACGTGTATCTCCATACGTGTTAGTACACATGTGGGCTTGTTTGTACCGGCATCACGTGATTATTTGGGCGTACTGAGTCTGTAGAACGCATCGCGTCCTTTTTATTCCGGAGTAGAACCATTGCATGCACATTTTGTAATGATTAAAACTTACCAGACTCAGTTACATAATGTATCTTTATTTCTATTACATATGCAAACTCACTTGATATGAGATGGCTTTGAATCAATAGCATATCAAGTATTTCAAGCAGACATAATGTAAAGATTTTGAAGGCTAATGTATGGGAGAAAACCTCTGTACAAACATATTCTAAGTGAAATTCTCACTCATTCTCTCTTGTTTCACACTATCACAGAAAATCTGACCACATTGGCGCCTGTCATGAGTAGTTTGGCACAAAGCACTGATGTTCTGTGGATGTTACAGCGTAAGTAATTATTTAAAAGTAAAAAGAAAGTAATTCACACATGCCAGTGATTTTACATCCTTCTACAGAAATACCTGTACTGCACAATCTGCTGACAGCCTAGTACATAGTATAGGGATAAGTACTGGGTATGTATGTCTGATATTTCCAATTCAGGTCACATCTATGACGATTACAGAGCAGCTGTTACATATTGAGTTGTAGGAGGAATATTAATAAGGAAATGAATATTTCATTGCACGCGTAAAACATTGTATAATTACCAGTGTGTATCATAACTACTTAATGCTGACCAGATGTGAAGACACTCTCGCAAAACATCATGAAAGTATCACATTGTGGTCAAACATTTGATAGTTTTAGTTAGCACTAAGTGTGTAATGTAAACCATGCAAAAAGATACCAGTAATTTTATAACTGGGTGATGCAGTGTTGGTGAGAATCTGAGACATAATTTGATAATGTTAATGTGAGTGTGATAGTCAGAATTTGTGTGTACTTTTTAGCTACTATAGACTATAGTCTATAGAAGCTATTGGGATGGGTATCCGTCCGGCGTCCGGCGTCAGTCTGTATGTATGTATGTATGTATGTATGTATGTATGTATGTATGTATGTCCGTTTGTGAGGCGTCCGTCCACTCAAATATCTTGAGAACCGCAGTACTTACTGATTTGATATTTGTTGTGTAGATGAAAAATACGATTTTGAGAAACTATTTTTTTTAATTTTTTGATATTGTTGAAAATAGGCAAATTAATGCCAAAAAAGGTGTTTTTGGTAAAAAATCTTCTTCTTCATAACCGCTGGTCAGACAGCTTTGTTATTTGGTATACAGGTCCCTAGGGGTAACCCAACTTAGACTTGTTCAAATTGTGATGAAATATGCAAATCTGTATTTTTAAGGAATTTTTTTGTCATTTTTGGTCAAAATTTGACTTACATTGTATGTAATTCTTGTACTGTATAAACCCTATCAATTCACCCAGAAAAAAATAATTAATATGATTTTAAATAATTGAATTAATTAGGAAATCATCAAAGCCAAAATAATTTTAGTGTAGAATTATCAGAAAGTTCAACTTTTTTTGACAGTTCATAGTGAGATGCTTACCATCTTGGAGGATTAAAACATGTAAAGGCAACTTTCCTGAATCCCAACTTTGACATATTCTGAACCGTCATTTATTGTGCCCTGTATGTTATCTAAAAGAAATTGCTCAAAATAGTCAATAGAGATAGAGATAGAGATAGAGAAAGTTCTAATTTCCATTTATGGTTGACTTGGTAAGGATAAAATAAAATTACTTTTTGAGGAAAAAAATAGAGTGGTCAATTAAAAGAGTGGTCAAAGTGATAGGTTTTTATGGTAAAGCTGGGCTGTATAAAGATTCCTCATGTGCTATTTATAGCAATTATGCAATCTGTGTAAACAGTGCAATGAAAGTGTAACATGATTCCTTATAATGCTTTTGATGACCTTGAACTTCTTAAGTTTCAAACCTTTGTCTCTTCAGTGTGCTTTCTCTGAGTATGTACAGTCTCAACTTATTAAACAGAACTCACAATGTTAATCAAAGATATCCACCTTCTTCATCAATACATGTGTCACAAAAGGTTATTCTCTACATAACTCAACAGAGCTCTGTCAACTGTTGAGTTGCTTGTTCTTTCAAAACCGCTGGTCAGACAGCTTTAATATTTAGTTTACTTGTCCGTAGGATGACCTTAGTGAGATAATTTCATACAGTAAGGAAATACTTAATTTTGTATCCATGTCTATAGTAGCTTCAGGGACTTTGGCCGTATGTTTATAGCACAGACTCAATGAAACACCAGAACGCTCAACCCTTCCTTAGAGATAGTGTACAGTGAGTGCTATCTTTTCATTATGGTAGTGTGTGCCTCGAAAGTGAAAGACTTAACACTTTCACCACCATGGTTTGTCCCAAATCCATTGTTTTCTATGGTAAAGTTGGACCTGTATACAGGGAACTGGGGGTGAAAGGGTTAAACTTTTGCTCAGGCTTTCCTTAATGAAATTTTCAATCATTTTCTTAACAACTCAAAAATAAAAAATCAGGGGTCAGTGTACAAATTTTCGATAACTAGAGAAAAAAATACCCAATAGTTACTGAGTTTTGAAATTCAAAATGGCCGCCATTCCTGTGTGGGAAAAATTGAATTTTTGATTTTTCGAGAAGCTGAGACATTGAAAACGTTCCATACTACCGGAGCTTCAAAATCAGCCAGACCCCACAAGTGGTACACCAAAAACATATCGGAAAAATTTTGAAGACTTAGTGTGAATATCTGCCCTGAGGTGCTTTCTCCCATACATGTAAAGTTGGCAAAGCTGGAGAACATCTGTGTGCATAGAATACCTGTTGATCATAAGTGACAGGCTTTAATCACAGTGTTTCCTCCATCTTTGGTGCATCGTATACCTAGGCTCCATGGTTGTGTGTGGTGTTGTCTAAACACATTTAACCCCTTGACTACCAAGGCCAATGTATTCCTATATACCAGGCCCCTTATGTAAATATTGATAAAATCTGGGGTGTGGTCATTGCATGAACACTGCTTAGAGTAAAAATTAAGTAAGTACCAATAAACCATATATTTTCTGAATCAGCATGAAATTCCCCACTATCTTAGGAGAAACCACAATAGGTCTTTTTTCTTTCATCCTGTTGTTGCAAGTGACGTCGTCAATGAATTACGCTCCATAGATCCAAAAAAGGCCACCGGTCACGATTATATTCACCCTTCATTAGTCAAGGATGCTGCTGATTATATTTCCAGTCCCCTAGCACATATTATCAACCTTTCTTTAGCTCATGGTTACTTTCCAGATGCACTTAAATTTGCCAAAATTACAGCTCTTTATAAAAAGGGGTCTCCTTTTGATGTTGGGAACTACAGACCGATTTCAGTTTTACCTGTCTTTAGCAAAATTTTTGAAACACTTGTAAATAAGCAGCTTATCTCCTTCCTCGAAAAACATAACATTCTCTCACAAACTCAATATGGCTTTAGAAAGAAATATAGCACTAAACTTGCCCTGGCAGATATTATTGCAGAATTAACAGATCAAATGGATAATGGTTGCACAACTGTTGGTATATTTGTCGACCTTAAAAGGCATTTGACACTATCAACCATGATATACTTTTACAAAAACTCGAATTTTATGGAATAAGAGGTCACCCACTACTTTGGTTTAGAAATTACTTTGAAAATCGCAAACATTCAGTTGTAATAGATGGAAAAGCGTCAGAACCACGTCAAATTACATGTGGAGTTCCACAGGGTTCCATTCTAGGGCCAACTCTTTTTTGATATATATCAATGACATTAATAACTCTACTAGCTACTTTAATTTCAGACTTTTTGCTGATGACACTAATGTTTTTAAATCTTTAGACTCTCAAACACTACATCTCAACCACATAAATAGTGAATTTCATAAAATCAACGATTGGTGCATGGCGAACGAATTAACTGTTAATGCAGAAAAAACTAATTACATGGTAGTTAAAACACGTCAAAAACGTGTAACTTTACACGGTAATTTATACCTTGGAAATCAACAGATTAAGGAAGTTTCATCAGCTAGTTATCTTGGTGTAACAATTGACAGTTCCCTTTCCTGGAAACCACACATTAAGAATGTGATAAATAAAATAACCCCCAAAGTTGGAATTATCTCACGTCTTCGACATTTCGTTCCAAAGTTTATTCTACTTCAACTCTACAATGCCTCATTCTACCACACTTAACGTACTGCTTAGAAATATGGGGAAATACTTACACTACTTTCCTTGAACCTATTTACCGCCTACAAAAAAAATTGTCCGTTTGATTAGTTTTTCTGATTTTCATGCCCACTCAAATCCCCTCTTTCGTCAACTAAACATCCTTCATATTTTTAAATTAAGTAATTACTGTTCTTGCCTTTTTGTTTTTGATTTCAAAAATAACGGTTTTCCAATCACTATTAACAATTGTTTTGAACTTCCTCGCCATGGGTACTCTACACGATCAGTAGAGCATAGCAATTATTGTATTCCTAAAACAAGGCTTACAGTCACACAACACAACATTAAGTATGCAGCAATTAAACATTGGAATTCTCTACCTTCTTCATTAAAGCAAATAACGTGTAGACAAAGGTTCAAAGTAGAATTAAGAAACTACTTAATGAACATATAACAATATGTATCTTTTTTCTTGAGTTGTTTATGTATCCAATGTATTTTATTTCCTCTTATCTCCGATATGTATTTTTGTCTTACTTGAGCCCTTTATGGCATCAATGATTGCAGTTATTAGCTGAGTAGTGGGCCATGGACTCGACTAGTCCTTATGGACTATTTCTATGGTCCAAACAGATAAAGTCATACTTTCACAGTGACTGTAATATTTTTCTTGTAATTGTCCGTTTATCTGGTTGAATAAACAATTCAATTCAATAAGTGACAGGCTTTAATCACAGTGTTTCCTCCATCTTTGGTGCATCGTATACCTAGGCTCCATGGTTGTGTGTGGTGTTGTCTAAACACATTTAACCCCTTGACTACCAAGGCCAATGTATTCCTATATACCAGGCCCCTTATGTAAATATTGATAAAATCTGGGGTGTGGTCATTGCATGAACACTGCTTAGAGTAAAAATTAAGTAAGTACCAATAAACCATATATTTTCTGAATCAGCATGAAATTCCCCACTTTTTCATACATAAATTTTGTATTTCCAGGTCACGTGACTGATCACATGACACGTCATGTGACCAGAGTTGGCAAAGAATATGAATATTTGAAGCATCAGGACGTTTTGAATCCATAAAATGATGCAAATTTGAATACAGTTGCAATTTTCATGGCATTGTCTTTACATATATGTAATAATAACTACCCTTTACTTTATTTATAGATGTACCTATTTAAGATTTTTCTCGCAAGAGGCAGAGTAAATGAATCATAAACATCAGCATCTGACATGATTCTGTATTTGAAAATCAACACATTTTATATTTGTAAACACCTGCTTTAAGTCTTCCTTGCAGAAACATGCATCTAAAATGGTTATGATTTATCAAAGAATATTTCACAATATTTAAAAATACATTTTAGGGAACAACATATCACATGACCAAACACATGACCAGTCATGTGACCAGTCATATTGATAATATGGCTGCTATAAAATTTCACTGGCTTATAGTAAAACACTGTATTTCTTCTAGTTTCATTCACGAATATTGCTGTTAATAGAACATATTTACATATAAATCATTTGTTTTCAATAAATAAACATTTAATTTCATTAAAAAAAAACCATAAACATCTTCGCGATCGTCCGTACTTCTGAAAACTGTAAACAATCAGCGCGACGCTTCAGTGATCACCCTGACCTTTCAGGGTCGAGGTCATGGGTCACGACATTTGCTTCCCGATTTTGGCCATATTCGGACGTACGGGGGCGCAATCACATTCAGGCCAGATCGGAATACATCAATCTTAGTTGCGCTGCGTGCAGACGCCGAAATTACGGGATTTTTAGCGACAAAAATGAAGCAAATACGCCTATTTCACTGTGCCGGATATTTCCGGCACTCAAGGTATATGGTTATTCAATATGGCGCCGGAAATATCCGGCGCCATAGGTAGTCAAGGGGTTAAGATCCAGCAAATTTATGCAGCAAGCAGAGAACACAACAGATTAGCATCTTACATTACTGACCAAAGAAACAGTTTCAGAAAAATCAGAAATACTGCAAGTGAATTTAAGTTTTCAGGATGTTCACCTTATTTGCCCACCTACTGACATACTGCACCATATTTTCTGTAATTTGTACTGATTGTACCCCAACTTTAACATTACAGAGCCCGTCGAAGAAGACAAGTTACATATAGCAAGAAAGATGATCACAAATGAACAGATTAACATGTACAATGATGCTGCTCTGGAGATACTGTGAGTTTCTTTGCCCTTTGACCTCTGCTTCTTTACCTTGACCTTGACCATCAGCCATATATGTACACAGAAAGACATCAGCCATACTGTACATTGAATGATATTCTACCAGTAGTTAGAGCGATCATAGATGAAACACGGAAACATTTTTGTACTCTTTAATACAGATCATCATGTTTCCTCTTGATGATTTTAGTATTTGATCTTCTACAATGTACAGGGTCTTCTATATTTTTAAAATAGTTTTATCAGTGCACTGTTTGCTGATCCTGTGATCAGAGCTCACGATAGATGTTGTTAGGATTTTACATTTCAGTTGTTACTGCAGTAAAACAGACAGCTTAGAGCAGATACTCATATATAGCTTTATGTAATGGTTTACTTTTAAGG
This sequence comes from Ptychodera flava, assembly GCF_041260155.1. Classification (NCBI taxonomy): domain Eukaryota; kingdom Metazoa; phylum Hemichordata; class Enteropneusta; family Ptychoderidae; genus Ptychodera; species Ptychodera flava. Next base: position 28,962,336 of record NC_091938.1, on the reverse strand, counting down.
GGGTTTTATTGTACTGGTATTTACAAAGGAAAATAAAATGCAAGATGTTAACAAAATATCTGTGTTATATTGTGAGGATTTTTCATACTTAAAACAAAGTGGAGTACCGAATGTTGTAAAATAACCCACATTTATTGTTTTCTTTTAATAACCAGCAAAAGAGTAATAATTGGTATCATAAAAGAATAATATCGGTATCATAAATGTTTGAGAATATAATGCCTGATGGCTAATAATGTCTAGTAGAAAAATCATCAATCACAAATTTTTTCACAAAAAGTATATTTTGTTATTGGTCATTGAGCAGAGAGAAGCCTACAATAAGATTTCTATCTGAAGCAGCAGCTTCTATTTGGAAATGTTTTAATCACCCAAAAGGGGACAAATCCGAAAACCCCGCATGCAGCTTCTATTACGTACATTTTCCTGATCTTTTTTACAGTCCAGTAGTATCTCGCCATGCTGACTAGTTGCTATTGTTATACAAATGACCCTTGGTCTTCTTGTGTCGACACTGACCCACTACAAAGTCACTTTTTCTTTAATTTCTCTCCACTATATTTTTTTTCCTCTTTATTTCTTATTAGACCGTAAATTATGGAAATTTAGAGTGTGTATTTGGCATGTACCATACATGTAGGACGACAGAGTAGACTTTTCACATTATTGTGGCGGTGTAGATTCAAAGTACTCGTAATTTTGAAAATAAATTTCAATTTTGACAAACTGTAGTGGTTTCTGAACTGGCGTTTCTTGCTTTGACAGAGAGCCAACATCAGTGAAGACTTGGAAATCCGCCGCCCAGGTATCAACAATCAGTAACAGTACTGAGGATGGTCTGCATGTAAACCGACCACTCCTTCAAATTGTAAGTACTTACAAGCATTGCGTTTTCTTCTTGGTGCAAAACATTTGCTTCAAGTGACAGTAATTGTAATGTCGCCTATTTTTCCTGCAATTTTGTTTGATTTCCTGCTCACAGAAACTCTGAAATTGTCAGGTTAGAGTCATCAAGGAAGCATCAATTAACTGATGTGACATGTCATAAATTTCACTCCAGACCTAAACAACACCATGTACTTATGCCTTTGGACTGTATTCAGCATTTAAGCAATACTGTTTTCTCTGCCAGCGCAGAATGGACAAAAGCAAACTTTACACAATGCACTCAATGTACGAAGTGAAGCTGGGTACATTATTGAGTGCAAAGTTTGCTTCAGTCCTTTATCAGCAAGGAGGGATACATTATTGCTATTATTTTTTAGTTTTGGCAATGCCAGTGAATTTGTAGATGTACGGTAGAAAACATCTGGGGCTGAAATGCTAGATTATAGGATACATTATCAGTCATAATCTGAGGGTATGACGTCACAAAATACATGTATGATATTAACCCTTTGAGCGCTGTAATTTTCTCCCGCCAAAATTTTAGTGCAAAATTTTACCAATTTTTATGAATTTTTCTGTAATTTTTTGATAAATTTGGGCCAGATGGACATCACATTTCATTGACTACAGTCTCTTCTGAAAATTTTGGCAAAAATCTGAAAAAAATTGACAGGGGTTTATTTTATGTAGGGGACAAAAATAGACTTTGGTGTCAAAGGGTTAATAGCTGCAAGGTCATACCTGATTAATGAACGTTTGAGGGTCTCAAATTTGTGACATTCAAAAATTTTAACCTTGACAATGAAAGCCAGTTTGAATTTCCAATATTGTTGTCGAACCCCATGTGTCTGGCTTTTTCAATCCATAAGTCTGACGCCAGACTCGCATTCTGGATGATTAAAGAGACTGGCTGAACGTGAAAATGTATGAACAGAGAATTTGCATAAGTTTCAAACTTTCATTTTCGAGGGCCATTTATAATTTTTAATGGGTTTCTCATACAGAGTATGTCTTCATGCACAGATGCACATCAAATCTTGGTCTGCCGACGTGTGTGAAGTCACATCAACATGCCACATTCTCTTTGTTTATTTTAGTCACATGTTTCTTTTTTTGACACCGTGGTATTGACAAGCTGTCAGACTGAACAGCCAAATTGTAACAGATGCATGACATGTACAATAACTTTTCTTACACACTTCATGGTGGCAATAATTTGGATGGCTGGCAGTTGATTTATTTAACAGTGACTCTACCAAAAGTGCAAATTTTTCTATGTTCCTTCAACATTTAATCCTTTTCCTGCTAGACTTCCCACCTGTCAAGTCAGTATTGAGCCAAAACCTAGTATATTTTCTCCCACTTGGCTTGGTACCGGTATGTTACAGGAACTTTAGTCAGTTAAAATCATGTTTACAGGATCTATGTTTTCAGGGGCCTTCAAATGTTCATTTTTTTTTTCTAAAATGCATCACCAAGGACGTGTTGTGTTTCACTAGTTTTAACCAACTTGACCTGGCGGTGTCAAATGAACTTGAAAGGATTAGGGATAATGTTCTGGTGTCTATAAAATGAAGGCAGTTTGGCAAAGTATGTGGATCATCAGAGATGGCAGCTAAATAATGTGATTTTCTATTGATGTATCATATCTAGAGCCTACTACCAGTATATTGAGATATTGACATACCTGTCATGGTGTCATGCTCTCCAAAGCACAGACATCATGATAAAGAGGCCTGTCAAGCATTTAGGCATTCTGTCCAGTAGTGTTCATGGATCCCAAATATTCACTAAAATACTACAGGTGGCCTCTTCAAGATAGTACATGCCAACGAAAATGAAAGACTTTAACCTGTGCTGAAACTTTCCTTAAGCAAACTTTCAATAAGCCTTTTTCAAAATCAAGATTAAAAATCAGAGGTTTGAGTGCATATTTGGTACTAGAGAAACAAATTTCCCAATATTTACAGGTTTTGAAATTCAAAATGGCTGCCATCTTTGTGTTAACTCTATGGGAGAAAATAAAATTCCTGATTTCTAAAAAACTAAGCTGCTGAAAACTTTATTTACTGTATAAGCTGCGAAATAAAGCTCTCACAAGTAGTAGATCAAAACTTGTAAAGGTTTTAGAGTCTGAATATCTGTCCCCGAGGCGCATTCTACCTTAATGATAGAACTTCCTGGTATATAGGTATGATTCATTTTTCACAAATAGTCAAACTACCTTGCAAACCAACCGCCCCACTCTCATTATTGGATGTGAGAATGCAAACACTGACTCCTATCTCATTTATGTGTATTTACAGGATGTGCAATTGATTTTGAACCGGTATTGCAATGTCAAATACAGACCAGATGATGGTGAGATTTACTGCTGTCAAAAAAAGGAAGAAATGACCCTGATACAACAACTTCTGTTTGTCATATTTGTTATCAGGTAACTACCTAGGTATCCCTTGTTCCGTTACATTCATACTCACCCCAAGCAAATAACTTTAAAGCCTCAGTAGATGTTGCTGTCAAAGATTTTTATTTTTGCAATGTTTTTGTTTCAAGTGTCAACCATAAGTACGTGGTCTTCTCTACAATACCCAGTATTTTGCTGCAGCCTGCAAACATGTATCTAATAGGTCCATTGTGACAATGCACTTAGCTGATATATGCAATCTTGACTGGCCAAACACTCAACATCCTTTTGGAAGTACTCTAAGGGAGCATAATTGATAGAACAAAACTACTGAAAAATAATCTCAAGTTTTGGTAATCGGATCTTTTCAAAGTCCATGTTTGATTCACTTTCAGTTTTTTTTCCGGAGCTTTCCTCAAAGTCAAGAGGAAGATTATGTCACTGAGGCCAACCGCCAATCAGTCGGATCAAAAGGAAAGCACCGTCGTCGTGATTACAGAGAACGTACAGAATGGTCCGGTTGCTGATGGGGAGAATGCCACACCTGTCAAGAAAGAGACACCGCCACCTTCCTATGACTACGTTGAAGTAGCATGGGCTCTTGGTAAATTTGGTCTCATCATGATTTACTTTCACATATGTGACAGGTTAGTCAAATATTTCTTCTGTACCTTATTCTGTAGGCGTCAATGTGTGACTAAGTTTCCCATGCAGCTTTGATGAAATATGTACCTTATTCTGTAGGCGTCACTGTGAGACTAAGTTTCCCATGCTGCTTTGCTGAAATCGTATGGCATATTGTTGCAATGGACTAAACCAAATGCGAGTGGACCATTATAGTAAAAACAAAACCATGCGCACAATTGCGCATAGTAATGTTTGTATTCCTATACGCATTTGCACATGTGCATTGGTTTGTATCATCATCAAGTGATCTCTTTGGTGTCCTGAGTCAGTTGAATGCCAAGTAGAATCATTAGGACACATTTTTCTTACGGTAGTATGCTCAAATTTTCCCAAATGAAACTTTCATTTTTCATTTTTCTATAAAGTTTGTGTGTGCGATATGTGATAGTGAGCGTAAGTGCGTGAGTGCTTCACGAACTCTACAACGTATGGAGCGGTCTCAGTCAGAAAAATGTAACAACTTAGCCGGCTATTGAACCACTCTTTTTGAGAGTGGGGATTTAGCCGTGCGGTTCTCTCTGTGGCCTAGCCTCTCCACTAGGCGACTGATGCCATATGTTGTGGTTTGAACCCAATTGAAAACTAGCCGTATTTTCATTCTTTTACCAAATCAACAATAAAAACCAGGGGTCACTGTGCAAAGTTAGATCAAGTTATACAAATTGCTAAACATTTTGTGATATTTGAAATTCAAAATGGCTGCCATCCCTGTGTTAATACTGAAATTAACAATTTTCAAAAATCTAAGATAGTGAAAGATTTTTTCCAAGTGCTTTAAAGTGGCACTCCCACTTGGTAACATTTTTAAAACACATTTTTTTAGTGCCAACGGTCGATATTTGACGTGGCGACTGCGCGCGGATCGCGAGATATCGATAAAAACATGTCTTCAAAAAAGTAAAAGTTTGAATTCCGGTGGCCCACCTAAATTCAGCTTCCGAACATCGAACGTTCGGCACTGGGGCCATTGTCAACTAAGCTATGGAGTACGAGTCTACACTGACGCTGCTGTACGCCACAGTACCACTTGCGTCGGTGATCGGTCATGCCCCGTGGGAGAAAGCTGAGTCTTACTGACTTGGTGAAAAAACGAAAAACAATTTTTGCTGATTCCACCAGAATTCGCATAGGTGACTAGCCCAGTTACGTGCGGTTGATACATAGCGGCCACCGCGTGGTATGCATAGACGCATACCACGCGCGCGGCGAACCACACGTACTGTGTGGCAGACGACAAAATGTAGTCATCGGAGGCGGCTAATATTTTACACGTAAAAACTGATGTTTATGTGGTATTGGTTAAAAATATAATACAACTGATTTAGAATAATGAAAACGACAAAAGCTAAGAAGAAGTTTTCAAAAACTGACCTGTGGTAAAGGCATAATGCTGTATATAAAGTCTTCGAAGTGGGAGGTAAAATTGCGTCGTTCGAACTTATTATGGACTCCCTAGAATATCGTCAATCAGCACAACAACAAACCTTCGGGGGATTTCGCGTCATAATCAGAAACGATCGTAAAACTTCGGGATGTGAAAAATACGCTCGGGAAATGACATGTTTTTATCGATATCTCGCGATCCGCGCGCAGTCGCCACGTCAAATATCGACCGTTGGCATTAAAAAAATGTGTTTTAAAAATGTTATCAAATGGGAGTGCCTCTTTAAAATGAGTCCCCAAAAGTGGTTGATCAGAAAAGAAATTTTAGAGTCCGAATATCTGTCCCCGAGGCGCGTTCTACTTAAAAGGCAAAGAATATTGAAAATGTAAGGTGTACTTAAAACTTAAAAAAAGACAATAACACTGCTTTCTTGGATATACAAACTTTTTATTTGTCAACATAATACTGAAATCATTGATATCCTTCCTCTTATTCACACATGACAAAATTTTAGTGCAACATTTTACCAGTTTTTATCAATATTTCTGTCATTGTTTTGATAATTTTCAAGCAAATGGACGTCATTTTTCATTATTAGCTACAGTTTTTTATTAAAATTTTGAAAAAATCTGAAAAAAAAATTTCTGGGGTACATTTTATATGGATGACAAACAATTACTTTGGCACTCAAGGGTTACTACATAAGAGTATTTAATATTAGTGTTTTTTGACATTGAATTCATCTCTTTGCTATTATCAGGACTGGATTCATACCCAGGGAGCAGAAACACTACACTCATCTTAGGTTTTTCCTTCCGTTGTGTTATATTACCTTGTTAGGATTCTTTTTCAACAGTAGGACTTCCCAGGTAAGCCTTCATTTTAATTTTTGTCATGCTTGTTGCTTTAAAGAGATGCTAATCAGATTTTAAATTTTACATGGTATTGGATGCAGATAGAGAAGTACATGTATGTGTAATAGATACACAGGACCCCTCCCCCACTTCCCCACTTATCTCCGGGCATTGACGGCATATACATAGGTCTATTTTTCAAGCATCAGGGATGTAGAAAATACCCTGCTGTCGGCAGAAACACCTAGCTGTCAGCTAAAATTTGATAGCTGTAAAAATTATTAGCCAATTAAAATATTAGTACAATTTACACAATTTGATGTGCTCACACACTACTTGTAACTGCCTATACTTTTATTTTTGCCCCTATGCGAGTAAATAAAATTTTCTGTCTTGAACCTTCAAAAATTTATCTTCAATAAAATGAACTTTGCAGATTCTAAAGTTAAAAATATGTGGACAACACTGCATACTCCAATAATAATGAAATCTACAATTTTATATACTCTTTATTTTATTCATCATCATGATCACACAAAATCCATATGAATTTTCAGCAACAAGTTTTGAATTGTGATCAGAGAAGTCGATCATTCAGTGTTTTGAGACACCGGATTTGAAATGTGGTAACAGAATTCATTTGATTTTTCAGCCACAAGTTTTGAATCGTGATCAAACTGAGGAGTGGAAGGGCTGGATGCAGCTTGTTATACTTATCTATCATATGTCTGGTGCTAGCAGTGTAAGTCTTACTCCAAAAGTAGCAATACTTTGCCATAATTGTGCTAGCAATTATCAAAGGCCTGCCTCTTTGCACACGAGGGACAGAGTAAATCTCTGTAATATAAACGAAGAATCTTTGTCAAAAAGTGAAAATATGATCTAACTTATACACTTACATGTATTGGTACATTTTATCATGTAATTACACCTAAACCTAACCTCCTACCATTGTTGTATCAACGTAAAGAAGGGATTTTTATGAAAGTTTCTCTTTGGTCAAAGATTTTTTGAAATGCTAGCTGGAATCATGCATATTTTTGGTTCTCCTTTGTAAAGAGAACATTTCGTCTGTAAAAAGTGTCATTCTATTCAAAGTCTATTATAGACGTACCAGACTTGTGTATGTGTGAACTAGAATTTTGGAAACTTCCCTGGGCCATCAAAGTTTAGGTTCATTTAAAATATAAGTTTTGTCGAGACTCATGTAACGAAAATCAACATTGAATGGTGCTGTTTGACATTCAAAATGGGGGCCATCCATGTGTTAACTCTACAAGAGCTTAAAAATGAGCCCCCACCAGTAGACCAGAAAAGTACTGAAAAAGGTTTGAGAGTCTAAATGTCTGTGCATTCCACCTTACGTGTTTCATTTCAACCATTAGTACTCATCCAATGTTCCAATGTTGGTTTGTTCTTGTTCTCTTTCCTCCAGGTATTACCTATTTATATGCATATCAGAATACTAGTTGCAATGTATTTATTTCAAACTGGTTATGGGCATTTTTCATTCTTCTGGAACAAAGCGGACTATGGAATTATCAGGTTCTGCCAGGTAAGTTCAAGTTCAGGCCTTTGTTTACATTACCATTGTTTGTAGTCAAATGGTAAAGGTAGAAAATACCCAAAATTTGCCAGATTTGGGACTTTCTAATATTTTTCCTCATTTTACACTCTGACACTATTTCAGTATACAGCAATGGTGAAGTATTGCCAAGCATTGCCAGGAAGAATTTTCACAAAAATGTGAATTTCTACAAAAATCTATATTTCTCTACCAGTTTACTGGTTAACTTCATGATGTCATCAAAATACAACTGAATGTAGCAAGTCTTTGAAACAAATTATGAGTTATGGATAAATAATTTATTCATAATGCCCTGAAATTTAGCCAGTTGGTGCACTATAGATATCTCTATTTTACACAAGTCATCGTTGATGACACAGTCCCCACTTGTTAATGGGTACTTTGATTACAGGTCCTCAGAGAGGATAGAGTCCTCTTCATTAGGTCTGTGATAAAAATACTTTTGAATAAATTCGCTTGATACATGTCTGAACTGAGGACATGTATCAAGCAGGAGATGAAAAAATCGTAATAAAATGGCCACATGGCGGCCATATTGGATCGTATCACAGAACAAATCTATGTGCATATGTATGACAGACATCCAGCTCTATGGGTTTGCTCAGAATTAGATATACGCATAATTAATGAGGTACAATATGAAGCATCATAAGGTCTCCCATCATACCATATATGAAGGGTGTACAACTTGTGGTTACTGAGTAATGGACAAATATGTATATTTGAGATCAAAGGTCATCAAGGTCACGTGACATTTTGTCAAAATAATTGTGTTGCTAAGTTATCCAAATTTACCAAAAATCAGACCTCTAGCTCTATTGACTCGCTCAAAATTAGATATGCACATAATTAATGAGGTACAATATGTGGCGTCATAAGGTGTCCATCATACCATATATGAAGGGTGTGGTCACTGAGTTATGGACAAATATGTATATTTGAGGTCAAAGGTCACCGAGGTCACATGACATTTTGTCAAAAAAATTGTATTGCTAAGTTATCCCTATATACAAAAATCAGACCTCTAGCTCTATTGGCTCGCTCAAAATTAGATATGTGCATAATTGATAAGGTACAATATGTGGCATCATAAGCTGTCCCATCATACTATATATGGAGGTTGTAGCACTTTGGTTACTGAGTTATGGACAAATATGTATATTTGAGGTCAAAGGTCACCGAGGTCACATGACATTTTGTAAAAAAAAATTGTATAGCTAAGTTATCCCTATATACCAAAAATCAGACCTCTAGCTCTATTGACTCTCTCAAAATTAGATATGCACATAATTAATGAGGTACAATATGTGGCGTCATAGAGTGTCCCATCATACCATACATGAAGGATGTAGCACTTGTGTTTACTGAGTTATGGACAAATATGTATATTTGAGGTCAAAGGTCACCGAGGTCACATGACATTTTGTCAAAAAAATTGTATTGCTAAGTTATCCCTATATACCAAAAATCAGACCTCTAGCTCTATTGGCTCGCTCAAAATTAGATATGTGCATAATTAATGAGGTACAATATGTGGCATCATAAAGTGTCCCATCATACCATACATGAAGGTTGTAGCACTTGTGGTTTCTGAGTTATGGACAAATATGTATATTTGAGGTCAAAGGTCACCGAGGTCACGTGACATTTTGAAAAAAAAAATAGTATTGCTAAGTTATCCCTATATACCAAAAATCAGACCTCTAGCTCTATTGGCTCGCTCAAAATTAGATATGTGCATAATTAATGAGGTACAATATGTGGCGTCATAAGCTGTCCCATCATACCATATATGAAGGGTGTAGCACTTGTGGTTACCGAGTTATGGACATATATATATATTTGAGGTCAAAGGTCACCAAGGTCATGTGACATTTTGTCAAAATATCTGAGATATCTGCGTGAACAGATGGACTCATGGATGGACTCATGGACGGACATGACCCTATCTATAAGCCCCATGGACTTTGTCCGTGGGGACTAAAAACTGTGTCACTGCATCCTTTTTGCAATATGAATACGATGAGAAACTAAATTTTTTTTTCTTGGCCTTATACATGGGAGTCTATGGACTGCCTTATACATGGGAGTCTATGGACTGCCTTATACATGGGAGTCTATGGAGACTGCCTTATACATGGGAGTCTATGGAGGTGAAAACTAAAAAGTCCTCTAACACGGCCAAATTTGATCGTATCGTGAAACAAATCAACGTGCATCTGTATGGGGTAGGGTACTATCCTTGTGCAAAGTTTGAAAGAAATTGACCTGGGCATCTCTGAGATATCTGCGTGAACGGACGGACGCACGCACACACGGACGGACGGACGCACGCACGCACGGACGCACGCACGGACATGACCAAACCTATAAGTCCCCCGGACGGTGTCCGTGGGGACTAAAAAGGAGTAATTTGACAACCATCACATTAAAACCTAATTTTGACATACAAAATAAAGCATGCCCTTTCATTTCAACTTTTGACCATTTTGTCACCACTAATAAATCATAAATTGACATTGGCAAAACCATGCCTTTGTGTATAATTTTAGGAATTCTACCAAAAGTCTCTCCTCACATCTTCAGACTTTTGAAAATTTTATCATGTTTTGACCAGGACGCCTACATTTTATGTCAATGTGTGTTAGATGTCACTTAATAATTAATAAAAATATGTCAGTTACATCATACAATGACAGATGGTCCTACATGTAGGACCACACCAAATTGCAATGGAAAAGGCCCAACCAAATTAAAAGCTAGTTTCTTTCTGAACAGCAGAGAGCAACGTATGTGTGGTGACCAGTGTATGATATGTGCATCATTTGTAGACCCCCAGTAGATGATAACGAAATGCTTGCATCTTTGTACAATGTCAACCTGGCATGTTTGGTGGAAGGACTTTGGTCATATAAAACATTGTTTACTTTATCGCTAAATGAGATCATGTATGTTGACATACACATATGTTGACATACAAGACTGGTTTCTATTTATCTGATCAAAACATGACAATAAATCACAGATTGTTTATGTACTCAAATAGAAATTTTACATCACATGTCCCCTGAGTGGCCATGGATAATTAAAACACATGCACAGTAAACACAACTAACTGTGTTTGGCCTCTCCCCTTTCCCCTAAACGAAACTTTGGAAGTGCGAAAATCCAACCAAGCCTCATTCTGTATCAGCATACCAGCAATCGGTAATTACGTTGCTATGAAATCAAACATACGCTACCAACCCCAACGCCCCCAAGTATACCCCTCTAATATCAATATTTGCTCAGTGTATCCAAAACGATTGTTACGCTATCTCACTCGTGCACTGAACCACATGTATATGCCAAAAGAAAGCAGGTGTAACGCAGGTGGAGCACTGGCCTGGTACACGTCAAACAATAAAGTGCAATATTTTGCGATACATAAAAAAGTGTAGTAAGATGTTGCAATATGAAAACATGTATTGGACTTTCGCACACCGTAATCGAAATACAGCCAAACCGGTTGCGTTTACCGTGTGCGTGTTTAATTATCCCCACCCCCTTAGAGTTTGCAGACCACAAAGACTGACAATAGAGTCAAGTGTAGAGCGCCCTCTTGTGAAATGGGTAAATTTGTCTTTTGTTTTCAGAGTGTTATGGGCAGATAGGCAGAATAGAAGGTCAAGGGAACACATCCCTTGACTCAAAGATAGAGTTTGGTTTTGACATGAATCACATTGTAACTGTTTTTACAGCTATCAATGAACAAGTAGACAACTTCGGTGATTTTGTAGTAGTTATGACTTCTCTGATTTTTCCCACAGGTGCAGTTCCGACTTAATTGGCTGGTATTTATGCTGTGTCTTGTGATGAACCGCCCATATCAATTTTATTATTTTGTCCCTCTGGTTACATTTTGGTTTATTGTGGTATATCTCACTATGGCTTTGTGGCCAAAAGTTTCAGCCAAATCCGTTGCAGGTGAGCTGTTATTTATTCACAAATTGTAAACAATAATTTTTCTATTGGCAATTACTATAACTGTTGAAGAAGGCCTTTAGGAGGATAAATTGAAGTACTGCTTCATTTGTACAGATAACCTCACACATAACTTAAGCGAAATAAATACAAGTATGTGATATACTGGACAGTATGTATATTGTTCATAGGTATCTCATTGTTTGCAGGGAACATAGTGCATTTTATCTTGAAAATATTATTTAAAGGGCTAGTGGCTATTTCACTTTTTTGTTTTTAATGTCATTAACAGTGTCTTGTTCTACTCCCCAAAGCATGATGAGATACACAGTATTCAGCCTGACAACTCACTCTGAGCATGTGTAGACTGTATTGTTGTTGATACATGAATTCTGGTCAGGACTGGAGTTCAAATGTCAATAATATCAGTCAATTTTACCCAAATATTGAGCGTGTTGACAAGCAAAGTCGTTGATGTTTCAATATGCTTTGGGGAGTAGAACTAGAACTCACAATTGACATACAGAACCAAAATAGTGTAACATAAGATAAGGTTATTCTCAAAATACCGGGATTTATGTCCGAGTACATCGTGCAGTGGAGGTATTGTCCGAGACGCGAAGCATCGAGGACAATGCCGAAGCATACGATGTATGAGGACATAAATCCTGGTATTTTGAGCGTAACCTTATTATTATACACAGCTACTGGCGCTCTAGCTTTCATAATTTCTTTCCCCTTTTCTTTGCTAAGCTATTGTGACAATACTTTAACATGCTAATCTCTTAAATGTGGATTAAACTTTCAGAAAACACCTCTCGTTATGTGTGGATGGTTTTCAAGTTCATTGGACTTTTTGGTATCATTGTGACAGTAGCACTATCAGAGGTAATTACACTAACGCTAATACTGCCCTCAAACCAGAACAAAATAATATATTAACCATGTAACTTTGTTTTAGGAAGTGTACTTTCATTTTTTCTCTCAGAGATAGCTGTCCACATCATAACCAAACTTTCTTCCCAATTTTTTGGAACTTAACATCAATGGAATGAGTACCTGCAGACTACATGATATTTTGACAACGCCAAGTATTTCATGACATTGCAGAGGTATGATCACTGCATGGCTCAATATCCCTTGAATCTAACTTTATTCACAATCAAGGATGACCTCACTCACAAACTTGAAGAACTTCTCTATATTTTCTATGATACATGTAGCAGCAGCAAAATTCTATATCTTCCAAGCTCTTTGGAGTGGGCTGCAACTTTCTGAAATTAGCCGTGCAATTTATGTTAAAAGTATTTTCAATCTTCTCATAAAAAGAAATATGATTTGTTCTATACAGCCCAGGCATCAAGTCAACAGGTCTCTTCTCAATTGCAGGTATTTTTTTATAATCTTTTTGACTGGTGGCCGCTGAAAGAAGCGTTTGTCACATCAGATGGGAAGCTGTACGAGTGGTGGTTTAGGTGGCAGCTTGATAGATTTGTAAGTACAACATATCTTCTTTAATTACATGCCTCGTGTATTGAAAGTCACATGCACCATAGGATTCAATGGTAACTCTTTGATGACGTCGCTGGTCGCATGGTCATCACTGGACTGAAAGTGAACTGGAACTATTTTCAACTCAAGGATTAAAAAATGATCAAATTACATCTTTAACTTAAGAAATGCTTTTTTTACAAAATTATGCGAAAAAAATTCGATAAACCAAATAACAGTAATTTAAATATATCAATGTGCCGTTCGATGATGAAATCCTTCTATTTTTTCAACAGATTTCCTCGCGGCAGGAGACCATTTGCCCTCTTTACGTCAGGCAAATGGTCACCTACCCTCGGGCACATAGTCCCTTGTTTGGGCTGTAATATATACTATCATGCACTATCATTCTGTTCAAAAAAAGTTGTGTTTTGTGTTTAAGGTGGTATGCACCTAAAAAATGAAAGATTCAAACTTGTGCCCAAACTTTCTTTAGGAAACTTTAAACCATTCCCTTTTGAAACCAAGAATATAAATGGAATGGTCTCTGTGCAAAATTTGGTTCTTGAGAACAGGTGAAGGTGTCAGTATGTGAGTTCAAGATTGCTTCTTGATGCCATTTAGTGGAGGATTATTTGTTCTGTATTTTCTTTCAACTGTAGATCATACCATTTGGGATGCTGTTCTCCTTCATGTACATAACTTTAAAAAAATACAACGTCATTCAAGATGGGGATAGTGAAGATGTCTGTAAAGGTTGCACATCAAATCTCCTCACATTTTTAGGCTTTGCAATGGTTGCGGTAAGCATTCTTATATCTTTTCACCCTGTGGTACATTGACTCTCACAATAAAGATGAAGCTTGTATTTGATATTGTGTTCATATATTCAAAAGTGAAATACAATCTGGTTAGACATTTGAAACGCAATCAATCCAGATAGTGTATATGTTTAATCTTCTATTGTCACCAAGATGACATCACATACGGAATTTCAAGGTGTACGAACAGTATGAAAAGCCTGTCTAGACAAATTGCACAAAAAAGAACGATGTTGTTTACATTCCTCTCAGAGCAAAATTTTCATGACTTAAGCATTTACAGTGCATTTCACCTAGGTACCACAACTCAAGCGTATGAGACGGACACAATCCACGTACAAAACACACGATTAGCTTGGGTGTCACGGACACATTTCAAAGCCACCAACTTGTTGATTAATTACAGTAAACCAGCATGGAGCAGCCGCTATCTGGACTGAGAGATAAATAGTTTACTAGACTTGATCTACAATGTAAATGTTTCTTTTACAATGTCAGCTAAGAGTTCAAGAGGTGAAGGTATTCTCAATGAAACTAACTAAAACGCCACACATTGTAGATCAAGTGTATCTCTCAGTCTAGACAGAGCGGCTGCCCCATGCTGGTTTACTTTAATAAACCAATGAGTCAGTGACTTTCAAATGTGTCGTGATACCCAAGCTTATCGTTTGTTTTGTACGTGGATTGTGTCCGTCTCATCGCTGAGTTGCATTACCTTGGTGAAACGCACTGTTATGTCCACAATCAACTGTTGTGAACTACAAAACACAGGAAGCTTATAGTATACATAGTTTCCTTGAACATGTAATAACAACATTATTCTGTTGTTTCCAGTGGTGAAAATTGTTGAATTTACAGTCACTGTAAAATATTGTTCATGTCCATGTAAATGTGTGTTTTGTGTCAATAGCCCTTATCAGGTTGTCAGTCTGACGTAGGAAGGGTTGAAGTATAGATCTTTTGCAGACTACAACTTTCTCTGAGTATACAAGTACAATGTTAGATGGGAGGTATATGAATATTCCTCTTAATAAGGAATGATTTGCATAAATTTTAATGTTGAAACAATACTCATTAACATAATTTGCATGAATGAATTCAAATCCACCTCACATCTTGCACCAAGAGTCTCTGTGTCCAGAAGTTTTAACTATGCAGTGTTCAACTGTTCTACACCAGAATCTTCCATCAAACTTTCAAAAGCTACATCTACCCACAAGGTTCCTTGAACCTCTTTGAACTTTGAAGCCTCCAGGAAAATCCCGGAAAATGAAATTGAGTCCTGGAAAGTCCTGGAAAATTTATAGTCCATCCAAAATTTTCAACAATGATAAGATGATCAGTTATGGTGTCCAAAAGTGATGTGTAACATGATTTGTAAAAAGGATATCTTGAATATGGTATTTGGACCTCAAAAAGTCCTTGAATTTTAAGTGACTTGGAGTGTGTGGACCCTGTACCCATCTGCAGACCAGTAACGTATCTTTTGACATGCACAGCAACGGGTACAAAGTTGAATGGCCTGTAGGATCAAAATGAAGAGAAAAATCTCATCTGTCATCAATAACATTGAAATGAACACACCCATGAAGTAAATAAAATGTTTCATACGGCGGTCTGGAAGTCTTTTAGACAATGACAGCAGACAAATCTTGTAATTTATGAGGGCCTTCGAAAGCATTTACATATACCAACATGTCACATTTTGATCTCTTAACAGGTATACACCATATTTGCTTGTTTGTGTCCCAGCAAGCCAGACTGCAATCAAACACATTCCTATATCAGTGTACTTCCAGTAAGTAATTGTGAGAGATGAAGGAGAGAGTGAGAAGAGTGGGGAGAGTTGGGGAAAAGCGAGAGAGAAATTCAACAATTGAAAAAAAAAATTATCCAAGTAAAGAGATATTGAAAAATGACAAAAACCTAGTGACAAAGGAAAGACCTTACTGTCTGGACTTCTACAAATATTTGTTCAAAACATGCTGAAGAAATGAGTAATAACTGTAAGAGTATGTGGGCCTATTTTGTACCTCTTTCACCAGTATGGTTTGGTCCATGCCCATTGTTGTCAATGGTGATTGTGGACCTGTCAATAGGAAATAGGGGTGAGCAGATTAAAGCTACAGACTGAAAAGACTTGATTAGTCAGAGTAAGATTCAGGAATTTCCAAGTACAGAAACACTTCACCTATTATCTGTCTGTGGCCAGTAATTTGTTTATGACTAATACCTCTTCTCTAATCAAAGACTTGTCTTTTTTAGCTGTTACAATGGTCATGTTTTCTGTTTGAAATTTCACTTTGACATCAAAACACAAACACAGTATAACTTGCACATCCAAGTTTAGATTTATGAATGATATGTTGATTTGCAATTTTGGTTCACTGTACACTGCTCCAGTATACCCTTATTGACTGGCCATGATGGTAACAGTGTACTTTTGTCTGAGGGCCTGCCAGTCGCCCTAAATCAGTCTTGTTTTACAGACTGTTTTGGGTGACTTTCAGGCCCGAAGGAAAACAAAAGTATGCTGTTACCTGAATATTGCCAGTCAATATGTGTTTTTTCACACAACAAGTCCAAAATCAAGGTGTTCTTCAGCTATCATCATTCGTCTTAGTAGGAAATGACATTGCCATCTCCTTTGCACATTCTAGGATGTGTGCATGCATAGACAGCACTTTCAAACTTCCAAAGTCAACAGTTTTTCGGAACTGTTAACATGTAAAAATTTTGGAAACTGTTGACTGGTAACTTGCTCTTTTTCATTTCATTCTATACTTGGCTGATGAAGCTTGCTGTTGTATTTATTGTTTTCCCAAGTGACAGAACTTGGCAAGTGAAATATGTTGTAATTTTTCCTCCATCCACTAGGTAACTGGGTTCATTTTACTTCGGAATGTGCCCGGCAGAGTTCGAGCCAGATACAGCACATTCTTCGCCTGGTTTGGAAAAATTTCTCTTGAGGCAAGTTTATTTCCATGTCTGTATTTGTGTATGAATGTGAGCTTGGGGTCTTGTTAGCTTTATGTAGTTTCTAGTGGGTGTATGGGTGTAGTGGGTGTGTTTGGTGTAGTAGGTGTTTGTGTGTGTTGAGGTGCAGCAGAGTGTTTTTGGTCTTGTGGGTGTAGGTCGGGAGTCTAGTGGGTGTGTTTTCAGGGTATGGTAGGTGTGTTTTGGGTCAAGTAGATGTGTATGTGGTCCAGTGGGTGAGTTTGGAATCGGGTGGATGTGTGTATTGGGGTCTAGCGCGTGTGTGTGTTTGGGGTCCAGTCGGTGTCTGCTTAAGGGTCTAGTAGCTTTGTTTGTAGGGGTCTAGTATGTGTGATTAGGGTCTAGTGGGTTTGTGTGTCAGGGTATATCGGGTGTGTGTTTGGGTCTAGTGGGTGTATTTTGAGGGTTTGTGGTACTATGTAATATTACCTCAACATTAGTTGTTATCTTAGATGTTTCATCTTGTGTTCAATTTATAAAACAGAGATTCTTGGTGTGCTCCCAAATATCTTGTCAAAAATGCATCAGGTTCCAGTTTTCGACAGAACCTGTATGGTTTGAATGTCCAATTTTACTGTCAATGATGGAATTTCAGTACAGACTAGGATCTTTTGCATACCATAAAATTGCATGTTGTACACAAAGCAGTGTATTTGTAAGGCTAAAAGTTTGATGTCCGCATACTTTAGGGACAAGGGGAAGTATATATACTTTGAGAACAAAGGTCATGAAAATATTGGCAAAAGTTACAGCAATGGGTTAAACCAGGACTATGAATGGATCACAGTACAAGCAAAAGTACATGCACAAACACGCACGGAAATATATGTATTTCAACACGTGTTTACACATGTGGGTTTATTTGTACTGCCATCACATGATCTCCTGGATGTACTGAGCCTGTAGAACCTACTGTTCATGCTTTTTATTCTGGAGTAGAACCATTGTCCCTTCAACATGTCTTATCACAGAAATTTGATGCAGTATACAATTAGAATTTTATACCATCACAACCAATTTTAACTGTACCGTTCTATCATCCATTTCTTCAAAACATAACAGTTTTTATCATATTTTTTGCCTTACAGCTGTTTATAGGACAATATCACATCTGGCTTGCAGCAGACACTAAAGGAACTCTGATATTAATCCCAGACTACCCCGCAGTGAACTTAACAATCACATCATTCATCTTTGTGTGTGCGGCTCATGAAATATTTGTGACCACGGTCCAACTGCAAAGCTTCTTCGTTCCCAAGGAGTTGAAAGAACTTTTCAAGAGGCTTGCGGTTTTCATATGTTTGATGACGGGGCTCCTCTTCTACAGGACAGGATCAGCCTTTAAGATTTGACCTGGGCAAGCCAGAGACAGAGGGCGCTGTTTATCTTTTGCATGTGGATGTGGACAGGGTACGTGGAGAACGGCAGTGGAAAAGAAATGTATGGGAAAAGATAGAAAGAGGTTCAGTGGGCAGGGAATGTTATACATATGGTATGTGTGTATAAGGGGCTGTAGGATTCATGTACCTAAAAGGTATGGTAACTTATAAAAGTGAACGCCATTCTGATGGTTAAGGTGTGTTTTTTTTAAAAAAACCAATGGAACATAAAGACAATGACGTGAGTACACTCCATGCTGTGTGATGCATGGCTAAATCTTCCAACATACAATGCATTGCTATTACCAGAAAATAGCATCCCAATAATACACAACAAATGCACATCAGTGTTTTTATACTAGACATGTTGCGTATTTAATTTTTACTTTGTTCGCTCAAATGCTTAATGTCTGTTATCAGGAACACCTTCATGAAGTAGACCTTTGTGTTCGGTCACAATCTTACATGTACTCGGAATTAGTACACTTTACCACACCCCAGGCTGCAGAGTATTTCATGAACATTACAACTATGGTTAATTACTTCTGTGAGAACTCCTGTATAATAGAATGCACAGTGCAAGATCTGAGGTACATGAATTGATCATGAATAATTATGTCCACATCTGCATATTCAATCAACAGTCATTTAGTGCACTGAACATGCTTGAATACTGGTGTGATGCAGTTTTAACATCACATGTCCTAAATTGCAATTTGTGTACAGTGACATTAAACAAGCCTGTAAGTTGACTTTCAGGGTATGCCTCTTAGGCTTTGGTTTAAACTTCTCTGCCACATTTGCAACATTCTTTTGAGATGCATCAGACCCCATCCCGAAATATCAACAGATGTCTTAATGTGTACAGTAGTTTCAGGTGATTACTTCATGAACGTTAGTTGAATAACAAGCCACAAATTTGAAATGTGTTTATCTATACACCACTAATTGTCACACAGGATTTGCTTGGCAAGCAATTGTATGTGGAAGTTATCTTATGTCAAAGTTAAAAATGCAGCTTTATTTTTTGTGTGTCCTTTGGGGGAAAAAATCAATACTTTTTTAGTCGGTAAACCAGATGTAACTAGTTACAGTATTTTATAAATTATTCTACAGGGGTGGTTTTACCGTTGTTTGAAAATTTTACAATTTCCTTTTTAAATCAAGTATGATATTCCAAATGATTCAAAGTTAAAATGAGAATAACACTGAGTTTCCATATCCATGGGAGACATTCCCAAATTCATCAAGGAATCTCCAATGGCACAAATCGGAGTGACTTATGGGATATCTCTTATACCTCTAAGCCAATGCTTGCATAACTTATGGAGCAAGTTCCTTGCATAATTCTAAACAATGTTATCTTTCATCTATCAAAGGGTCAGTGGCCTCTGTGTCCTTACATATTTGGTCCATCAAAGGTTTCCAAGGTGAAGTTCTTCACATACAATGTAGGGGTCCATTGAAGATTTCCAAGGTGATACATGGCACGGACATGTACATGTACATAGGTGGAGTCTATCAGATGTTTCCAAAGTGACTGTACTGGTACTTGCTCACACGGATCAGTTAAAGTTTTCCAAGGTCACTATACTCTCACATAGGGGTTCCACTAAGTAGTCATAGTGCAATTTTCTTACTTACACTAAGGGGTCAATTTAAGGTTTCGAATGTGAGTATAGGCTCACCTGGGGTTCACTGAAGAGTTGTGCAACAATGTTACTTACACACAGGGGATTTACTCAAAGATGCCAAGGTAACTTCTGTGTCTTTTTTAATGCTACTGTTCTTGCTAATAGCTGGTCTATTGAATGCTTCTAAGGTAACCATTCTGTATGACAGCGTTCTGATGTCAACAACTTTTTTACATTATGGGTCTTTAAGTTCCTCAGGAGGAACCTATTGTATTTACACATTGTTTTCAAAATTTGATGGACAAAGTCCCCCCTACACACACACACACACACACACACACACACACACACACACACGTCTCTCTCTCTCTCTCTCTCAGGCTTGTGGATGTTTTTTGTGATTAAATATAACCATTTGGAGATTAAATCATTAAGATTTGAAGTTATATAATAAGCTAACAAGGACTTCATGGATAATACTAGGGAAAATAACAAGACCCCACATCACAACTCAAACTTGCTGCTGTATTTAAAATTATTTTAAAACATGGCAGCTTCAGTGCAGCTCACAACATGTCAGAGTGTTCCTTTTCCAGTTTTCACTTATTTTATGGTATATATATATATATATATATATATATATATATATATATATATATATATATATATATATATATATATATATATATATATATATATATATAATATATATATATATATGATATATTGACAAAATGCTAATCCAGCTGAATTTTCATCAGTAATACGTAGTAGAGAGTGCGATATCTTTGTTTTGCTACGTAGCAACACCACAGCCTGGTGTAGTACTTTACCGAACAAAGACACTCATGAAAAACCAAGATTTTAATTGTTACTGTAAAACATGTCTTTAGCTAGCATCCTTTTTAGCTAATTTAGCTAAGTATTTAAATTTGCTTATTTGAGATGCTACTAATTTGAACTTTTCCCCATATTTACTATGGTCAAGATGTCTTTTCAGCTAAATTTAAAACTTGCTCATTGAAGTCAAAAGTCCAAAATTGCTTACAAAAGCATGCAGCTAATTTAAAGTGTTTTACAATAATGGTAAACAAGTTTAACCTGTTCACCCCCAATTCCCTGTAAACAGGTCCACAACCACCATTGATAACAATGGGTTTGGGCCAAACCATGGTGGTGAAAGGGTTAAACTGAGATAACAATAGATATCTAACTTAAGTTGGTTCCACTATCAAGGTATGAAACTGCATGATTTATTTGCATGAATAATTTTTTAAGCAATAAATAATACCCAGCAACAAATATACCGCAAGATTTTGACCAGTTCAAGACACATTTGGATCAAACTGGTCAAAACTGAGCGGTATACCCACTGCTGAGGTGCATAGTAATAATATTGCATGATTATTTTCATGTCTAGGCCAATCAAATTGCTGTATTTGTGCCATCAATATACTAGTATGGTATAATTTCTGTGACCATTTGTATTTTGCCATTGAATTGCAATGCTGAGGGAATAAATATGCACAGGTTGAACAATTGCAAAGCAATGTTTCCAACCTGTACTTTTGTAGCACATGAAATCATGACATCATGTGAAGTTTACTGTCGATTTCTGGCCACTGATACAATCATCAAATAGCTTCAAATCAGCTAAGTTCATCCATTGAAACACATTTGAGTAGGTTTTCAGATTTTGTTACCAATTTTGAGTAAATATTTTTTGAAAAAAATGTACTCTTTTTCCATAAGTTCCTTTGGTGACGTGGGTATTATAAAATGCTACTCAATTTATATGGCGTCGTCATGTTTCAGTGAGTACTACCAATTTCAGTCATTAAAGGGGCACTCCACAATCCACATTACAGTGAATTTCAAAAAAGCTTGGAATTACATTCCGGATGATAGAAAATGACACCACCTGCATTCATTACAAACGTTCTACTTCAATAAAGTTTGCAACAATTTAACCCAATACGACGTTGACACTGTGCCACAGTCAACATCGTCAGTGTTGCCGCGCTTCAATCGAAAAACTTACCCGTACACTGATCGCTTGAACATTCTCATATTGCCTTTATCACATTTCCCCTCGATGAAACTGCACAGAACGCTAACGATAGGTTTTTTCTCAGTACAGTGTGTACGAGTCTGTACAATGATTGGTGTTTCCTACACTGAACGGGTTCTATGAGTGAGAACAGTGGACATCGTATTGGGTTAAATTGTTGCAAACTCTCTCAAAGGAGAACATTTGCAATGTTATGTAGGTCATTTCCCCCACACTCATCATGACCTGAGTTCAATTAGTCTAGAACATTCCCAAGGTCACTGCCCTTAATGACCTCACAACCTTGAATTCAATTAGTCATGTTTGGAATGTTCTGGAAAGTTGATTAGTTGTGTAAGGGAGATAATTTTAGAACAGTAATTAGCATGTCAATAAAAGTTCTAGATTGTTCTTATATGCCTTTATAAAAGGGACGTGCACAGCTTCCAGTCAGACTTTTGGGATCGTGTCTCTTGTGTGTTACTAAACTCCAGCAGTAGTCATTCTCAAGACTTTTCAAGACCTTCACTGTCAACGCTGGATTTATATTGTGGTCTTTGTGCAGCTTCAAGCCTGCAAGCCAAAGGACTGTTCATTCATCCAACTGACTGTTACAACTCTGAGACTGGAGCTTTGCCGTCCCAGCTGAGATAAGTAGTCTGTACACTTTTAAAGCTTGTACTCTGTCCCTAACTTAGCAATTAGTTTTGTTTTCGTAATAAATTTTGTTTAAACGGAAACTGCTGAGTTCACCCTTTTGTTCGTTTTCTCTGCACGTAACAAATTGGGGGCTCGTCCGGGAGACGAATATTTTGAGCCGTTTGACAACATTTGACAGCCTTTTCAAAACTACTGTATACTTTGAACTCAGCGAAATTTAATCATGGCGGAATTTAAACCAGAGGAAATGGATGACCTTGATCAGGACACATTTGATTCCCTCAGAAAAGACGACCTCATTGCACTGGCCAATTTCCTTAAAGTAGAAGTCAAAAGATCTATGCGCAAGAGGGAAATACAGTACCGTATTGCCAAACATCTAGTTGATTTAGGCCAATTTGAGGAATCCACCCTGAAAGATTATGAGCCCGAGTCTACCTCTGAACTCAGAAAATTAGAATTAGAATTGCAGACAAATTTGGAGATCAAGAAACTAGAATTACAAATGGAAAAAGAGAGACAGGCATTAGAAAAAGAAAAAATACAAATGCAATTAGAAATGGAAGAAAGACAGAGAGAGAAAGACAGGCAGGAAAGATTAGAAATGAAACGTTTAGAGCTTGGACAGTCAGGAAAATTCTTCCCTTCAGACAAGTTTGACATCACTAAGCATTTCAGGTTAGTTCCCCTTTCCAAGAAAAGGATGTTGATAAATATTTCCTTCATTTTGAGAAAATTGCTCAGAGTCTGAACTGGCCTAAGGAGTCCTGGTCTATGCTTTTGCAGAGTGCTTTGGTGGGTAAAGCCAGAGAAATTTACATTCAATTGTCAGTAGAGCAGGCTTCAAATTATGATTCTGTGAAGGAATTAATTCTCAAGGGTTATGAGTTGGTGCCTGAAGCGTACCGTCAGAAATTTAGGGATTGTGAGAAGGTGAAGGATCAAACTTATGTTGAATTTGCTCGAACAAAAGAACAACTGTTTGATCGTTGGTGTTCTTCTGAAAAGGTCAGTCAGAATTATGACAAATTACGACAGCTTGTTTTGATTGAGGAATTTAAAAGGTGCATCCGGAGTGACATCAAGACATTTATCAATGAACAAAAGGCAGATACATTGGAGGTTGCTGCACGTTTGGCCGATGATTATTCATTGACACACAAATCTTCATTTCTCAGCAAACCATCCCAGTCCTTTTCCTACAGAAACAATGCAGGTAAATTTAACTCCTCCTTTTCATCCAAGAATTTCTCAAAGGAGAGTAGGAAATCAAATGACAACAGTTCACAGAGTTCAAGTAACACTCCCACATCATCAGATCCCAAGTCTCAATCTCCTTCTGACAAACAGTTTGGTACACTTTCTTGTAATTATTGTAAGAAAGACGGCCATTTAATGTCAGAGTGTTTCAAATTGAAAAGAAAACGTGAAGGTCAAAGTGGTCAAAGTGGATCTAAGCCAACCGGCTTTATTTCTTCATCAACTCAATTAGAGTCTAATAATGTGTGCAACACATTTTCTGAGGTTAAACCCCTCTTATCCCCAATTAATGTGGTCAAGGTCAATTCTTCTCAAGATAGCATTATGGGTATTTTCGAACCATTTATTCACGATGGTTTTATATCACTTTCCAGTGATTTTTCTTCCGCTACCCCTGTCAAAATTTAAGAGATACCGGGGCTTCCCAGTCTCTTTTGTTGGCAGATACCCTGCCGTTTTCTGAAAAGTCATTTTCAGGTTCTAAAGTTCTTATTAAGGGGGTAGATTGCAATGACTTTATTCCTGTTCCTCTCCATAATGTCTATTTGTCTTCGGACTTTGTTTCTGGACCTGTGACTTTAGGTATTAGGCCTTTTTTGCCTTTTGAAGGGATTCACCTTCTTCTTGGAAACGACCTTGCTGGGGACAAGGTCATTACTAATCCACTTGTGACTGATAATCCTACTTTAGATCAAGATCCAGAGCCAATTGAACAAGAGATACCCGGTTTATTTCCTTCATGTGCCATTACTCGAGCCATGTCAAAGAAAACTTCCGAGAATCAAAATACTCTCAAAAATAATGTCACAGATGTTGACTTAAATGACACCTTTCTCAGTCAGGTGTTTGACACGGATCATTCCGTTATCCCTCGTGGATTTGAAACTTCCAGTAAAACTTCTGCTGACCAAAGTCAGACATTTTCTAGATCAAATCTCATTGCAGAACAACACAAAGACCCAGATATTTGTCTTTGTTTGACAGGGTAGATGATGAAGATAAAACTTCAGATAGCTCTGTTTCCTATTATACAAAATCTGGTATTCTCATGCGTAAATGGAGACCTCCAGATGTTTTGGTTGATGACGATTGGGCTATAAAACATCAAATTGTGGTTCCAAAGCCCTACCGTGCTGAAATATTGCGCCTGGCCCATGAAACCCCCTGGGCTGGTCACTTAGGAGTCAGGAAAACTTATCATAAAATTCTCAGTCACTTTTATTGGCCTAATCTCAGGCAGGATGTAGCACATTTCTGTAAAACTTGTCACACATGTCAAATGGTAGGAAAGCCAAATCAGACCATTCCAAAGGCCCCTTTACAGCCAATTCCTGCATTTCAAGAACCATTTAGTAGGATACTAATAGACTGTGTTGGGCCCTTACCAAAAACAAGATCAGGAAATGAGTACATGCTGACAATAATGTGTACATCAACTCGGTTCCCAGAAGCCATACCACTGAGAAATATAAAGACAAAGACTATAGTGAGAGCTTTAGTCAAAATTTTCACTTTATTTGGCCTCCCTAAACGTGTCCAGTCCGATCAAGGCTCCAACTTCATGTCTGGTATTTTTCAACAAGTAATGGATCAGCTAGGCATTAAACAGTACAGGTCATCCGCCTATCATCCAGAAAGTCAGGGTGCTCTTGAGCGATTTCATCAAACTTTGAAAAACATGATTAGGACCTACTGTTTTGACACAGAGAAGCAGTGGGATGAAGGAATTCATTTTCTGCTCTTTGCTGTTAGAGAGTCAATTCAAGAGTCTCTTGGTTTTAGCCCATTTGAGCTTGTATTTGGACATACAGTCCGTGGCCCACTCAAGCTCGTTAAAGAGAAATTCCTATCAGACGATGATGATTGTCTGAATATTTTGCAATATGTGTCAGATTTTCGTACAAAACTCTCTAAAGCATGTGAATTAGCCAGAGAAAATCTTGAGTCATCTCAGCAGTCAATGAAAACCAGATATGATAAAAGCACCTCAAAACGGAAGTTTGAACCAGGTCAAAAAGTTCTTGTTCTACTTCCAATTCCTGGCAAACCACTCCATGCTCGTTACTTTGGGCCATACCTAATTGATAAAAAATTGAGCGATTTAAATTACATCATAATAACACCTGACAGGCGAAAACAAAAACAGCTATGTCACATAAATATGCTTAAGCCATATTTGGATAGGGATAATCCTACTATAACTCAGCCTGTCAGTGCAGTCAGTTCAAACCATTATGAAGATAGTGATACTGAAACTGACTTGAGTGAAAATACTCTAAACTCAAAGCTGGGCTCGGTCAAGCTTCAGAACTCAGGAATCCTGGAGAAGCTGGAGTCTACAAAGTTGGCACACCTCCAGCCAGAACACCAACAACAGCTGAAAGAACCAATCCATGAACATTGTTCCAAGATGTTCCAACGAGGACAAACATCATCTACCACAACGAAGATGTCTGTGACAGTAATCCAGTGGAACAACATCCAGACGGACTGAATCCTGCGAAAGCGGAATATCTCCAGGAGGAAGCCAAGTATTTGCCGAACAATGACTTTATCGAACTCAGTAAAAATAACCGGACTTTGCCGTGCATACTTTATGCCAAATTCAGTGCCATTTCAAGTTTTCCAACAACAAATTGCAAGAAGATAGTCATGGGACATCCTGTTTGCTACTTTTCACACAAATTTAACAAATCCCAGAGAAACTACTCTACAATTGAAAAAGAGTGTTTATCTTTGATATTAGCTTTACAGCATTTTGAAGTTTATGTTACTTCTTCAAATCAGCCAATAGTGGTTTATATTGATCACAACCCTCTTGTTTTCTGCAGAAATTTAAAGGCAAAAATCAGAGATTGCTAAGATGGAGTTTAATGTTACAGGAGTTTAATCTTGACATTAGACATATCAAAGGCAGAGACAATTTAATTGCAGACTGTCTCTCTCGTATTTAGAGTTTATTGTTGTTCACTTTCAAGAAATTTTATTGTTGTTCACTTTCAAGAAACTTTACTTAAGAGTAAAACAAAATTTGAGTACTTAAATCCTTTTCAAGATTACATTTGTAAAAGAAAGATTTTTCTTTGAAAAATTTTCTTTTTTGAAGAGGGGGTGTGTTATGTAGGTCATTTCCCCCACACTCATCATGACCTGAGTTCAATTAGTCTAGAACATTCCCAAGGTCACTGCCCTTAATGACCTCACAACCTTGAATTCAATTAGTCATGTTTGGAATGTTCTGGAAAGTTGATTAGTTGTGTAAGGGAGATAATTTTAGAACAGTAATTAGCATGTCAATAAAAGTTCTAGATTGTTCTTATATGCCTTTATAAAAGGGACGTGCACAGCTTCCAGTCAGACTTTTGGGATCGTGTCTCTTGTGTGTTACTAAACTCCAGCAGTAGTCATTCTCAAGACTTTTCAAGACCTTCACTGTCAACGCTGGATTTATATTGTGGTCTTTGTGCAGCTTCAAGCCTGCAAGCCAAAGGACTGTTCATTCATCCAACTGACTGTTACAACTCTGAGACTGGAGCTTTGCCGTCCCAGCTGAGATAAGTAGTCTGTACACTTTTAAAGCTTGTACTCTGTCCCTAACTTAGCAATTAGTTTTGTTTTCGTAATAAATTTTGTTTAAACGGAAACTGCTGAGTTCACCCTTTTGTTCGTTTTCTCTGCACGTAACAATTTGCAATGGATGCAGTTGGCGTTATTTTCTATCGCCAGAAACGTTTTTCTAGTCACCCTAGCAGGTTGTAATTCCAACCTGTTTTGAAATTCACTGTAAGTATTTATATGGTGTTGAACAAGGACATATGCGAGAATCAGGGATTTAGGGCAGCCCCTTTCGAGCAGTTTGTAAGCCGGAAAGAATAGGTACTGGCAAATGTCAGTTTGTTGCTCAGAAAGCTCGCTGCCCAACTTTGTTCACAGCAGTGCCATAGTTTTAAAACATCGTGTAAAAATGTGTATATTTACAAATGTGGAATCTATTTCAGGGTGAGAGAGATGTGCAAAACCACCGATTGATATCTAGAACAAATCCATGTACTTTTGAATCACAGAGAAATGTTACAATAGCTCAGTTTGTCAGGGGAAGAAAGGACTTCTACCAATAGCAGATGTCCAAAAACAGCGCTTGAATAGAGGATTTCAAGTTTTTATTGAGGTGGCAAGCAGATTTATAATGTAATAATACATCTCGTGTACTTTGATGGCTAAACCTAAAGCATGGTGAGCAATAACTTATCAAACTTTAAAGGTTTTTTTTCTGGAGTTTTAGATCAATGCATGTGTTTAAATCTATCGGTACTTATACATTATCTGTATGGAGGATCCACACATACACTGAGTAAGTTTGTGTATTCACAGTTTGAAAGCCTATTGTACCACTGGTAATGCTGTATGAATAGCTTTCTCAACATATACCCTAGATCAAGGATTGACTACACATATGGCAGTTTGATTTTCACTCATATTACATGTAACTTATTACATTTTCAGGGTTTTCCAAAAGACTGACATTTATAGAAGTTTTTAAATGGGGAAATGCATGTGATATTGTTTCCAAAACAAATAGCTGTATCAAGTTTATGGCTTCCTCGATCTTTGAACCAATTTCGTAACAAGACATTTAACCATATTTATCTTCGGTTTTTTATTTCATGCTTATTGTTTCAATATCGTTGTCAATAGCAATTATGTGTACAGGAACAGTAATTTTGTTTGCCTGTCAACTGTAGCACAACATACTCTTATACACACCCGAAAGCTGGGAGTGTGAAAAATTTGTCTGAGAACAGAGAATATTAGAGTGTGGGGAATAGTACATGTACCTCCACATAGACAACGGCTACAAAAGTCCTATTATAAGCTTTGTGTCCTGAAACATGTACATGTACACCCATTGACAATAATGTTTAAAGAACAAACATAAACAAAACAATAAATATATCTTTGATTGTGTTCGAAGTGAATAGCAATGATAATTTCTGAGAACTCTTTCTTTTGACGTTGGGCACATGAGGCATTTTTACATGATATTTGGGGTAAGAGTTTATTAAGCATCTGTGTTTTCTTCAGATTATTTTGGAACATTTTTTTTAATGTAAAGGGAAAATCTTTGAACCTTTTGTGTTTTAATGTTGCCAAGTTGTTTTGTAGCTAATGTCACAATTCACGCCAGACTGAAAATGTTACTATGTACCTATGTTGTTGCGCAGTCATGTGCAGTACTAATGCCAATGTCACTAAGAGATTGATGATAGTATATGGCTTGATATAATAGCTTTTATTATAATGAGATGAAGTGGTGTGTTACATAACTTTGGTGCATCTCATCAGTGGCTCTTTGATGATTATAGCTCTATTGAAAATCTCTGTTCTGTTGAAAATAAAAGTAGACCTGCTGCGGTAACTGTATATCTCACAAAGGTTAGTAGCAATTCAAAAAAAAATGACCATAAAATGGTAAATTTAGAAACAGTGTCCCGATGTAAGACAGTAGTGCATCCAGCAACCTGGCGCAGAGTTCAGCTAATCATTGTGTCTTTGATTGGCCCCAGAGCAGCCATTTATCAACATACATCAAGTGATCCTGACAAGTCAAGTGTTACCTTTGCATATATTCTTCATCACTCTCCTCTAGTTTAGTCCCATGATCTGTGGTACCAGTGGAATTGCAGATAAATTACTATAAGACAAAACAGCTGGTAGTTTTCTCGCCACTATGCCATCATCAAAACCTTGGTGAATTTCAGAGTAACTGCATGCAATGTGTATGTGCAGTACTGAGCCAGATATGCCACAATGTATCTGTCCATTAATTACTATAATCAATTTATGTCATGCAGGCTTTTAGTACAGAGGAATGTTTTGTGTGATGTTAACATTCATCTGTTGAAAAGTTTGAAAGCTTCCCAAATTAAGGTTGTACGTGCCTTGAAAGTGCAAGACTTAAACTTTTGCTCAAACTTTCCTCAATGCAATTTTCAACCATACTCTCACCAAATCAATAAAAATCAGGGGTCACCATGCCCAGTCTGGAACTAGAGAAATGAATTATCTAACATTTAGACATATTTGAAATTCAAAATCGTCACCATCCCTGTGTTACCCTCTTCGAAAAATTAAATTCCATTTTCAAAACTAAGACAGTGAAAATTGTTTTTGCACCAAGAGCCTAAAATGACTCCCCGCCCCCCCCCCCCCCTCACCCAAGTGGGAGACCAGAGAAGTACTGCAAAAATTTAAGTCTGAACATTTTTTCCTGAGGCGCATTCTTGATTCCTTACAATAGGAGTTTTAATATTTACATTTAACCCTCATATGGCAGGTACGTCATCACTCTAAAGACTACTTCACATTGATTAAAGACTGATAAAATCCGATAAATACCAAAGTGACATAGCCACCACTTGCCATTTGTATTTCAAAAACAAAAACAGTTTAAGAGGGAATAAAGATATGGTTTTCAAGGGTACTTGATTGTGTGTGTGTTTGTATCATATATAAGGCTCAGAAGCCATGGTTTTGACAGATATTTAGAAATTGTGGTGAAATAATTAGATATCTTGCAGTAATTACAAATATCAGGTGGTGCTAATATATATCAAACAGCCTGGTAGATATCAGGCAGTGGTAGTTAATATAAAATAGTGCTGTTGGATATGAAGTGCTGTCAGATATCTGGCAGTGCTTGGCCGATATCAGGCAGTTAATTCTGGAGGGTTGTACTGACTAAACAGTGCAGCACTGGCAAGTATCATTGTTTTCCGATATCAAGCAGACCTTGCAGATATCAAACAGAGCGGTCAGATATCAAGCATTCTGGCAGATAGTCTGTTGATATCAGCCAGCACTGGCAAATATCAAATAGTGCTGTCAGATATCAAACAGAGTGGTCAGATATCAAGCATTCTGGCAGATAGGCCTGTTAATATCAGGCAGCACTGCCAAATATCAAACAGTGCTGTCAGATATCAAACAGTACTTGCAGACATCGAAAGTGCTGTTACATTTCAGGTAATATTGGCAGTGCTATAATGATATATTACAGTTCTCAACCCCCGGTCAGTCCTCATTCGAAATGTTCTCCCATCAAAAGAGTTTTCCATACTTTTACTCACACCATTACCTCTGTCATCACTGCATCGTTCTGGTGCCACCGCCTTGAATACAAACCAGTGAAGAATTTTCAAAATCCATAGATGGTCAGCCCGCAACTTCACATAACCGATCGATCGATCCATCCAGCTAAGTATATTATTGACGATTTTGGAATCCCATACTGGAGCTAAACTAGGATAGGGACTTAAGGTGGAGCTGCATTTTGCCAACACTGTTTTTCAAAGGAATATTTCTCATCTAAGATGACAAAGGAATCCCTTCGTACTATATATTTTCAAAAGACAGAGAATGTCAAGTTCAGTATGGTAGCAATATTGAAGAATGTAGGGGTGCATAGTTTTGGTAAAAACCTCAATTTTACTATTAATGATAAGAAACTTTATAGCATTTTCTGGGATGTAATATTCCACTTGATACAAGAGTATATGTTGAAAATAACGACTATTGTATTTTGCATTATCTATCCTCATTCTAAAACGGCATGGCTTGCAAGACTGACACTCAAAATGATTAAAAACATGATTAGCAAAATTAAAATGCCTCTCATTCAAAATGTAAGAACCTTATTGCAAACCAAAATAGTCCTTTTGTTACACTTTCAGAAAATTTGACCCAGCCAGAGTGGAGTTAAATTCTTTTGAAATCTTGAACTTGGCAGGAAAGAGAAGCCAGGAAATCGGGTGATTTGCATACATTTTCATCAACGAACATTTCTTTATCACGCAACTTATGACTGCTTGACAAGCTTAAAGGTGAACACAACCGATAATTTAATCTTAAGTTAACAACTTTATTGAAATTGACTGAATATTTGCAAAATAGTGATTTTGAGCAAAATACGCTGTGTTTGGTGTAGCGCCCAAATAAATATATACAGATATAAAGCTTTCTCAAAAAATCCGTGAGGTTGGCCGCATCTCAAAGTGGAAAGACAAACTTTTGCTCAAACTTTTCTTTAGGCAACTTTAAATCCTCCCTTCTCGAAATCAAGAATAAAAACCAGGAGTCATCGTGCAGCATTTTTTTACTAGAGAAACAAATTACGCAACATGTACCGACTCTTGAAATTCAAAATGGCTGCAGTCCCTGTGTTAACTGTACGGGGAAAATTGAATTTTCAATTTCGACAAAAATAACCTGTAAAAAAGTTTACTTGCTACATGAGCTTCAAAATGAGCCCCACAAGTTGTCGACCAAAGAAGTATCGTACAAGTTCGAGAGTCAAACTTTCTCACCCCGGGGCGTATGTTCGAACGAATAAGACAATTAATGAAAACAAATGCATGTGATCAAATTAAAATGAAGTACTACGAATTACGTCAAAATTAAGTTGTGGTGTCATTTTCTTGAAACTTTGCACAAATATCCTTGGAAGTTGTGCAAGTGCAAAAATGAAATAAAAATGGGGGTCACCACGCTCGTTTCCATGGAAACAGACATTAAAATGGCGTCGTTAGAAATAAATAAAAATGATATAATTCTCTTAAACTAAAGAAAGCAATTATAAAACGCTTAGCAAATGAGTTAATTTTAATAAATACCAAGACTTAAGATTCATATCTATCGAATGTATAGTTTTCATGATGTTTGTGAAGAAATTTTAACATTAGTATCAATTACAAAATGACGATATCAAAATTATATCACTACATAATTTTCGAACTTTCTTCCTGTCGCTTTGAATGGTGTCATTTTGACTAAACTTGGCGAAAAAAAACCTGACATAATACCATTTATTTTACACTTTTAATAAAAGGGTGTCACCACGCTACTTTTTACAATATCTCCAGGTGAATGGGTAATTTGCGCCATATAAATGGGAGAGAAATGTTAATTTTTCACTCATATTGAATAAAAACCAGCTTCCTAGGGGGTCAAAATATGACAAGGTTATAGGTCACATGTATTACTAAGACACTGGGTCAAAAAATTAGGTAAAAGCGCAATTTCAACAATGACAGGTGATGTTAAATACATGCGCTACAAAATAACCCATTTGCGGCAGGCTGGAGTTAAAATGTGCGCAGAAACGTTCTAAAGCGTGTGCGCGTCCGAATTCGTCGCCCTTCACCTTAACATGAATGAATCATACTTTCATCTACTTAAACCAGGGCTGTGGTCAATGATAAACAGTCCAGTCTGCTGTGGGAGAATTGTGAAGAGCTAGTTCGGTTTCACTAGCATTATTCGAACACATACATACACTAGCATTGTGTTGTCATATATATATATATATATATATATATATATATATATATATATATATATATATATATATATATATATATAAATAAATAAATAAATAAATAAATAAATAAATAAATAAATAAATAAATAAATAAATAAAGAGATAGATTTATAAATAAATAACAATATACAAAATGAAAACGTGTTATGAAGGAACTATTCACCGCTATAGTGTTATGAATCACCAGAACTTAGAAAATTGGCAAAATAAAAAAAAATAAATCCAAAATTCAAATATATAGTCTCATTCTACCTTCTCAATAATGCGAAAACATTACTACTGCACCATCTTAACAATCAGCATATCATACGTATTTAAGGTTGGCGAGGGTCCAGTCGACATCAGCCTTGTCGAATCAATTCTCCGTATTCAATTTGCAGTGAAAGATTCACAACTTTGTGCTGTGTGCTGCTGGAACTAAAAATTTACGTCAGCTAATTCCCAAAGCTGACAACTCTTCATTGTCGTTCAATTCCATGGAGACAGCAGAACGAAATTAAGTTTTTGTTAGGGTGATATACTCATTTGTCAGCCCTTAATTCTTCATCATAATATATTTTAATAGATGAACATCGATAGTTTCGCTCTACTGGATTCATTGTGATAATTGTGCAATTAAGCTCGGCTCCAAGAAACACAATTCTTGTGCATAATATCACTTGCGCTGTTTCCCTGCAATCAGTTACCACTGGTTTGGTTTCAAGAGGGTTTAGGAGTATGTCAGCGAGGGAAACTAGCCATGAAGTGCGCTAGTTTTATATTGCTGTTGCTTACGCTGGTCTGTTCGTCGGAATCACAACACGATAACGGTGAGTTTCTTAATTTTACATTTTAGCTTAAAAACCTACATTTGCACATCGGGCCCATGGCCCTCGTGCCAACCACAATAACTGCCGCGATGAGAAGAGCACGCTTTCGTTTCAGCATCAGAAAGATCATACTTCTCCAAATCAACTATTTTGCATTGGATAAACCTGTCAAGCAATGTAAGTATATGGCGTTGAATGTGATTTGTATATTTTGTTTGATTTTTGGGATTGCTTTGCAGACGTTTAGTTAGGGTGTTCTGTCTAAATGAAAGTCAGGGGCTGCATTTATTTTGTTGCACAGCACAATGAAGAGTCCACGCTGACTCCGTTTTCACTGTAAGCTATGCAATTGTTATTAAGACATGACATGATGTTGTAATTACGACAAGCATGTCGTAATAACAAATGGCATAGCTTAATTACACGCTTAATTACATAGCTTAATATGCCGTCAACATACATGGCACTAAGATATATTGGCCGATCTTTTTTGGCCGTTGCTGTATATCGAACCACAAGCGACCATGCTACGGGCGGTCATTTTGCACTGTCTTGTGATCCTCACACGCTTTAGTAAAATAGACGCGAGGAAAATCACTTTCTCCGGCGCACACGGTGAGGAATTTGCCTCGCGAGAAAAAATATCAAACTGTTGGATATTTGGCTAAACGGCTCGAGATGAAAAAACTCATGAAAAATTGCTCGCACACGAGAGTAAAATGGCTAAGTAAACAGCCTCGAATGAAATTTTGCTCAGCTAATTTATCGCTTGTGCAGCAGGCCTAACAGCATTATAATTTACGTTTACCGTAACCGGCAAAATTCAATAACTTCTTGAAAGTCACCTTTACCAGTTGCTTAAGCTTTTAGCAGAATTGAGGCTGGTTGTGCATCATATCTTTAACATTTCCGTTCAAATCATCTGCTCATGTAGATTATAAACAAACAAAAACGTTTGTCTATCATCGTTTGTCCAAGACGAATAACGATAATGTATAAGTAAAAGGCAGAGAGAAAACACGATCGACATACCCTATTTCGTGAGGGCTTGTTAAAGCCCCACTAGCTGCAACTCTTGAAATTTGTTGACCTCAAAATATCTTCCTATTCTCTTCTGGTTTTCTCTGAATTCTACCCTCGGAAGGGATATGGGCGTTTACTGCATTAGGAAACCATTTGGCAAGTAAATTCAAATTTTAACGGTCATTTTGATTTCCGGCCATTTTCGAAATTTGGTAATATATTCAAAGGAAACAAAACAATGTCACAGTTGAAAACATTCACCCCTATGCATTACATTAGACTACTCTGTGCAGTTTATGTGAAGATTTAAGTGGAGATATGCACAGTGCAGTATCCACTGTTTTTGCTTTTCCGCATGGGACTGCGATTTAATGTTTGGGCAAACTTTAATCGCATTGTAATCTTTATCTTGTTCAAAATCGCATATACAGTCCCAGGGGTAGATAATAATAAGTGTATACATACACCTAAACTAGTTGATTCTCACAAACTTATTTTAGTTAGGAAGTAAATCATAAAAATAATGCTAAAAGACACAGCTAGTGGGGGCTTTAAAGGAAATACATTATTTTTAGGTTTAATTGTCGAGTAAGTCTTTTGAGTCTTGGTCAGAACAAACATCAATACGAGTAAACATTGCACGCAAAATTGATTTTCAGAGAACTGTCTTAAAGTGAATCGAAAATCCAATCCTTCTGCGTTCAAACGTTTGTTCTTCCTCGTGAACTTGAAATGATGGGCATGTACTTTCCGCCTCATGCCATTTCTCTTTATAATTTTTCTTCTTACCCAGCGTGCCCGGAGGGATGGGTACAGGCGAACTCCAGTGACAACTGTTACTTCTTTAGCAAAAAGGCCACGGGAATTGAGGGTGCACGAAGATTTTGCCAAAGTGCCACAGCAAACGTGGTAACCTTGGACAGCTTCACAAAACTAAAAAAGCTTGAATTTGTTATGCAGAGAGAGAACATGATGGGGGAATGGTACATCGATTTGTCCTACCATGTAAGTGTTTTTATTCTAACGATTATCTGTATGTTTCATAACAGTCAGAAAGTCACTTTCCAACCTTTATACAGGTTTTCTAAAATAGAACTTGCCATAGAGCATAACATCTTAGATGTTGTCATGCCTTATACGTCAGAGAAATTTCAAGTAAGAAAATGTCATCTTCTGAAAGGGCGAGTTCCTGATTTCCTACTTTTTCCTTTTTTCTCTATTTTTTTCCTTTCTTTTCCTCTTTTCTTTTGGATTTTCACATAGAATGCATTTTTGTTTAAAGATTAGAAGTACCGAGTTAGGGATAAAAGGAAGGCCAAGAAAACGCTCTATGAAACCAGATTAATTTTTGCTGTTAGCTTACATTCAAATGACGATTGAATATTTTAAAATGATGTCATTTTACCATATGTAGCCAATCATATTACCATGCCCTGCCCGTCGCATTTTAATTGGTCGAGCTGAATCACTTGACTGATCACGTATACACTGTAATGGTTTGTTTACATACCTGTGAATATGAATAATAATGTCAACATCGTAACATTACAGTTAAAACATAAATTGGGATTCGTACAAAGATCATCGTCAGTCACAAAACAAAATGAAGCACTTGTGGGCCAAGTTTAGACTCTTTTCCCCCAAAAATCTCCCGCTTTGCAAACTTTTTAGAGCGAACGGGACGAACTGAACAAGTTCTGGGGTACCATTTTCTTTCGCATGGGAAATTTTCGCAAATTTTGACGGTTTTCTTGGGTTCGTTGATAATATAATGGAAATAACAAACTCCGCCCTGACCTTTAACGTTTAATTATGGGCGGGGTCTCAAGGAAAGCCAAAATTAACGGGCTTGGCAAGCCTCACTCGTTATTTTTTGGCTTTCCTATCGCCCTTGCCCATAAATAAACGTGTGTGTACAAATCGTTTCCTTGACATCACTTCTGATAAAATGATTAGCTAAATAAATGATTAGCTTGTACCCTGTAAAAGAAGTGAAAATTGCCTCTTAAAAATTTATGGTAGTCATCAATTCCCTTTCAATAGTGTTGATATTTTTTACAATTTTGCGATACGACTTTCAAAATATATAATTCCAGCCCGAGACTGAGTGAGTGTGTGTGTGTATGTATGTATGTATGTGTGTGTGTGTGTATGTATGTATGTATGTATGTATGTATGTATGTATGTATGTATGTGTCTGTGTGTATGTATGTATGTATGTATGTATGTATGTATGTATGTATGTATGTATGTATGTATGTATGTATGTATGTATGTATGTATGTATGTATGTATGTATGTGTGTGTGTGTGTGTGTGTGTGTGTGTGTGTGTGTGTGTGTGTGTATGTATGTATGTATGTATGTATGTATGTGTGTGTGTGTGTGAGTGTGTGTGTGTATGTATGTATGTATGTGTGTATGTATGTATGTATGTATGTATGTATGTATGTATGTATGTATGTATGTATGTATGTATGTATGTATGTATGTATGTATGTATGTATGTATGTATGTACGTATGGTATGTATGTTAAAATTGCCAGTCGTGTAAACGGTTAAGAGCGCTGATGTCTGTAGTGAAATGTAAACAAACTGTTATGTACAAAATAAATGGAAAATGCTTCTGTTATAATTACACTGAGTGAGTCTATGACCTTGGGTTCACAGTCATAGGAAAGCCAAAAACATACCTATAATATGGTGAATTCGACTTTCAAGAGAAACAGCAGATTTCATATAAAGATGTCATTATATTGCAGCCGTACTTACAAATATGGGAGTGGCCAAGAACTAATTCATTGGAAAATGATTCTTCGCCACACTGGGGCAACGATCAACCTGTTTATGACGAATATCGTAAAAGCTGTGTTATCGTGCGTACTAATGACCCTGTCCCGTACCAATTTCACCGTGTGCGGTGTCTGAGCCACAACAAATTCATATGTGAGATGAAAGCAGCAGGTAACTAGTACGCAAGTGTTTTTTTTTCTCCCTGGACTACGCTTTGCAGATTTATTCATACACTCCTGAATGAGGCATGATGAAAATCTAAGAACTTTTTCTGAATGCTGAATTCAACAAGCTTAAATTCTTTTGAACAGGGAATGTAAATTATTCCATTGGGTAAAAGACCGTATTTTATGATTTCCTGGGGCCTGCTTGCTTGCTCTCCTATTCTATCAGTTACACACACTGTTGAAGAAACAGGCAGGCTATCTGCACGGTTAGGCCAAAAAAAAATGTTTCTGGTCAGGTCTTTCTTTCAAAAATGGTGCGGCGACGCGCATTTTATTTTTTTTATTTTTATTTTTTTCCCTCAAGGGAGGGAGGACGGTCAGCTTTATATATAGTTTTATCAGTATAGTCACATATATACTGTTCATGCAGTCACTGATCATGCCCCCCAAAAGAATCTTCTCTTTCTCTTCAGCCATTTTGGTTTGGTGTCAGCCACGGCCGCCGGCCTCAAACAGAAAAAAAGGGTGACGCGCTGTTGTTCAAGTGACGCGCGCGCTGACCAGAAACATTTCTTTTTTTTTTTGGCCTTACTGACATCACATGTCATGACAGCATGAGAGGTGAAAAAGAAAAATACCAGAAGATATTGTCGAGAGTAGAAACCCAACCCAAAAATCTATAGCACTACTTGTAACGACGAATTCGTGTTCATATAGGAACATTTTAGGAACCACACAAACGAGATTATGTCACAAATGCAGATTGGAGGAAACCATTTACATGTAATAATTCTTTTACATTTTATGCATTTCAGATATTTTGTTTTCACGGAATCTTATTTACAGTGTCGATGTTTTAACGATGCCATTCAGTTCATGTACCTATATTCAATGACGTTGTGCTGTACGTCATAAGTCTTAGTTTCACTTCGTTATTTTGAACAGTCTCTTGGAGGAAAAGGCGGTCGATATGAACCAGTGCATTCAATTTTTGAGTTTGTGTGACGATCTGACTATGATAACACTGTCCAGGCTAATTTTTAATACAGCGGAAACGTCGACACGATTGATTTTGTCGCTTCACTTCGTAAACATTTGAAATAGTACCAGTGTGCACTTTGACAGTAATTACACATTTTCTATTTTTCCTCCCAAGACTGCACAGGAGCAGGATTTTTGGATGCAGGGAATAGCACATGTTATTTCTTCAGCAACGAAAGTAAAATTGTGAGACATGCAAAAAAGCATTGTCTTTTAATTTCATCATCGTTGATCAATTTAGAGAATGACGACAAAATTGCGAAGTTGGCATCGGTTGTTAATAGCGAAGAGCAAAGAGGCGACTGGTTAGTCGGCCTATCTTATAACCAAAATGTAAGTTACGAATTGAATGGTCAATCTTTCCAGATTGTGCTTACACAAAGTTTTTAACGTTCAAGCAAAGAATCAGATTAACTTGTGAAAGGTTTCAGAATGAACTTAAGATTAGAAACATTGAGGTCGGGTTACTTTATTTTTTAAGACTTTACTGCTTATGGTTTGTATGATTTTAAGCCGTCTTGTCTCCAAGACTAAAGACGTCATCGCACCTGTGTTATGCTTGCAGTTTTGTTACTGTGGTAATCAACATATAGTGTTTCTCATATTGTTTAGCATTGTCTTGATTTGATACTCTAGGTATCGTATTTTAGTGCTTAGAGTAGAATGCGCCTCAGGGACAGATATTCGGATTCTTAAATTTTTTCCAGTACTTTTCTGATCTACAATTCGTGGGACTCGTTTTGAAGCTCTTGCAGTCTGAAGATTCGAAATTTCGTTCCCCTAGAGATAACCTTAACACAGGTACAGAGATAATTTTGAATTTCAAATGTCGGTAAGTCTTAAGTAATTGTTTTCCCTAGTACATGTCCCATGTACATGACCTCTGATTTTTATTCTTGGGTAAAAGTATAAAAATTATCACTGATAAAGTTTGAGCATAAGTTTACGTCTGTCACTTTTGAGGCGCATACTATTTTAAAAGGCAGATTGCATCAGATTC
Source organism: Ptychodera flava (assembly GCF_041260155.1). Classification (NCBI taxonomy): domain Eukaryota; kingdom Metazoa; phylum Hemichordata; class Enteropneusta; family Ptychoderidae; genus Ptychodera; species Ptychodera flava. Next base: position 28,922,066 of record NC_091938.1, on the reverse strand, counting down.
TAATTATGTTGTCCAATAAATGAGTAATTTCCACTCATGGGTTTGGTCTGATATTAACTGTACCCCCTTGCGTCATGGTAAATTGGAATAGTCCAGCATGCATAGAAGAACCGTTCAACTGATATGACAGCCAGACTTCCAGCAGACCATAAAATGAGAACTCTCCTGCTTCTAACAGGCTAAGGAATGGCGATGGCGAGACGGTGAAGTCCTTGAACGAAACTCATCACTATGGGCATATGGTCAACATATGATTACAAAGTCCTGTGTTGCCATACGACAAGAACAGGAAATGGGATCGTATCGTTGGTACAACGTGAATTGCTCCCGTAATCGATTCATATGTGAAAAAGCGCCAGGTGTGTATAAAGATTTGCCACTTTTGTTAGTTTTTTCACTGTAAGCATGACAATGGCAGCCCTACGCTCATTGTTCCAAACGCCCGTATGCTACATACCAGATTATCACCATCTTCAAACCAATTGTACGGTAATCCAATATGTCAACAATTCTTTCAATGAAAGTACTAAATGATATTGAAGTGGAAGTGATCATTATTGCAAAACAAATGGAAAATTGCGAAAAATGACAGTCGTTGCAATTGGAAGAATCTGTCAAATGCGTGATAATTAAGTGGCAGATATTTTCTTCGCCACAGGGGATCTTTACTATGATGACAACGATGAAACCATTCGACATATGGGCATTAAACAAGTGTCTTTTCCTGCTTGCATGTATGTAGTTCCCCCTGAGAAATTGCCTTTGCTTCAATCGCCACACACTCTGACATGTTACGCATATACCATGTTAAAGACTTTTGGAACAATGATGCAGCTTTGATTGTTTCACCTAACAAGTTCGGGGTTTCTTTTTTAATGTGTGCTTGTCTCTCTGTATGAGAATCGATTTGGCCTATTTTTTCATCAATATACTACCCGAAATCAACTGATGATAAGGTCACAGGTCGCATTCCTCAGCATTTAGACCCTGAATCCGTAACAAGCCCAATTAACAGAAAGGGGTTGACGGGGTGCACCCTGGTGTAGTGTGGGGTGGAATGCGGAGGGTTGGCTATTTGCAATGTGTAAAACCGTTTTTCCATCTTTGTTGTTGTCTCTGCACTGCATGTTAAATGGACAAAGTCGCTCTTTTTTGTGATATCAAGAAAACATGAATCAGTCAGTGTGCAAAGTGACGACGGTACATGTAACTGCAAAAGTGAACACTTGAATTTGTGAACTTGACTTTTTGGTACAGACCGAAACATTTCACTGAATGTTTAATCTTGGTCTGACTGCAAGCAGAGTTGAGGTTGTGCACAGCCGACTAGTAATTCATCATGTTTCAAAATGTCAAATAACAAAAACTGCTTTCCACATAAAACAAAATCCACCAAAGTAATGCTCAAAAAGAGCGACTTTTCCCCTCTAATAGAAAATCTTTATTTCGGCAAAAATTGAAAATGGGCTCATGATAACTTTATGTAATGCCCTGTCCTGTAAACATATTATCTAGAAGCGTCCATCACGTTGCCAAGGCGTGTAAAGGATGGTTCAAGATCGTACTAGAATGAGATAGAAGGTATCGGCACACGGCTAATTAATTATTGGTAAAACCTAAATGACAACAATAGGGAATGGGATATTCCATGGTTTGATCTTGTTTAATCTTAGGAAACAATCAAAGACTGAAGGCGATGACCATTGTATAATAATGACAATTTTGTAGTTATGTATAGATTTTAGAAAAGTATACAACTTTGTAGAGGATATATAACGACAATCCGAATTCGAGACCTGAAACGCCACGTTTGCCATCTCATAATAACGATCTAAAGTAGTCCGTACAATCAACATCTTGGAGTGTCAGCTTCAATTACTGAAAGCATTACAATCAAGACTTGTACCTCAACTCGTATTCCCCAAACTACATGCGCAACAATTCTCCACTATGCAGTATTTCCTTCGACTCTGAGCAACACTATCAATCCAATTCTAATTTTCCAGCTTTCAATTTACTAAAACCATTTTTATTTTTACTTTTACTTTGGCGAAATATATTTAATCAAATTTTAATCGGAGGGACAAAATATTCCTTACTGATGAAAAGTCATTTCGAGATGAGCCAAACAGAATGCAGATCGACACTTTAATGACAACAGGCACCCAAACGGATTCGGTCAGCTCAAAATTAACAATCAGCAACACAACAAGCTATCCAAGTGAATATTTGCTACAGGATATTCTCTCAGGATGGTAATTAAGTCATGTATTCCTATCATTGTTGCTTGTTGCTATGGCTGCTTTGTTTCTTAAACACCCGGGTTACCTTTCTTGTGTACAACGCAAATGTCATGCAATGTTTATGAAATCATCGACGCCTCCAAGGGGTCCTTCGGAAATCGAATAGCGTCATGAGCGTGTATCTTATATGTGCACTATAAAAATTACATGAAATGCATGGGACTTGTACTTTTGCATTAAATTTTCTATGCCCCCTGTACTTGTTCATTAATTTTCTATGCCCCCCCACCCGCATATTATGTACATTTTCTTCAATGACTGTATCTGGATTATTTCATAGGAATATACTCTGAATCAATGCTCGATAAGGGCTGCAAAGCCTCCCCTTCGGTATCAAATAGACCCACCCACTTACTCAGAGCATTGGCTCTCAGAGTCAGTGATTCCGACAATTCCTTTCAATTTCATCTCTATCCTCAGTGTGACCCCTGATCTCTGTTCGAACTCTGAACTGAATTTGACCTTTCAATTTGAACTCTGCATTTAGTTTGAGCTCTGCTCTGAATTCCCAGTCTGCTCTCTTCCGTTTAAACACTGCTCATACTCTCAATTTGCTCATGAATTTAAGCATCATACTTCGATCGCGTTCGATTTATACAGGAATGCATAATTTACAAATGTGTCATCGTTTACTTTATGGTCAACGCCTCACAATTTATTATTATATTGTCCCTCCTCAGCTCTGTACGGAAAACTTGTTATTCGCAATATTATCTGGCACACCTTTGTTTCTTCCAGTGGCGCAAAACATAACAACATATCCGATCAGTCCTACCGTGATGACCTCCAGCCTATCGACAAAAGTTGAACCCAGCACCGCCACCGAAGTGGAACCATCGACAGAATTGTCTACCAGTATGGACAGTCCAGCAATAACAAATGAGGGAACAACTCTGAACAGCTCAACTACAGCAAGTCTACCAACGGATGCAGACCCCTCAAAGAAAATAGGTACCGAAACGGAATCTGGCAGCAATACAACGAGCTATCCAAGTGAATACTGGCGACAGTAGAATTCCCTCAGCATTTTTGTTTATTCACGTGTTCCAATTGTAGCTTGTTGCTATTCAGAGTTTTTTCCTTCAATATTGGGTCTTTTTACAACGTATTGAAAAAGCTTGCAATGTTTATGAACTCATCGACACCACCGAGGGGTCCAGTGGGAAATCCAATAGCATGTATCTTAAAAGTGCATAATTATTAAAAGTTAAATGAAATGCCATGAGACTCGAACTTATGTATTATTTTCCTGCGGCCTCCCCCGCATACTGTATTCATTTTCTTCAATGAATGTATCTGGATATTTTCAAAGGAATGTACTCTAAATCAATTCTCGATAAGATCTGCAAAGACCCATTAGGTATCAAATATTTCGCCCCAACTCAGAGCATTGACTCTCTTAGTCAGTTATTCAGACGTGCCTTTCAATTTCATCTCCATCCTCAGTTTGAACCCTGATCTCAATGTGAACTCTGAACTGAATTTGACATTTGCTTCAGTGTTCAGCTTGAGCTCTGTTCTACATTCGGAATCTACCGACTCCAAGTCTGCTTTCTTGCGTTTGAACACTGCTCATGCTCTCCCTTGTTCCTAAATTTAAGCATCATTCTTCGATCACGTCCGATGTAAACAGGAATGCATTATTTTAAAAATGTGTCATCGTTTCATTAATAGGCAACACCTTATACAGTTATATTGTCACTCCTCATGGCGATATGGGAAAGTTGTTATTCGTAATATTTGTTTGACTGGCTCTTGTTTCTTCCAGTGGCGCTAAACATAAGAACATCTCCGATCAGTTTTACCATGATGACCTCCGGCCTATCGACAGAAACTGATACCACCGCCGCCAAAGTGGCCCCGTCCGCAGAGTTGTCTACGAGTGCGGACGGTCCAGAAACAACAAATGAAGAAACAACCCAGAACAACTCAACTGCGGCAAAGCACAGTTCCTCCACCAACTGGTGGGTGAAGGGACTGACAACGTTCACCGGAACGGGACCAGGCAGCTCGAAATTAGTAATTAGGGACACAACAAGCTATCCGACTGAATACTCGCAACAGGAATGCTCTTTGAGCTTTGCGTTAAATGATTCTAACCCTGGTGGTCATGGCAATTTGAAAATCAGGGTATTGCATGGCGCAAAAGTCTTATTTACCTGCAGAGAAGGGTTTCGGCAGGGTTATAATCCCGCAAAGTGCGATGATGGAAAGTGGGTTCCGTCCAGGCTGCAATGTGAAGGTCAGTATGTATAATACTGTTCCTCGTATTTTCTGTCGACGAGACACATATACCTTTCCCGGGTTATCCCGAAATGCATTGCTACCGATTTTGTGTTGTACCGACTTTGTGGTGTACAACGGGTTGCTATACAAGAATGACACAAATTTGTAATCCCAAATTATGCCCTGTGTGTAATCTATCCGTCGGCGACGAAAATATAGGTCAGGGTGTTACCTGCTGTAGAGTTCTATGTGTAACAAACCCTGCGTAAACCCCACAGCTAAAAAGTTATATGTAACTTACGCTTTGTATACCTTAGCGCGCACTGCATCATGGAACCGGTAAAAGAACTATGGGACAGCGAGCTAATTTTTGTTATACACTCATAACATGCTCCACAACTTACGGTATTGAATGTACCACTGAAGGGCAGAAACACTTGACATTTCAGATATCAACGAGTGTGAAACAGAGACGTCAAGACACATCTGTGACCTCCGCAACGCTCTGTGCTTGAATATCGTGGGCAGCTTCAGGTGTGTCTGCAACAGTGGCTTTGTTGAAGAGACCAAATCCGGATTTTGTGTTCCAGAATCTCGTTCGTCTTCAGGCGCCAGTGTACAGTCACATAGAGGTACATGTAAAAATTAGATCCCTCATTCTACAAGCTTCTGATTTATTATCATGTTAATATAAGAAGGAAAAAAACACCAACAACAAAAACAAAAAAACAAACTATAAACAAATAAATCATGAATATCTACAGTAATTCGTCTTCAAGTAGATTTAGGATAAACTCTTCCTGTGGATCGTGTTATTTGCAGCCATTTGTGCCGATTTTTAGAAAAAATTGTTGGGTAATCCACATTCTGTGCGCTCTGAGTTTTCACAAGCGAGAAGCCGTAAATAAAGACGAGCAATGAGTTTTCAGTGGTTTTTCATTATTTGTTATGTGTTAGAAAAGCGCCGATCTCATAGTTATACTTCTTCCTCGAGTTATTCGCTTTCCAGAAGGGCAGACACTACAGCTGCAGCAGGCGGAGCTTTAACACATGTGGGAAGTTGTTACTTTCTTTGGAAGGATTTATCAGTGAAATCATTGCGAATCGAATCTGGGACTAGCGTGTAATTCCTGCAATTTCAGATAAGACCATCTTTTGCGAGTTAGAAAAAGATGAATATTTTGATATCGAATGGAACCGAACACCTGCAGAGGATTATACCGAATGGATGCCATGTCCTGAGGCCCTTGGTAAATATTGTAGAATGTTAGGTGTATTGAACCAGTCAATGACCGTTAGTGAAATCCTTTTTACGCATAATGGTATATTATAGACCAGCGGTAACTTAATTATTTGGTTATTGTTGTTGTTTAATCTTTGAGAAACTTCATATGAAAAAAGTGACTGTCAACATTATTTTTTTCGTATTTCATAAAAATGCATACCAACGCTATGCTGTGACCCATGAAGCCTACAGAAAACATGACATTTAATTCATGGGTTGGTTTATAAACTCACGAGAGGTTGTAGTTGAAGTAATGGAGGAACTGGAGACACTTATTCCGTGAAACAGATACGCTCTGATATTCGAACGATTTTTCATCTCTTTATATTGTATCGGAAAAAATTGCATCCAAAGGAATTCTAGTCGATAAAACACGCTACATAGTTTAAAAGAGATTTTGGAGTCCATCGCCTTAATATCGAATTACATCACAGCTTTTGTCTCGCCTTTATATATTATGATAGTCTGCCCACGAGTAGCTTGAAATTCTTCACGGAAATATGCTGTTACTTCGGAAATAGTAATAGAAAATTTTTTCACGTTCTATCACCAGGTATGATGAAACGGTACTGCGATGAGCACGGTAATTGGGCGGCTCCGGACACAACCCTGTGTACGAGTTCGACCATGGCAGAACTAAGTCATGCTAACGCTCATGTAAGGATCACTTTATTGATAAATACAGTACATAATTGCCATTGAACGTATTTTGGGTCAGGTGCCATGCATTAAAATATATAACTACTGTTTTTTTTAATGGAAATCAGGAAATTTAAAAACAGTATTGGGATGAGTTTATACTTTTCCGACATATTAAATCTTTCTCCTGTAATGCCATACAATTTCTGATCAACCACAGAAAGCACACTTGACTACTGATGGCACTGATCTAAGTTTCGAAACACCCGAAATCCATGGTATAGTAGACTATACTGATCAATAACTGTTGGTATTATCGGCATTTTTTAAATTTCGATATTTAAGTAGCTTGAACGCAACGCGCAATTATTGAGTCATGACTTATTTTATACGTTTCACACAGCGAGACAAAACCACAGAGGGATTTGCACCCTAGGTTACTTGGTGAAGACGCGATATCATAAATCCGTACCAGTTGTCAGTGAAAAAAGCGGACTTTTCTAATGTCGAATTTTATCCTTCTTCAAGGAAATTGTACAGAACGCCACCATAAACTCTACGCTGTTGCTAGACAAGTTGCTTGACGAATTCGACGGTGACAGAGCGATCTTTGGTGGTGATATTATCGTGGCCAAGGAGATTTTGGCAGCCATCGCTGCTTGTTCACAGTATGAGGATGAAAACACGACTGAAAAGGATCTTCTCCAAGTGATTAAAGTGAGTTTGGTTTGATGCCACCCTTCTGTTATCAGTCGACTATATAAGTGGACGCGCCAAGGTCTGGGAGTAAATTGTAACAGGAAAGAGGTGACTTAACCAGCACTTTGATTATTGAAAACAACAGTAAAAATTTGGTAAACGTATCTACACTATGGACGCAATGTTTCCGGCAAACGTCGTACGCTGTGCATATACACTTCAGTTTTATAGTTCGTGTCTCACAGAAAAGTAACTGTTTGGTTCCTGTTATAATATACACGATCCATATTTTGCTCAAGAATGATTGTTCAATTTTTCCACGTCAATAACTGCCAAAGGTAGCCATCCACGTTTAATAGCGATCAACGTTGCGTTACCGTATCGTGTCTTCTCATTCGTAATTCCACCTTTGTATATATTCTGCTCTACTTTTGATCTATACATGTAGAAAATACATATCATAGAAAACAGTTTGCAGAGAATATTTGGAGAGAGAGAGAGAGAGAGAGAGAGAGAGAGAGAGAGAGAGAGAGAGAGAGAGAGAGAGAGAGAGAGAGAGAGAGTGCCCACAATGAAATATTTCAGTATTGGCAGTTGTTTTTATATAGCGAAAACAAGATATTTCTTGGTAGTTTTCTTCACACTGGACAACATTTCAATACAGCTTGGACCAGCGCAAACCAGACTTATCATCACTCAGTGTCAGATATCTAAAGAATGACTCATCGGAATCGAATCTATTACCCAATTCCTTTCTTAATAGGAAGAACTGATATGTCTTTGATGGATGGGGTTTGCGTCATTACAATTTATTTGCATGATTAAATGTACAAATATCAGATAGTATCAAAATGCCAGTACAAGGACTGATTATCCTTGCTACAGATAATGATCATATACAATTAATTCAGTCTGAAAGGTCATAAAAGCACGATTGGAACTAATATGGGATAATTTGAAAGTGAAGTAATTAGAAGTTATCACCTAATATCACCTGCTCCAGTGTCGTATCAGCATGAGTGTCATTTGTCATACACGAGATGGAGTCGAGTGTCTGACGCAGCACAAACGACACGAATGCTGATATGACATATCAGTATGTTGATGGAGCAAATACAGACATCTGATTGTCGAGACGCGAAGAGAACCATGGTATATTAGCGATGTACCACGGTGGCAAACGCGAGACTCTCAGCGTGAGCAAAAATGCGTTTTGGACGTTCCACGCCAGAATTTCAATACACTGTTATGATATAATAGCAATAAATCACACCCAGCGACGGTATACCACTTGATTTTGACCAGTTCACCTTATATGCACTCGCTATCGCTCGTGCATATATGTCGTGAACTGGTCAAAATCTTGTGGTATACTGTCGCTGGTGTGCTTTATTGGTTAAATAACCGATTTATCATAACCCATGCCCACAACTTTGCGATTAATAGGAAATACCTTAATTTTGAGGCTTTACTTTCATTCCGCCATGCGCATAAATATAGAAATATGTGTGTAAATAGGTTTCACTCATAAACTATACGAAGGTTAAGTCAGTAACACGCGCGACAGTTCCTTCGTATATTTAAATGAACCTCATGAGAAAAAATACCGGGATTCAAAGACAGTCATACCAGAGGACAAATGGTGCCATTTGTTCTTGTGATAGTGACCTCTGCTTTAAATCTCCCCCAGTTGCGATCGCGCTTCGTCGTCGCAAGGTTTACACTGAGAGCTGCCATGGCAACAACCACGGGATAATATTTCAAGACTCAACATATTTTTCCAGCCGACAGAAATGTTCTTGTTCACAAAAGCCGTTCAAATTTTTATGTCGGCAACATCGCGAGCGGCAGCCATCTTGTTTGTCTACTTTGTTTACTATAAAATTGCAAATGTAATTCGGGAATACGCCAAAACTGGTGACGTTTATCGTTCATACCTCGACGTAAACGCCACCAGAATGGGGCGATATGGGTTTATGATAAGCACTCACAACATCGAAGTGAAACACGTGATAGCGGGAGCATTTTAGCGCATATCTGGTCTTCTTCAGTGGCTCCTCATGGTTAGAAGGCAAATTAACTCAGTGTTCTTTAGAATGTGTAGAAAACTATTCTCTTATGTCTAAGCTACATGTCGTCCAACCATGACAAATTCGGAATATTCGTACTTCCAATAAGTGTCATTCTCATAGCATTTGTCTTCCACTTCAGCAATTCCTCGAGGCATGCGACCGTAGTCTGGACAGGGACTTTGAAGAACAGTGGAAGAATAACTACGAAGTAAGTACATTTAAGGTAGCATGCGCCTCGAAACTGAAACACTTAAATATTTTTGTCAAACTGTCTTTAGGAAACTTTCAACCATTTTTATTCCAAATCAAGAATACAAATCACTGGTCACCGTGCAAACTTTTATGGTATAGAACTATTAACAATTATTTACTGATAGTTGAATTCAAAATGGCTGCCATACCCATGTTATCTCCTTCAGGGAACTTTAATTTTCGATTTTCTGAGCCAGAGTGAAAAGTTATCTTACATGTACTCCAAGAGTTTCAAAATGAGCCCAAAAAGCGGTAGATCAGAAGAGTGTTGAACAAAATGGAGTCATAAAGAATATTTGTCCCCGAGGCGCATTCTACCGTAAGTTCCCCGTTATCTAACTGTACGGACATACGTATTTAGATCATGGGATAACAATCGAAATACTGCATACTGCCACGCAGGACGTGCTGATATGTTTTACGTGACAGTATCCGTCGCATGGCAGTAATATTTAGCGCCTTTGAAGACAATTTATGACGGTACAGACGTTCTACTCGAAGCCATGCTACACGTACTGACTCTTGTCCGGAACCTGGGCATATACATATTGCGTGTAAGGTGTTGCGCGTCATTATGGAAGTCAGCAGAGGCGCTAAACAATGAAAACAAACTATTAATTGATTCAAGTTTGTGAATGAACCAATTTTTCCATAATTATCGAAATCGCCATTGTTTGACAGACTTACGGTCCAGGCGGTAGTGCTGTGTCAATTCTTTCCTCCATGGAAGATTTTGGCAGTACAGTGTATGCGTACATGGTAAAGACAGGCAAAAATCTGTTTCTACAGAGCAATAACATCGGTAAGTTGAGAGAGAGAGAGAGAGAGAGAGAGACAGAGAGAGAGAGAGAGAGAGAGAGAGAGAGAGAGAGAGTCATCTTGAACTGAAAAATAAGGCACATTCAAACAATTCTAAGGACAGTCTTGTATGATGAGTTGAATTGAACTCGTGGCTGCCTGCACAACACGGATTGAGGAGAGACTATATAAAGTTTGCGCATCCACTGTTCATTTGAGACAATTCTGTCTCACTAAGTTGAGGACATTGTGTCACGTGATATCTGGAAACAACTCTACAGCTATGAAATGTTAGATTTGGCGAGTCGCACATATATCCATTTATTATCGCTCGACTGAGGACGTCTTTCACCGTGAGTTTAAAATTTCTGTCAAAGCCTGGACAGTTGTGTGTGAAGGGCGCCCTCGTCGTGCTGTCTCAAATTATGCAAGATATATTAGTCGTACATGCTTTGCCTTCCAAGACAACGCGATTTAAGTTGTAATTGACTACCCCAAATGCTTTAATCTACCACCGTGAGTCGACTGGACCGAGTAGGAATAACAAAGATGTGTTGTACACTAGAAACAGCAGGTAGCGATTTTTAGAACGGCTTTTGTTAACAAACTGGGGACGGCAGTATCGGTGTTTCATCTCGGCAAGTTTGCTATCTTTTCAGTCTGTTTTTTTTTTCATTCTAATTCTCTCTTGCAGATCTCGTCGGTCGTTTCGTCGACCGAAGCTATGATGACGAAAATCGAAGATTGGCCAGTAACAACACTGTGTCGATGCATAACACCGTGACTTTGTCCAGCGAATTTATTAGTCAATTCGACGGCGGCAAAACCGGTAAGAAATATGCCAACATTTATAAAACAAACAAACAAACAAACAAGCAAAATCAGCAATGTCTTAGGACCCCACCAACCACATGCATTAGTTCCGACAAGAGAGAAAAAAACGGCGCATTAATATCTATATTGAGCACATTCTATATTTCCTGCATACTTTTTTCAAAATCGGCGACCCTTTACGTGTTGATTGTTCATGCACAGAGTTCACATGTACTTCCTCCAGCATGACTGCTTGTTATTGTACTGATTTGTACAATTCATTTTATCTCAATATCGAAAGTGATAAATTGACACAAAATTGACGGTTGTTTAATCTATGCCTTTTTGACCGGGAAACAGTATATATTTTGCTAAGTAGCTTTATCGATATAAAAAAAAAACACAACACATCATCTGAACTCCTACCGTGTGAATAGAACTGATAATAAACAAGGTCAGAGTTTCCCGGATCCCGCCTTGTTTTTCGTTGGCGGCAAAATGGAGTATGGAACATTTCAAGGCTGATTGTGCTTAAGATTGACTGCATTTAAGGCCACAAATCTTTAACTATTTGTAAGAATGGTTTTTTTTCATGAGAGATACCTCTAGCTCTAGCTTTCCGTCCTCAGCACTTTTCCTTCTAAATTGTTAGCCAACACAGTTAAATTTTCAAAGGTCACGACAAGCCCGGCAATTACAGTATATCTCCCTCTCCGCTGAAAATGTAATTTTGATACAAGTTGCACTTGTATGTCACCATACCGGTAATTTTTACCGGTTTATATCCGAGGCTCTGAGGCTGTCTGCTCTAAATTTGGAGGAAAACTGTATCAGTGCCCCTCTAAAATGAGACAATAGAGCACTCTAAGGCTGTCAGGCTCCTAAAAGTCAACTCTGTCGGCAAACTTTGGTTTATGCTGTAGTTCGTATGCAATGACAGGGGTTTCAAACTGAGCAACAAACAGACAAACAACGTGCAGGCAAGAGTAAAGAGGAATGAAAAAATAGAAAAAAAAAGACAAGAGGCAACAAATAGGTATAAGCATAAACAGACAAACGTTCAGTCAGTTATTTCACATTTTGTCTGTCAGTCTGTTTGTTTTTTGTTTGTTTTCTTGTTTTCTTGGTTTTTTACTTATTTGTTTGATGCATTTTTATTTCTTTCTCTTTTCTCCAGCCTGTGTGGTTGTTGTTGCTTGGTTATTATTATTTGTTTACTTGGTCGTTATTCAGACTCATGGCCATGATATAATCGTGAATAAACACTCGTACCATCTGCTTTACACTGTTTACTCGTGCGACACATAACAGAGACCGTTACCCATTTCAGACGTACCTGTTGCCTTGGTGACATTTGTGTATCGCGCTGCGGGGAACACATTTGCTGCAAACGTCATACGAAATCCAGCGAAGAGGACCTGGATGAAAACCATTACCGCCACTAAAGTTATAGACGAAGTAAACACGGTTGCTCTTGCCGTGTCTGTGCATCCTAAACTAGAGGGCGTACTTTACAACATGGACGAGTTAATCAAACTCAGATTATATAAGATCCAGGTGAGAATACAAGAGTATTTCTGGATTTGTTAGTGCGGAATATTTAAATTCCAATTTGGTCCCTCCACTTTATCGAGTGTATATAGCTGTTGTTTATATCTCGACCTCACTTTGAATACTGACACTGGATTTCGTTTGAAAACTGTTTGGTCGAAGTGAAAGCAAAACACGATCGAGCATGGGAAATCAACGTCGCAAACAAACTGTAATGCTCAGTTAATTTTGTTGATGTTTCTGTCCCTCTTGTCACGGATTTTTGTGTAGTTGTATTGTTGGCACTTCGACTCTGCTGTTAGGGAGTTGTCGACAATGAAAAGCACGTACAACTCATAATTTCACGTAACTATATTACGATGCAAACGACCATTGTGACGTCATGATTTTCGGCATCGTTTCAGGAAGCCTACAATCCTCGCTGTTCATTTGCCGATCTTAGTCGGCGATTTGGGTATGTATATTGAATTTGTAATTGAAATTAATATCTCTCGGCATCTTGAATGTCCCTTATATTGAAAATAACTGCATAAACTTATTTTCATCATTATCATTTTGTTAAGTTGCTTATTACCGAGTCTCGGCCATCTTTGTGAAAAATGAGAAGACGCTATATGTTTCTTGTAACACAAAGCCTCCTCATTGAGACCTCAAGAAAGCACAAAACTTGGACTTCATCACTATTGAGACATTCGAAGACATCGTTATTGTAAATTGCCACAAAAAATTCAAAGCATAAACATACATTTTCATTTCGCTTTAAGATATTCCGTGTCCCCAAACTGAAATATTTAGAATTTGCTTCTTTCATACTCGACAATAACATACACTAGGAAGTCAACGTGCAAGTTTTGGTATTGGAGAAAGAAATTACAAAATATTGACGTGCATTATAATTTTAAATAACTGCTAATATCATATTAATTAATTCTTGATGGGATTTAAACTCACAACGTAAGGCATCCAGTCTCCTAGCGAAGATCAAAGTCAAAACCACTCTATCGGAAAATTAAATTTTTCTATTTTCACAAAAATAAGGCTATGGAAAAATTATTTACTTCGTAAAATGTAAAAGAATTCTACGGAAGAAGCATACCAACTAAGAATCAAAACATTTGAATCCGAATATTTGTCACCGAGGCACATCTACGATAAATACACTATAGGTAATTGAACGTAAAAACCATTAGAAATTTTTTATTCGATGAAGGAATGTCGTGGTAACTTCCAGGTCTATTGTGTTTCCCCTGCAGATTATGGGACACATCAGTCTGCCGTTTACTTCGTCAGGGGATAGATGAATTTGGCGAATACGTTGAATGTGCTTGTAATCAACTTGGAACGTTTTGTTCAGTGATGAGTTCGGGAAAAGTGCCGGTGGTGAGTTTCTATCTTTGATATCTTATGGCAAAGGCAGAATGTGTCTCCTGGTTAGGTATTTCAGTCAGACAGTATTGCCAATGCCGCGCGTACTATGTCATATAACTGATTCTGGGCACAGAGTAACATACACAGAGTGGCAACAGCTATTGTTTAAGGCGTGAAGCGGTTACGTAAGCAATCCATGTTTGCCTCGCCTCACGAAGCTCTTGGCTCTCTTTTCCGAAGAGTGCCGACCATGCACCTTTCGGTAATTTTCGGATTTTCACCAATTGTTAAGCGAAAGTATGTTCGACAAAGTTTGTGTTGTTGTTGTCGTGTGGTGCTGATCGGAATTGATGTGCTGGCAAAAACGGGAGTGTTTTGAGCTTCAGGAAAGTGGGTTTTGCCGTTTTAAAAATTCCTCTCATATTTTTATGAATATATAATGAGTGTGTTTGAACCAAATTTGAAAGTCTTTTATCGATACTGTCTGGTTTTACTCAATGGTTTACGGTCAGTCATACCGTCTTTTACACGTGCGTCAAGAAAGGACATGTTTATGAAACTGCTGGCGTGTTATGTTTTGATTGGCGTGAAGCAGTGTTTCTGGCCTGAGAGCTCACAAAGTAACTATGGTTGCTACGCGACTGGCAGTACGATGCCATCTCGTCGTAGTTTTCGCATAATCTCGTGCAATTATCAACCGCAAAGAAAGTCTCCAAAAAGTTTAACACCTTTGAAGCTCATTTTAATATGAAAAGCCAATAGTCTACCGAGACGACCATGGAACAAAAGGCATGCAAGTGTTGCCACTCTGTCAATGTTACTCTGTGATATAACATACTTTAAAAGTGGTGCTAGTAGGAGTTGCAGCGTTTGGTTATAATAATGATCTCTTTAATGAAAATCTAAAATAAATAATGTCCCGATCAATTGACCTTATATATTAATTTATTAAGTGCCTTTGACCGAGGTAGGGCAAGGATACTTAAATGTTTCAACTAACATCTAAAGTTCGATTCTGTCTTCATATACCAACAGCCATTCCTGGAGTCTGCGAACAATGTGGTCATGATTGCATACAGTGGTGTATCTGCATTGTTGATTCTGTTTGCCCTGTTCATGGTAATGCTTGCTAGGTAGGCAGTGCGTTTGTTGACCCTGGCATCTATTTGTCTGTAGATATCACGTTGGTTTGTCGGACTCTCAAACTTTTACAAACTACTGTAGGTCTACCACTTGATGAGGCTTATTTTAAAGCTTTAATGGAATAATAAAAGTTTGAACTGGCTTATTTTTTGAGAATGAAAATTCAACATCTCTCCATAGACTTAACACAGGGATGGCGGCGATTTGAACCTTTTTAAGTCGGTAAATGTTTGGTAATTCGCTTCTCTAGTGAAACAATTTGCACGATGACTTGTAGTTTTTGTTCTTAATTTCGAAAGGAAATGACGTACAGACTAAATTTTTTTCATTTCCGAGGCGAACATAGTTGGGGAAACTACAGGCATCCGTGAAGAACTCTGTCGTTACTGTTGGCTCTGCAGGGTGATAGAGATTCAGTCGATAATAATTCTCAGCAGTGTCAAAACTGTGATTTTGACTTTCATTGTCCGTTTCATACTATTGCAGATTGTCATCTGATCGATACTTTGTGTTGGGTCAAGCCATGCTGGCCCACGCCTCGTTTCCAATCCTTCTGTGTTCAGCGTCAGTTCTCAAACACATGGGCAGACAACAGGTATGCCAATGTCTGAACACGATACCTGTATGCTAATTATAACACGTTTTGCAATACAGATTTGTAGAAGGCAGCTAATTCATGTTTGCAATGGTCGACTGCTCCTTTTTCGTTTTTTTTTTACTCTTGTAATTTTAAGAAATCTCATCCTAATTTATTCATTCCCTTTTCTGGTGAGAAATCAAATGCCTCATTTTCTTTTTTGATAACGTCCGACTGTTTGAATCAACGTATTAGGTTTAGAATAAAGGTCATGACGTGTCTTACAAATTAGCACAGAGCAAATGTGTAAATTAGAATTCAGTGTGAAGAATTAAGACATCCATCATCCAATGGAATGGAGATTTTAAGGTGCAGCGCAATTTTATAAAGAGGTCAATAGGACAAACGAATCCTTAAAGTTCTAGTTGATCGTTGTCAGATTGATCTTTCCTCTTTATAATTACGTTTTTCATTATATTGGTGTTTTGGTACGCAATGTCTCGAAGGATAAGACATTTAAGCTCGTCTTTTACCACAGGGAATTGAGTAATGTTGTTGTTGTTGTTGTTGTTGTTGTTTGTTGATGGTGATGATGATGATGATGACGATAATAAAATTATTAAAAACAATGTGTCATTCCTTGCTGTTGTTTGTCGATGTTGTAGATAATTGTAAAGAAAACTGTAATCGTGACCAAAAAACGACGTAGGTCGCCCAACGTCATAATAGGACGGGAGTGACGTTGGGCGACCTACGTCGTTTTTTGGTCACGATTACAGTTTTCTTTACAATTATCTACAATATCGACAAACAACAGCAAGGAATGACACATTGTTTTTTAATAATTTTTATTATCGTCATCATCATCATCATCATCATCATCATCATCATCACCATCAACAACAATAACAACAACAACAACAACAACAACAACAAGATTACTCTATTCATTGTGCTTTAAATTCGTATTTAAAAATTGGCGAACACCAAATTCTGAAAAAATTAACATTCACGAATTTGAAGCAAACTCCCCTCCAATCGTGAGCATAATTACACGAATGTGCTTCTCCGCGTTATTGTACAGAAAACAATATAATACTCGCTTTATGGGTGGAATTGCCAGCATATTACTGCCTTTTTTCATTGTCGTCAGGAGGGTTGTCAAATATTGTCCGTTGCAATGACGTACGGGCTGCTCAGCAACTGCTGTTGGATCTTCAACCTGAACGCTCAACTGTGTTTGCGTCTGATATACATTGACTGCCGAAATCTTTCCAGGTAAACGGACTTATTTTCTTACTGTATTTCAAAATCTGTTCGCGTACTATTTGTGTAATTTGCCGAGCATAAGGCCAGCATTTCAGTTTGCGATACTTACAGTGACTTTTCACTCTGACCTGATCATGAAACAATTTTCTTTATGAAGGTCAGTTATACTATGTTGAAGTTTTGTCAAGTCAACTATCAGTCTTAGAATCACTACTTGTTCGTGCTGTAAGTCGTACACAACAGCTATTGATATGCTCGATACCCGTAACCTGGCTTTTAAGACTAACATTTGACGATTATTTAAAACGTCGAAAGTTTCAGTGAAGTTGCCAATACAGTCATGTATAAACGAATAAACGACATGGGACGCGATATTTTCAGGGCAAACTATATCAAGAGAACATGAACATGCTCAAAATGTGAAAATGTAATAAAGTACAAATTAAACACGGATGATACTTCGGTTCTTTGAATTGGCAACTGCGATCTTTGTTAATTTAATAATTCTATGTATCAACTGGGTTCCGTGACTATTGATTCATTTATTTTTTAAACTATTATGTGCATAGTCTAGACGTTCATTTCTTTTCTTCATGAAAGAATACTGTATCTGGTGGTTGGATGGGTGTTACCATTGATTTTCGTGGTATCAGTATATGGTAATCAGCTACCAGAGTACAAGCACATCGCAAAGTAGGTGTCCGTCAATTTGTTAATGGCTTCAGCCGAATGTTGTCTTTTGATTGGTCAATTTACTCGTCAAACCAATCCGTGATTTTTTCCCGCATTGGAACCGATTACGTATCAGCTGACGAGGTGCGGGTTATGTCCGGCCCGCTCTAGCTTGCTACTGTACATTCGAAAGGGATTGTAGTAAAGCCTTGACCGCCTGAGAAGTGAGTAGGGTACACAGTTGACGGAAATAGTGCAGCATTTAGTGTAGTCTGGCGATCTTTAGCACATCACTCTCCAATATATCGGTGGATTGAAAACGAGAGATACCTAAAACCATTTCAGTTCATATCCTGAGGTTTGCATTCCCTGATATTCGTTCGAGCCCGTTAAGCATATGCCTTTCTTTCGATTTACAGCTGCTGGTTTATCAACACAACGTTTGCCTTGACGACAAGCATTGCTACTGAAGTACTGATATTGACCGTAAGTGATACAATTTCCAATAAAAATAATCGTAATCAATTGGAACAATGTGTTTCGTGCAAATATACGCTATACTAAGCTGCAAATTTTACACTTTTTGCGCAAGATTTAAGGCATGAATTTGAAAATATTGTAATGTTTTCAAGTGAATCTGTCCTTTGCATCTGACGTACCGCATATTAACGCCTGGAGACGTGATTTTTCATTTGGCGTGATTTAAAATGAATGAGCATTAAAGTCTGCGAATGTTATGAGTAATATGAAATCAAATGTCATGTGATTATTGTGATATTTTCACTCGTGAGTGCTAATAACACGATTGGAACTAATTTGGGATAATTGGATGGTGAAGTAATGCTGGTTTAATCTGCAAATGCAAGCTCATCAGCCCTTCTCTTTCAGTTATACACTTGTTTTTATGAGTAATTTGTAACATTGCAACATTCAGCTGTACAGCATCTAACACTTTCAAGAAATTCGAAAAATACGAAGATTCAATTATCCCAAATTAGTTCCAATCATGTTTATTTGAACTGGACTCGCAATGTAATGAAATCTTCAAATGCAACACCATATGGTTTAGTGACTTTGCTACCGTCGATGTGCCTCCCCAGTGGTGCTTTTGTAAAACCCTTTACAATATTCAACCTATCTCTTGTCATTGGTTAGTCTAAAACAAGGTAACAACTTCCTACAAAGATAATATATTTATTCATCAGTGTATGGCATGCATAGTCGATTGGCTCATTCGTCAGTAAAATATTCACACATCATCCGATATTTTTCTGATATTCTTAAACTCGTCGTCTTTTACATTTTCTTAAGGTTAACTTGGCACTACTTTGCTATGGTTACCGCGTCTACAGCATCAACGAACGAATATATGACGCAGTCGAAAGTAAACGGTTAAGGTAAACGCATTAGAAATAGTTGATAACGATAAATAACGATAACTTAAAGAACCCTTCCAGTTATCATAAGCGTGAACTTGGCTTTTGTTGTCAATAATAGAGTGGCAGGTATCTCTTTCATTAGCACTAAATCACACAGATTTGTGGCAACATTTTCGGCTTTCGTGTGCTAGGTCAGACCGAATTGATACAGCTATCAGTTTGGTCGAAACGTGATGTTTGCGATACAACACTATTGAACGCTCGCGCGCGGGCTATCAATTAGAGAAGGCCTCCCCGTGCAGCGTTCTACTGCATAATTTCAGGATATCAATATTTACAATGAAATGCCGATAAACCATCTCAGACGTAATACCACTAGATTTTGACCAGTTAAGTCCGAAATATCGGTCATGCACGCATGTCGCAAACTTGTCGTTGGTGGTGATTTATTCCTTAAATGTACCAAAGATGGTGGATCTTGCCACCGGGAGGGGGGTATAAATATACAGAGTGTCCATTCTTATAACGATTCTTTCCTACTGTTCACAGGGAATATGTAGTTTCCTTGATTCTTCTCTACGGTACATTTGTAACCGTTCGGGTCATTGGCTACTCGGCAACGCTGACCGATTCACTGTTCGGTAGTTACTTCTTGACAATGGCTGTATTTTTTGAAGTAGGTATTTATTGTTTTACCTCTAGTATAAGATTCGTCTGTAGAAGTTATCGTTACTTGAGAAATATCCGTATAATCACCGCCGGTGGGACGGTGGTGGTATAATTTATTCTTTTCATCTTGCGCTCGTAATTATAAATGAATATTTCGCATATTAGTTCGAGTGATGGTTACAAGTAGTTCATAATCGCTATTAGTGACAACTTCCAGTCTCATGTACAAAAGGGAAAATTAAGCACATTATTTGGTTTATGATATCATCAAACAAACAGTTTGCTTGCTTGAAGAAGCTTGGAGCATGACTTTATATTTCAATTGTAGATTACTTCACCACAAAAGTCAAAATCACTACATGACATTTTTCCATTTCCATATTTTGCAGGGTTCCTTTATTTTTCTTTCCTTTTCTGCAACTAACCGTGAGGTAAGCTGAACAATATGTCTGCCTCGTTTTCATCTATGTCAAAGCCGTTCGTTTTTATGGAAAAAAATATGCAAATTGCGTAAAGAACACTCTCCCTCTTGTACTTTGGATTTTGCTCATTCAGTTTTTGCTGAGTCATTTAACAGTAAAGTTTGATTTAAAAAGAACAATGATGTAAAGTAAGTTTTAACGGTCCATTTTCTTGAATTATTAGTAGGTGTGCCCGTGCTGCGATATGTTTTGTATTCTTGTGAAAGTCAACTGTGATGACTAGGCAAAAACTAAATGATTTGAAACTAAAAATTAGCGAGTGTTGAAGGCTGCATGTTTTGGATAGTTTTTCGAAATCTCACTAGTTTTACAAACTTTACTGGTCCTCTGGTCTGCTGCCAATGTGGATTCATTTTAAATTCTTTGGAGTAAATAAAGTTTTCTTGTATTTATGAAAATTGAAACTGTAACGTTTTCCAATATAGGCGGTCATTTTTAATTGTAAATATAGGTAAATTCTGGGTCGTTCTGATTTTTATTCCTGATTACTAGTACATTACATAGTTAGTCAATACCAGTGAATTTTATGACGTCATCCCCTACATTAGTACTGGTAATGTATCCGTTTATTCAGGATTGTGGCACAAGATGTTTTCTGCATCTACAGATTCACTGGTATTGCCAAACTATAAAATGATAGCAATAATATACCCCTGGCCAATAATGGACTCCAGCAAAATTTGTAACGATCGCTTCGCCTTGTACATTATGTTGTGCAAAGTTTTTTTCGTCCGTTATGGGCGAGAAGGGGTACATTATTGCTTAATGATCAAAAAGAAGGATGTAAATTCACAGCATAGTGTTTGAGCAATAGTTTAAAATTGGAGAGTACGAACTACCTTCAATAAAAGCTATAGCTTAACTGCCTCTGTATTGACACTTTAGCCTTTATAATAGCAATACCATTCCTATGGAGCATTACCGTTATCGCGTTTAAGCTTACAATATCATCAAAGCGAAATAAAAGTAAAATGTTGCGTACACCAGCTCATTGTCGTTCTTTGGAGCATAGGAACTTTTAGGAAAATCTTAATAGAAATGTCGAATGCTAGTCTGAATATTTTCATTTTTAGGTGCTTGTTGCTATCAGGATTCGCATTTGTGGCGACAAAGACGAACGGTACCGTTTGACCACCGTCCAAGCCAACGAAGCAGAGACCCTGGCCGATAGGAGATACATCTTCGAGAGAGCGAACGAGGAGACCAGGAGGACGCCGAAAGAAAGAAGAGGACAAATCAAGAAAAATCCTACATCTCTTTGATGCCGTGAGTAAGCCATACAACGTCATTTCTTTGCAATAATGGAATTGTTGTAATTCTGGTTAGTTCAAGACTTGAAGCTATTCACTGCTTCTTGTAAACATGTATTTGACACAAATGAAAAGAAGCAGACCTTAAACTTTGAATACGAA
The DNA here is from genome assembly GCF_041260155.1 of Ptychodera flava. NCBI lineage: Eukaryota > Metazoa > Hemichordata > Enteropneusta > Ptychoderidae > Ptychodera > Ptychodera flava. Next base: position 28,900,457 of record NC_091938.1, on the reverse strand, counting down.
CTTAAAGGATTTCCAGTCAGCTTGCAGTTGCTATTTCCCTAATTCAAGCGAACCCAACATTATTGGTGATAATCGCGAAACGCTCCCTGTGTCCTTTTTCACCACTATGTGTTCAAACACCACTCATGCCGTGCCCTTTGATACAATTATATTTTAGGTGCTGAATAAATGTTTTGACCGTTTACTGAGTACCTGTAACCGTGAGCTAATGAATAACACATCAATAGCCTGTATTGTTGTTTTATAGCATTTTTTATACCAAATTTCGTCATGTGTTCTCTTTCAGGCTCGAAGCTAAATCGCGTTCACGCCAAATAAGCTGCAGTGTGGCGGTGCACCGTATGACTGACACTGTGCAGGGTCTGGGGTACCGCACCTTTCATTAATTTAGGTGAAGACCGCAGGTGTAGATTGTTGTGAAAATGTCTGGCAAAATAGTTGTATAGGTAAACGAGATAGACGTTTTGCATACAATTATTTGAAGGGTTTATTTATTACAGAACTTATCCTTCGAAACATTTCGAATTTCATTACTTACATCGATATGTAACGTTTAATATGGAGAACAGGAACATTTTTTCTATTATAATTGTTATATCTTTATTTCAGACATACATGCGTCCATAGAAAAGTAAATAGAACAGTTCTAAAAGGAAAAAAGAAAAGAAAGAAAAAAGCACATGTCACATATGGAAGAAAAATCCAGTAAAATGTCAATCAAGTGAGACTGGAGTCTGCCAAAAAAGCTCATATCACAAGTAAGCTGTAACAAGGAGATTGATCAGTATATTCTGACTGCTTTGGAGACGTATACTAAAGTTGTAAGCAGTTCAACGTCTGAGAACAGACAAAGAGTTAGCATGGTTATTCACAAACACTTTCGAAGCACTAGTATTAACTTTGATAACCAAACAGTCTACGAAATGCGTCTATATGACACACAACAATGTTGAAATCATAGATGTTGACAATTTTGACAGCAGCACTGAAAGCATCAAGAATATTGGTGTTTCTTTGGCTTTAAGCAGACTTAAGGTAGTGAGACTCTCTAACTTAGTTACTTCGACAAACGTTTAGAGTACCTCACAAAAAAGATTCTCAACATAATGTTGGTTTGTTTATGTATCTATAGAATTGTCACTACTTCAAAAGATAATCCCATGTCTGCGGAAAGTGGTTATCGAAAAGGCAACAACATCAGTATGAAACAGAAGGAGCAATATAAATCAATGACATTAAACCTTTGTAATAATTGAACAAAATTATCCTTAAATATTAGGAAAATAATAACAGGAGTAAAAAATAAATGATTCAAGTTACTTACTATTTTCATTCCGTAATACTTTGAAATTCGTGAGATGTAAACACCGCTGATGCGACTATCAGCGAGCGAGAACAGCATAGAACAAGCAAAATGAAAACGTCTCCAAATTTTAATCTGATTTTAATCAGATCAGATAAGTTTATTACATCAGTAATTGTGAGTATTCCTACTGGTTGTTGTCCATATCAGTTGTCCAAGCAACAGTGACAGTTTTTTATGGAACCGAACTGTGATACAGCTCTTGAATAGTTGTATGTGCAATCAAACATTTGCTTTGCAATTATTACAGTTACATTAGACCAGACAACTGATTTCAGTAGAATGCACCTAGGGGCCAGATATTAAGACTCTCTGATGATATTTACTGTATTGTACTACTTTTAAACCACTTAGATGGGCTCATTTTGAAACACTTTGAGTAAATACCACTTTCACTTACATATTTCCCGCAGAGTATCACAGCGATGACAGCTGTTTTGATTTTCAAATATCGGCAAATTTACGATAATTCGTTTCTTTGGTTCTATAATTTGCATTGTGAACCCTGATTGTTACTCTCGATTTTGAATTAAATTGGCTGCAAGTTTTCTCGAGGAAAGTTTGAGTAAAAGTTCGAGTCTTTTACTTTTTAGGCGCACCGAAAGATGTTAGTACCTTAAGATGTACTAATAAAAGTACATAAACAATTAAGAAAATTTACAGGAAACGTGCGAATGCAACTCACCTATTCTTTGATGTTTTCGTGATTACATTTTCAAATCTTATCTCATGTTCTGTTGTTTTACTATTTGGGCATGTGCACCTTCACCACATTTAAAAAAGTAATGCACTGCCGAATTTAAAAGTACAAATACCATGTTTGGATCCATCCCAGAATATGGCAACTACACAGCTTCATCTAAAATCTAGACATATGCCCACTCTGTGAAATAACTGAAATAACGACAAGGATATGTGACTTTATCGTCTTTCTGTATCCATAAACTAATAACCTTCACTGCAACAAAATGTGTACAGTTAATTTTGCAATAAAAGTACATGCAATGTCGATTTAAACCCTACATAATGAAATCGAAATGAGTTTTCCGTGTAACAGCTCATATACTGCTAAACGAATATAATGTTAAGCTACCAAAAGTACTCGGATACTTTGTCCCCACACAAAAGCACAGTTCCAGAACTAGTCTCGGTTACCCATATTGCACTTCGGGTCTCTCATCTCAAGGTTATGTAGAAGTGGTTTTCGAATTAAATTCTCCGTAATGAGTTTGACCAATCACTTTAATGTCTTTGATCAGATTACAGATAAGTACTTTTTAACCAATCCAGGATGTAAAACTCAAAAGTTCAGACTCATTTCTAAAGAGGGACTTTAAGCGGAATATTCCTGACTCAAAACATAATAATTCCTTAATAGATCAGTTGCTCCCAGGATGAATCGCTCTTTCCCGTGTCGCGCCATCTTGCTCCGAGATTTCTGAATAGGAATCCTCCAGACTGTGTCACGCCATAGGGGATAGTTTACATGTCCGTTTCCATTGGTTGGGGTGGGGGCAGAGGTGTCTTGGTCTCAGCAGAGGTGTCGTGCTGCTATCGTTTAGTTTATTTTAATACGTTTGACTATGATATATATTGCCAAGACAGATTTATGTCATGAATCTTAGCCTAGGTGTCTTAGTCTTATGTTGGGACTGGTTTTCAAAGACTTTTTCTCCTCCGGTGTGTCATGTATTTTCCCTTGAAAATCTTACGCCAAGTTTTAGCACTATGATGCGTCTATTGTCTGTTACGTTTGGTTGCTTAATTCGCCAAAGCAAACAAGATAAGTTACTAATATCTGGACGCTGTCACCGAATTATCACCCTATTAACTTTGACAAAGTCAAAAACGAACGTACCAGCACCACCATGCACCAGCAAGGGCATAACAGAGGACACCCTTGCTGGTGCATGGGGCCATACGATAAACTTCTTCTGGCTATTTTATTCTTTTTTCGAATATATTACAGAATCTTTGTCGAATATCATAAGTACCGCCACGAGTTCCGCAGACCCTGTTTAGCTCATGATTGCCGACGTAATATAACGGGACAAATGTGTTAGTAGGTAGTCCTTTTAATCTTACTTCTCAGACAAAAGACATGTCCCTTTGACATTTTTCCCACACAGAGTCTTTATTCTGTACAGTAGCTTATGGATTTTGCGATTCGACTTTTATCTGTAGGCCTACTCATGCTTCATGATGACAGTAAAGTGAGCTGTGAGCTATGGGGAGTAAAGTATTTACCAGAGAGCACGAGTCGCGAGAGCGACGGCAGCGAGAAGTGATGATAGTTGCTTCACTCCTCAACATCACTGTAGGGCAATCAACTTTTTAGAAGTTATTTAATTTTGTCAGCAAAGAGGGGAGGTATGGAAAGCTAGACTAAGAGAGTATTTACTTTCTGGCTTATTTGTTCCATTTTGTAGTACTCTCTAATAGAGGTTATTACCCAATATCGCCTGTTCCTGTGTCGTATCAGCATGAGTGTCATTGTGCTGCGTCAGACACGAGACGAAGTCGACACAAGGAACAGGCGATATTTAAATAATAACACATGAGAGCGAGGGCAAGATCACGATTTATTGCCTGCCCAAGGGATGGTGGTCATGATCGAAATATTGATGATGCCCGAGCCGTAGGCGAGGGCATCAGCAGTATTTCGATCATGACCACCATCCCTTGGGCAGGCAATAAATCGTGATATTGCCCTGGCTCTCACGTGTTATTATTTTTATTATACCGAACAAGCAAACATGCAAAGAAGCAAAAACACAAAGACTTCTTCGAGTACAGTTCGCCTTCTGAGTCCGGACCTCAGCGTAAAATGTTGTCAGTGCCGAGTCTAGGGTTGCCGCTAAAGTTTGCCGATCTCCTCGTTGGCGTATCCAAATTTGTTGCTTGCATAGTCGCTGAACACAGAAATTGCATTCCTTGTTGCCATTTTCGTTCGTTTGCTGTTTACTTGCATCAAAATATCGTCTAACTGTGCCGGTGACAGCTCTGCATGACGTTTCGCTTGCGATAGTAGCAAGTACAAGCGAACGACAATTTGTTATGCGCAGAAAGGATGCGCAGTAAGTAAAATGACGTCATCCATGTAATATCAAATGCAGAGGGCATCATCACGTTCGCAGAGGGCATCATCACGTTCGCAGAGGGCATCATCACGTTCTTTTACATGTCACGTGAGTCGTGTTTTAACCAATGGCAGTGCACGCTGAATGAGTGAGGTGTAATAATGGTTAATAACCGATTTATCATATACCCATGCCCATAATTTTAGGGAATTTTACTAATAGAACGAACAAGGATATGTTCAAGATTTTGAGGCTTTACTTTATTACGCCTTGCGCATAAATATCAGAATGTTTATGTGAACAGGCTTCATTCATAAAGTATACGACGAAGATGTCAACATCACGCGCGACATCGCTGCAAGTCGTCCATATCTCAATGAAACCCAAGAAGAAAGACACCGGGATACAAAAATCGTCATACAGAAGGAACATTTTAAGGTGCAATATGCTATTACAAAAACTATCAAAAAACTACTCAGCTTAAAATCTATCCTGATTTCGATCGTCGTAGGGCACGGAGCTCGCGCGGAGAGGGGGGCGCCATTTTGTTAGGGATGGACCATTAGACCTTGGGAGGGGGGTGGTCACAATGAAATTGTGAAAATTTTTTTTTACTATTGTAAATTTCTGAAATTATTTTTTTCCAATTGAGATTAGCTGTGCAAATTTTTTTTTTCAGAGTAAATTTTCAGATTTATAATTTTTTTTTAGTTCGTCGCTGTCTGAAGATAAAGAGGGCAAAGATGTGGTGCCAAGCACCACAAGCGGCCGCACAAGCGGTCATGGGGGGAGGTCAGGAGAGGGGTGTCCCCCTGCTGCTGTTGGAGCTTTTGAAAAATAGAGATTAAAATGGTGTTATTTGGTGGCACTTGGGGAGTATTTTTTCGGGGGGAGGTCAGGAGGGGGTGTCCCCCTCCTGCCGTTGGAGCTTTTGAAAATTAGAGATTAAATGGTGTTATTTGGTGGCACTCAGGGAGTATTTTTGCAGGGGGTGGTCAGGAGGGGGTGTCCCCCTCCTGCCGATGGAGCTTTTGAAAAATAGAGATAAAATGGTGTTATTTGGTGGCACTTTGGGAGCATTTTTTTCGGATTACACATCTTCCTCTGAAACATGGTCTTCTTGCTCCTCAGTAGCTTCCTATAGTTTTGAAAATTGACTATTTTGGTTTCCTGGCTTCCCTTTCTACTGCGTGGTTAAATGCCTACATTCACCCCACCAAACATCATGCATATCTCATGATTTACAATTGATTTTGACAAGCTGAGAAGCTAAAATAAGCTAAATAATATAGTTAAATTTGCATATTTGTGTTTTTAGAGCAATTGTTGCCCTTTTTTGATCAAAACATCTATTTCTCTGTAGCAGCATGTCCAAATTGATTGGATGTGTATAGATGTGTTGAAATTTCAATATTTGTCTTTTTAGGGCAATTTATGCCATTCATGGTCAAAAAATCTGTATTCTCTGAAAGGGCTTGTCCAATTTCTTTGAAATTTGCTACACAAAAACGATTATTCATGCAGATTTATTCAGTATTTGCTATCGAGAAACTTTCAAAGTTCTACCCTTTTGTGTGTTTTTGTGTTGGGATTTGTTGGATAGATGGCATTCTACGTAGTGTATGTTGAATGTTAAAACATGTGTTGCTGTTGTTTTTTGAGGCTGTTTTTTGAGAAAAAAGAATTGAAAATGCCTTTTTAAAAGCAAAATAATACATGATGACTTGATATGTTGTTTTATCATTATTGACGTGTTTTCTACTTGTTCACCCATTCTTGCATTCATCATTGCAATAAAATATTGTGAAAAAAATGAAACTGATGTGGCCTGCATATGTTTACCTTGATCTTAAAGGCAAATACAACTTTCTGTCTTGACAACCATACCATAGTTTCAATGTTTTACCTAGTGTACCTGCTTGGTTTGTACGCAGGAAACAAGTAGAAAACAGGCTCTATAACTTCATAATTTTCAAGTGATCAGAATACAAAAGTCCTGGAAAGATAAGATAATCACAACTTCCAGTATAAGGGATACAGTCACTCTAAATGTATAAATTAAAATTAAAAATGTGCCTGGAGGATGTACAAAAAATACAGAAAGTTGCTTTCTGTCGGCAAAATCTAAAAAATTCAAATTTTAAAGACTTTTGCAGATTTTTTTTTACGCCTTTGTCTTCTTATTTATTTTTTTTTATTTTGCAAACTAGTTTGAAGATTTTTTTTTCCTAACTTTCTGCTCTGAAATTTTTTTTTTCTGTTTTTGACCACCACCCTCCCAAGATCTAATGGTCCGTCCTTAGTTTAATTACCTTTAGAGTTGCCATGTCACAACGTCGTCGCGCGCGCGACATCGCTGTCACGCCACGCGCTCACTCCCTGTTCGATGGAGACCGTGCACAGTGCCGGCGCCGTGCGAACGGCAGAATGTTTGCTAGAACTTGACCAAAAAAATTACCATGGGAAAACATTTCAAGACTCAACGTGATATTTCCGTATTTTGCAACCAGAAATACCCGTGTTCCTCGAAGCCCTTCAAGTTTTTACGTTGGCGACATCGCTTCGCAGGCGGGGAGCGGCAGCCATTTTGTTGTTTACGTTGTTTATCAACAAACTGCTAATGTAGTTCGGGAAAACTCTAAAACTGATGACGTTCATCGTGCATATCTCGACGTTTACCGTGAAATATCACGACTGATATTTTACGGTGAACGTCACTAGGATGTAGCAATATGGGCATGGGTATATGATAATGTCACTTGTTACTTGGAACATGGAATTACTCACACTGATATCAGTAACCAGAGTGTCTTAAAGGGACAAAGTCGCCCATTTCTCATGAATTTTATTTAATATAAGATACTATTTACATTGTTTGACATGTTAAAGGATACTGAATGAATGGGTGACCATGCATATAATAGACCCCGGTTTCAGACAAATTAAATGAAACCATCGCGAAAATGAATTAATGGTCATGACCATTAATTCATTTTTGCGATGGTTTCATGTATCGTGTCTAAAACCGGGGTCGAATATATGCATGGTCACCGATTCATTCAGTATCTTCCAACATGTCAAACAATATAAGAAGTATCTTGCATCAAGCAAAATTCATTGAAATGGCCGACTTTGTCCCTTTAAGGTAGAATTCGTCTTGACGACAGATATTCGGACTCTCAAACTTTCTACAATTCTTTTTTGGTCGAAAACTTGTGGGTGCTCATTTTATAGCTCTTGGTGTACCAAGAAATTTCACCGTCTTAGTTGTTTTGAAAACCCGAAATTTATTTTTCTCCATATTAACATAGGGATGTCGGCCAATTTGAATTTCAAATATTGGTAAATCTTGGGTAATTTATTTCTCTAAACCGATATACCGATACTATACCGATATATTTATTATTAAGGAAGAAAATACAGATAGCACTAAAATTGAGTACAGATAGCATTAAAGTTGAGAATGAATGCATGCATCCACTAAAATCTAGTGACTACATTTTCAATTTTGTCGTTTTTTCACTACAACACAACGTGCCTGTTGTGTTGCGATGTTCTATTCGTAATATACCATTTGCAATACCTTTAAGGTACTAGAAATAAGCAAAATAGCCCAGATCGTGTTCGGCTCTGTAGTCTTCTTGTTGTTGGAAGACCGGGTCGGAGGAATCGTAGTATAGGACGCAGTTGCCATTCTCGGCGATGGTACCGTATGGACTGACAATCCCTTCCATACGATTCTGCTCGGCGCCACATCGCTGCCTCCCCGTCACGAAACAGGGACCGGCTTTTAGCATAGCAGCGCAAGTCAAAGCGTAGCGGCTTTTCAGATAACCGGACAGGTACTCTGTACAGTTTTTCTCAATGAAATATTCGTCGCAGCTGTTGCCCCAGTCGATTTCTATCGTACCTAGAAGAGTGGGAGGAACAATTACATAGTTAGCGTCACTGAATCAGGTGGAGCCAACAGGTTTGGGATTGTGAGAAGAAAGGAAAGTTCGTGTGTGTATGTGTGTCTGTCTCTCTGTCTGTCTGTCAGTGCACGAGTCTTTACAGGACATATCGATATCATTTGAGCGATTTGAATCGTGCATACCTGTGTAGACGAATTTCCTAGGGTGTCATGAAGGCAGAATACGCCTTGGCGACGTATTTTCGGACTCTCCGACCTTTCAATAAATTTCTGATCAACCACTAGTGGGGGCTCATTTGAAAGCTCTTAAGTTAAGAAATATTTTCACTCGCGAAACTTTTTCAAAAATAGCACATTTTATTTTTCCCCCCATAGAGTTAACACAGGGATGGCGATCATTTTGAATTTCAAAGATCGGTACATTTAGGGCAATTTGTTACTCACCTACTAAAATTTGCACTGTGACCCTTGATTTTAATTCTTAATTTTGTTACGACCAACCCGTACCCCCAAAACGCGTGTGGACTCACCAGTCGCGATGACATGTCGTGCAAATCACTAGTTTCAAAAACTCTGAACATTGCCTACCGACCTGTGTTTACTTCAAAGCTTCCGAAGCGAACCTTAATTCAGAATGACTAACGCTTAAGGTTGAAACAATAAATCATTATAACATCTCCACTTACAGTTGGTATTTGGCACGGGAAGGTCTTTAGGAATACTTTGCCCTGCTGTCATATTTTCAACTCTGTCGTACATCAAAATGTAAAGTCTGAATTAAAGATATGGAGTACTTAAACAAAGATCGTCCCTAAAGAGATAAAAATCAATTAATTATTTCTCTTGTCTGACAGTGATGAGCGAGGCACTTACTTTCAACCGAATCGCAAAAACCATAAGCTACCATGGCGTCAAGTCCTGGTTTGATAGTATTCAACCATTCTTCAATGTTCGTTTGCATGCCTTCTATATCAGTCGTATGGTCACAGTCTAGGTTTTCCATGCATTTATAAACGCCTGCTGAAAAAATCAAATTTGATGTCGATGTTATACAATATTAATCTCTGGTTGATATGTGAATCTTTTGAAACTACACTATCGCTGCAACTTTCATATTTCTCAAAAGCTTCGGACAGGCTTTTGGATAGGCGGACCTCTTGCGGGGAGATTTTAAGGTGGCGGAGAGGCCCTAATTTGTTGCAAAATGGCCTCCCTGCTTGCTTGGTTCATACATACAAAGACGTAGGCTTGTAATAGACTAGTTGTTGAAAAACGGTAATTGTTTAAAGTAAGCGTTTAAGAATGTTGACTTATAGGACCAACAAACAATTATTTCCCTCAGCTGACCAAATTAATACTTGCTTGTAATATAAAGTAAACATTCAACAATGTTCTAATAATGTGTTTGTATAACAGGACCGCTCATTTGAAAAAACGACATCGTTATTGTTAAATCCCTCTTTGGCAACCGTAGGTTCGACGCGGGAGAACGCTAAAACCCAAGACTTGCATCTGAAGTATACATTTACGTTTTCAGTTCTTATTTGAGCAAAATCGTGGCGTTGTGGACAAGGCTGTTAATAACTGAAGGAATCGCCGTTCAAAATATAGAGTCATTCTCTGACATATGTACTTAGCAAAATAATGACTATCATATCATTTGGTAATCAGTAAACAAAAGATGACGTGACGCAGTAATGGCGGTGGCATAATACAGGAAAAGGCAGAATCTTACCCGAACGAAATTGCAGTAGAGGGCGCTCTTGTAATCTTCAAGGGAAGTTCACCAAGGATGATTTTTACATATGTGCTAGCTTTGTGGTCACTTACCCCGGAAAAGCTATTTTTGCCATTTATAAACTCGCAAGATTTTAAACAAAACCGATAGAAATAGTACAGGAAGTTGCCCATGTAATTTGAATCATGGGAAAAAGCGCCAAGCTTGGAGCTTGCATAATGTGACATGGAAGGACCATTTTCCCATGGGTATGGCATTGTCCACTCACCCATGCTTAAACAAGGCTGTGCGTATTTGCATAACTTTTGTTTATACTGAGTATCCTTGCATAAACGATGATTACTTATAATAAACTGTCCACTGTCTGATTTTGTGTTGCTGTTTACTACCGTGTTACATGTGAGTGGACAATGTGAGGCCATACCCGTCCGGAGATGGTCCCTTCCATATCACATTATGCAAGCTTCAAACTTGGAGCTTTTTTCCCATGGTTCAAATTGCATGGGCAACTTCCTGTACTATTTTTATCGTTTTTTGTAAACAATCTTGCGAGTTATAAATGGTGAAAATAGTTTTTCCTGGGTAAGTGACTACAGAGCTACCACATATGTAAAAATCATCCTTGGTGAACTTCCCCTTTCAGACCAGTTGAAAGGGTCTCTAATGTATTCAGTCAACGTCCTTTCACACCCTTCCAAGTCGGCCCATGTACACTGCTGTTGGGTGAACAAAATTGATGTTGATCAGACTATGGTTCAGACATACGTATAGTCAAAGGTATAAAATTATTCGAGTAATTTCATTGCTCCTTAATTGCTTCATTTCTGCAACCGCAAAATGTGATGATGTAAAAACAACATGACCGTTTCTGTAATATGTACTTATGGCATATGGATCGGTAACAGCAAATAAATAACAAGTTCAAGATTACAAGTTAATATGTTTGTATCATGTATCACATTTCATAGAACTCAATGGGACGTTCGTTCATTGCTTTCATATCCTCGTAAGTAATTTTGAATAAGGCAAATTCATCTATTATTGCTTTCATCTACACATATCACCCAACAATTTTTTTTTGTAATTTTTAATTGATACAACTATGATAGACACTTTCTGTCGATTTTGTCCAGTCAATGTCACTTGTACAAAATCTATTGTGTAGGGTGTATCGTGAGGTTAAACAAACAAAGTGTCGGAAAGGTTCTATTCATAAACTGTGTTTATGGGTGCAGGGTATTTGCATAGTGGCATAAAATAAACCCTTTAACCATGCAGATTATGCGTAACCGGTCGAAACACATTAGTGGCCTCGCTCGGTGATGCAGGAAGAAATGAATTTTGAATGTACCACAAATAGGATTTGTTTGGTTTGATATAGAAGACGGGCCAGGATAATTTTGGCCATTAAGATGCTAAATGAGCCCGGATTTACGCTTGCACTGAGGCCGAAAATTTACCTTGAGACATTAGCCGTGTCATAAGACGTAAAATCGTGGAGAATCAGACTGAGTAAATCATACACTTCTTATAGGCAACATATGCATTAGAAAGAACAATGTTTTACCGCAGTACCTGAACTACTTTTCTATAATTTTAAGTTTCAATAATAAGGAAGTAAATATACTCTCGAGGTATATTTTCCTTGCAGTTTCTCATCAAATAACCTCAAACACAGCAACGAAAGGCACACTTTCCCTATTTAATGAATAAAAGTCTGTGGAACTTCTGTGCCATTTCATTGATAATTCCATCGGATGGTTGACTTATGATATATGTTAAAGAACAAACCACACTGTCCGCTTGTATGACACGAATGAGAGATGTGATTTTCTGGCAGAAATAAAGAAGTCTTAATGTTGAATAAGAAAACCATTTGACGTACCCTCTTTGCGTCGACTCCGACCTTGCTGAGAACAAGAAGAGAGACAAGTAACGTAATCTTCATTATTGTCTTCGTTCTTGAGGCTTTATAAATCTACACGTGAAAAAATATCGTTTCATTGATCACAAAAATACAAAAATGCTAAAAATCTTCTTAAAACACATGTCATATATTTGTTGTAATGATCGCCCACCATTTACAGGGGCAGGTACCGTGTAGGTGCGTGGTTGTCGCCTTCTTCCAGACTCCAGGATTAACGAGGAATTAAAATGCCACTAACCTATCCTTGGCAATTTCTTCTAACGTATCGACACTTGAATACATTTTATTCAAAAAGAATACTGCAGCAGTACGTTTAGGAGAAAATCAAGTTTAATATCTCCCCAAATTATAAGATATGGTTGTAATTTTTACAACCATTAGAGATTTCAAACTGTCCGGGCTGTATATATTTAAGCAATAAAGCACACCCGGCGACGGTTTACCATGAGATTTTGACCAGTAACCGCATATATGCACGACTTATAGCGAGTGCATATCTGAAGTGAACTCGTCAAAAACAAGTGGTAAACAGTCGTTGGAAGGATTTATTGCTATTATATCATAACAGTATACTCAAATTCTGGCGAGGAACCGTGCGTGCCAATCGTGGTATATCCAGAATATACTACAGTTCTTATCGCGTTTCGATTAATCAGAACGCTGTATGTAGACCATCAATATACAGGTATGATATAATTTGGCATCTTTACGTTGTTATATCAGAAGTAAGTTTCATGATGTGCATTTTTGGTCCCTTACCAGTGGCAATGATTCGTATTCTACCGCGCAATGCGCGGTGCAATGAAAGGACAACATGTCCGTTTTCCAAATCAGAGGATCACTACGGCCATATTCAAAAACACTTTGCATGAATTTATGACTTGATTAAAACCATGGCGAGATTCGAGAATTCTTTGACATGTCTCGTGTGGTATTTTGCTTGTACAAAAAAAGAATTGTTTGCGCGATGTCAATAAATGGCGACTGTTATTTTAGCTAACGTTCGTGAACATTATAGATGTGTGCACTCCGTGTTTATGGCTAAATTCACGTTTGGGAAATACAATATTAGAAAGTGTGATTTCAAATGTGAATTTACTAAATTTGTTCGTCGTAAATGTGCGAAAAGTAGAAATCACTTATATTGCCGTTAAGTTTACGATATTGACATAAACACATATAAAGTTCGTTTGGAAAATGACTGCGTTTCATGCTCCGCGTAAGCTTATTCACATAAAAGGTTCTTTACGTGATTCGGTTACTTTGTAAACTGTAGTTAAGAATAGCTACACATAACAGGAAAGAATTATGTATCAAAAAAAGCCAATACACCGATCTGAAATCCGAAATACTTAATCATAATGGTCATATATTATGTACATGTCAAATTTTGACAACAGGATCATTGGACGGACAAAGTACAATAGACAAACCACAAACACAAAATCGACAAAAAAGACTCATGGGCTTCTGGTCTTTAAACCAAGACATACTATCATGGGTTCGAAAACACGAGCACATCTTGCCCCACATGCGGCATATTCGATACATCAATCTGTAAGCCGTGGTAGGAATAGTCCGCAGATGCATTTTTCGCTGAATGTCGAATAACAGTAGATTGCAATACAGAAACAAACGTGCATGAAGAAGGTGGAAATCTTTGATAGCTCATTTCAGTTGCCTTATGAAAAATGGCAAAACTAAATGCAATTATACACAATTGAAGATTTCATCATAATTTGAACATATCACATTAAGATCATCCCTAAGAACATGTCTACCAAAGTTATCAGATGTTTAGTTCTTTTAGAATCAAATATTTTGACCAAAAGTGGCAAAAATTGCCCCAAAATACAAATTGCACATTTAATCATAATCTCAATATATCGTATTAAATGACCCCTTCGAACCTATATAGCAAATATCAAGTTATCAGGCAAGCAGTTTTTAGAACATGTCAACCAAAGTTATCAGATGTTCAGTTTTTTGAGAATCAAATTTTTTGACCAAAAATGGTAAAAATTGTCTCGAAAATGCAAAATTCTTTTAGACGTGTAGTTTTTGAGAAACACATGTTTTGACCAAAAATTGCAAAAATTGCCGCAAAAATACAACATTGCAGATTTCATCATTATTTCAATATATCATAAATAACTCGTAGGAACGTGTGTGTCAAATAGGAATGCTATCAGATGAGCAGTTTTTTGAGAAACAAATTTTTGACCAAAAATGGCAAAAATTTGCCCCAAAATACAAAATTACAGATTTTATCATAATTTCAATATATCACATTCAGTTCATCTGTAGGAACCTGTATATTAAATATCCAAGGTATAAGACTAGCACTTTTGAAGAATACACTTTTCGACCAAAATTGCAAAAATTGCTCCCAGATTACAAAATTGTCGATTTGATCACAATTTGAATATCACATTTTGCACATCCATATAAAGCTGTATAACAAATATCAAAGGTGTTAGACAAGCGGTTTTGGCGAAAAATATTTTTGATCAAAAATCACAAAAGTTGCCTTACAAATACAAACACAAATTTCACCTTTATTTGAACAAATCTTACCGAGGTCAACCTAAATAAACTTCATATCAAATTTCAAAGCAATCGGACATGCGGTTTCAGAGAAGAAGACTAGAACTTGAACAAACTTAAGTGAGGTTACCCCAAGTGATCTGCATATCAAATTTAAAGAAATCGGACTTGTGGTTTCAGAAGAGAAGGCAATTGTTGACGGACGACGACGACGAAGACAACAACGACGGACGATGACGGATTGTCAGGACACGGAAGAACATTATTAAATGCACAAGCTATCAGCATGAAATTGTTACACGTTTAGATATACTTACTCTGAACAATCCTTTTCCCGTTCGACTTGTTCGATGTGCTAGCAGCTTGCAATGTCGTTTATTTTCTTTATGTGGTCAATTCTTATTTATATAAAAATTCCCAGTTTTTTTTTTCCTGGTAATGGTTCAAATATTGTGATAAAAATTATTTGGCATGACCAATTACGATATCTGTGCCTGTTTACAGTCTTCTCACACTCAAAACCGTATCCAAAAATAACTCAACACTTCATTTTATGGTACTTTCAGACATAGTATTTAATATAGGCAGATTAATATCACCATGCATAAGTATTGTCGACTATACACGACTCGACCATTTAAAATCCAAATGTTCTGAGTTTGAGTCCCATTAGCGTCACAAGAAAACAAACTATGTACAATAAACAATATTTAATACCCTTTCTGTGCTCCGTATTTAGAGTTCTGGGCTCGTTAGGACACCGATGTGTTTAAAAGCATACTGTCGGAATCATTCACGATAAACAACAATGCAAAACAATTAAAGCAAATTTACTATTAAAAATTTTCTGTTCGAGATGGCAACTTTTATGTTACCTTCATAGTCAATCATAAATTGATATATTTTTTAGGGTTGGAAACGGTAGCCGACTGGTTTTGTGTGAGGCCTAGCAGCTAGCCGATGTTGCCGTGAAGTGTGTGGGGGTTCGAATCCCGTTTGTGTTATAGTAAAAATTATTTTTGTAACCAAGAGCTTTTCTAATGGTCGGTATAATTATACTAGTAATGCTATGTTAAAGGCAGATTAGTGCTTACATTTGGAACGGCAAAATTATATGCGGTAATGGAAAATTTAATAACTTGGATAAAAGTGAATTACCCTTCATCCAATACATAGCCCACAGTAACCAGAAAAGTATTGGATGGCAATAACCTTGCAAATGGCAGCTGATTGGAAAATCTGTTATCTCGAAGTATCAGAAACAGTAATGCGATGAAGCACGAATTTTAATGTCTCCAGTGTATACACTGCAAGACCCGAGGTGCAAACTTTTTATAGACTACCCCGTCGCTACGTATTTAAGTGTTGCGAGTGTAGCGAAGGCTAGGAAAAGAAGTCTAATTACAGTGAAATATATCAATGCGCAGCCTGTTTAAGATGGGACTATTTTCACATAGAGTGTCTGGTATGGAACAGTTCGATCTTCCCATCGATTTACATATCGTGAATAATTATTCCTTTCATAAGAGAAAGAAAGTTTAGAGCAGTAAAATAGAGAGGGTCACCAGAACTTTGTTTAAAGGACCAGGGACCCCTACGAATAATATAAAAACTATACTAGGTACGTTGGCGATGGATGAAAGCTTAAACATGATAATTTTCAAGATATGTTGAGGTTGTGCATGTAGATATTCAGTGTGGAACACATCAGTAAAGTTGTAAATGAGCAGTCGCGTCGTTACTCGCCAGAGAGACACAAATCTCGTAGCGTAGTTAAGCACGTGTAGCGAAGTGTAACCAAGTGTAGAAGTAAAATTTTGAGAAAATTGGAGAAGGGGGTGTAGCGAACGTAACGAAGTGTAGCGAGTTATAAGGGCTGTAAGATGGTCACCTTTTACTCGCCAGAGAGACACCAATCTTGTAGCGTAGTTAAGCACGTGTAGCGAAGTGTAACCAAGTCTAGGAGTAAAATTTTGTGAAAATTGGAGAAGGGGGTGTAGCGAACGTAACGAAGTGTAGCGAGGTGTAAGGGGCTGTAAGATGGTCACTTTTTACTCGCCAGAGAGACACCAATCTTGTAGCGTAGTTAAGCACGTGTAGCGAAGTGTAACCAAGTCTACGAGTAAAATTTTGAGAAAATTGGAGAGGGGGGTGTAGCGAACGTAACGAAGTGTAGCGAGGTGTAAGGGGCTGTAAGATGGTCACTTTTTACTCGCCAGAGAGACACCAATCTTGTAGCGTAGTTAAGCATGTGTAGCGAAGTGTAACCAAGTCTAGGAGTAAAATTTTGTGAAAATTGGAGAAGGGGGTGTAGCGAACGTAACGAAGTGTAGCGAGGTGTAAGGGGCTGTAAGATGGTCACTTTTTACTCGCCAGAGAGACACCAATCTTGTAGCGTAGTTAAGCACGTGTAGCGAAGTGTAACCAAGTCTAGGAGTAAAATTTTGTGAAAATTGGAGAGGGGGTGTAGCGAACGTAACGAAGTGTAGCGAGGTGTAATGGGCTGTAAGATGGTCACTTTTTACTCGCCAGAGAGACACCAATCTTGTAGCGTAGTTAAGCACGTGTAGCGAAGTGTAACCAAGTCTAGGAGTAAAATTTTGTGAAAATTGGAGAAGGGGGTGTAGCGAACGTAACGAAGTGTAGCGAGGTGTAAGGGGCTGTAAGATGGTCACTTTTTACTCGCCAGAGAGACACCAATCTTGTAGCGTAGTTAAGCACGTGTAGCGAAGTGTAACCAAGTCTAGGAGTAAAATTTTGTGAAAATTGGAGAAGGGGGTGTAGCGAACGTAACGAAGTGTAGCGAGGTGTAAGGGGCTGTAAGGTGGTCACTTTTTACTCGCCAGAGAGACACCAATCTTGTAGCGTAGTTAAGCACGTGTAGCGAAGTGTAACCAAGTCTAGGAGTAAAATTTTGTGAAAATTGGAGAAGGGGGTGTAGCGAACGTAACGAAGTGTAGCGAGGTGTAATGGGCTGTAAGATGGTCACTTTTTACTCGCCAGAGAGACACCAATCTTGTAGCGTAGTTAAGCACGTGTAGCGAGGTGTAACCAAGTCTAGAAGTAAAATTTTGTGAAAATTGGAGAAGGGGGTGTAGCGAACGTAACGAAGTGTAGCGAGGTGTAAGGGGCTGTATGATGGTCACTTTTTACTCGCAAGAGAGACAGCTATGGTGTAGCGTGTTACGACGTTTAACCGAGACTAGAATTTTTTTCTTTTTGAAATTGGGGAAGTAACCTATTCTAGAGATTTATTTTTCCGAAAATTGGAGAAGGGGGTGAGCGTGTGTGGGTTTTTTCTTCATGATAATTCAAGTACCAAGCAAAAGGTTACAGAGTATTTTTATAAATCTGTAAGAAATTACTCGACCATTTTCCGCCTGAAACCTTTGTCATAGTCTTCCAAATTGGCGCAAAAGAATTAATTATTTACCCTCACGGTACGTTATCTTTTTTGGAGACGATAAATCCCGCGCAATTCTTCTCGAATTGGACTTTATAATACTGGCGTCACTAAATACCAGCAGTGTTTCGACGACATTGTCTTACTGGTTTACACATTCAAAAATTCAGCCAGTAACCTATCTCTCTCATGGAGGTATTCTGTGTACTACCCCTATGTTCCGTTGAATTTCAACAACTTGTATGTAATATTCAGCTGTTATTAACATTTTAATTTATTAATAGCATGGAATAGAATTGTAGAATGCTATGCACGGGCAAGTGATCATTTGTACCAACGTCGGATGAACGTCGGTAGAAATCAAGTATTAAATCTTATTGTCATGGAGTTGGTATCCGACATGCCCAAGATACTGTCTAAATGGACACACACACTAACATGACTAACTAGGAATAACTCAGGCAAGGGAGACAGGACTCAATCACTCAGCCAGACACTCACAGGCAGACTCATTGACTAGTGTATCAGTAGCTGGGCCGTGAGGCCTAGGCATGGTTCCGTATTCAATAACAAGTTCAAGTTCTACATCATCAATCGTCGTTAGTTCCACCATCTTTCAATGTTACGACATTGTGTTGATTGACCGTTGGTGGAGATACCAAACCTGGTGTGAAGACTGATTTGGGGTTGTCCGTCATCTCTCGTCACCAAGCGAGATATTTCCCTGAAGCACGAAAGCTACTATTGCCAAGCCAGCTAATTTGCCGACGAGCGAGTTCCCGAAGTCACCTCAACTTTCCGTATAGAAAATACAAAGATTCTCATCGAGCAATTCCCGATAAATGATATTTTTCCGACGAACAAGTTCTCGCGGAAGTCAGCTCAACTTTATGAATTTGAGGATGTCTACTCCGAAAATACCGATTGACATCAAGTAATTCCCCGATAAAGGACACCTTGGAGACGGAAACTACACTAATCTGACGCGGATGGGATCCGTAAGTTTGAAATTTAGAGTGTTAGGTTTGTTAAAATATGATTATATTTTCGAGTAATAGGATAAACAAGAACAGGTTTTCTGTCTTCTTTTTGATTTTAAAAGGCTCATTCATTTTAAAACAATTATTGTTTCAAATCGCATACCTACGACAATGCAACACATAGCAAATGTTCGAGCCTACTACATACATGTAATGGGCTACGTAAATGTAACACTTATACAAGTGGGTTGGAATTATGAAAGAATGAAATTTCTGAGTATGCGTTTTCTGAAATTTCAATTTTTTTATTATATTGTCATTTCAAACTTGCGTTCGTATGTAATCGCTGTGAGAAAACTTTCAAAGCGACGAGATCACTGAACAGAATTACTGAAAGGGAATCAACCAACCGCGGTCACTAAAAAAACCAACCAATGCCGACAGGACACAACCAACTGTTCGAACTTTGAAAGCGCCAGAAAAATAAAAACTAAGCTAAAATCTACTCAAGAGGCAAAAGAATACCTTACAGACAAAAATGTAAACTATCTTGGTGCGCTGAGAACTATAACTCATGAGAAGAAAGTAACTAACTAAAGAAACAAGGACCAAAATGAAAGAACGAACATTACAAAAAAAGTTTACACTAGTATTTTTGGATAACTGTTCCGAAGCCTTCCTTAAAGCCATAGTTTTGAAACCCACTGTTTTGTCACTGGTCTCCGCCTCTCATTTGAATGCGTACTATTGGATATTGATGAAGCAGTCCTTGTCAATTTCGATAAACTGAGTTTATTTAGCGAAGACTTTTCCTAATCCCCATACTCCGACGATGTTTATTCTCTAATTGCGGAACAACGATACGCCGGGATACGAAACAAACAGTTACCAACGCGATGTAAAATGATACAACAACAACGAGACATACAGGCCACTCTATCACAAACATTGCTTTGCGTATACGATGCTGTGTGTTCCCGGCGGACGGCCTCGGTTACAGGCCGTATAACACCGGGAACACACAGCATCCGTACGCAGGGCTATCACATAAAAAAGCAATGCATCATCCCGATGACAGAGACAATGACGAGCCAGGGCACGAAAACACACGGGTTACTCGTATCTAAGATCATGGACGTACTACAGACTACAGTGCGTCCATGCTAAGATCAACAAGTCATCGTTGATGACACAGTCCCCCGCTTGTCCATTTTGTTATAATCTTTGGTGTCACGGTAGCTGTGGTCTAGGTAGCCGTGGAATGTCATTGATGCTACGGGTGCATCAGGCCTGTGACTTGCATAATAAAGTAATCTGAGGACGTTCAATAGAATTGACCCATCTCTGCCGGTAATAACCACTGAAGGAACTTTTGATTACATCACACATAATGATGCCCTCACTGCCTCTAGTGTCATGATGGCACATACTATACACATGGTTTGGTGGAATTTTAGAAATGGTATGGGATCGGGTACGTTGTTGTAATCAGCCATTTCGGATCATATAATGAAACAAATTAATGTGCACAAGAATGCAGCAATATCATGTTTGAACAAAATCAGTCCATCGAAGGACAGTGACCTATTTTTATGTTTCAAAGACTAAAAAATCACACCAAAATTGAAACCAAATGGCTGTCTAGATTGACCATATGGATCATAGCACAAAATTAGTAGACATGCATATGTATGCTATAGTACTTTATCTTTGTACCAAGTCTCAACAACATTGGATAAGGAATATTTGCATATGATTAAGCCTCAAAGACATGAAGAAATCCAAAAATGACCATCTGGCAGCAATATTGGGGGAAAATGACAATCTGGCAACCATATTGGAACATGTCACGAAGTACATTGACATGTATATGTATGCCATAGTGCATGATCTTTGTGCCAAGTTTGGACAAAATCGGTGTAACAGCTACGGGGAAAAAGGCCTTCTAATTGTTCAGTGCAGCGCCGCCATCGTTTAAGCTCTGCCATTGCTATTGTCAATAGCAACAGATTTTTCAAGATGGCGGCGCCCAGAAAGAGAAGCTGCAATTATCGAGTTATAGTACTTATATATCTAAAAACAGCAGTAAATACAGGAGACGAAAAATAGAAAATGATACTGCTGTATTTCTTTTTGCCAGATATACTTCCCAAGATATGTCGGATTTACACCTGCAGACTGATTATACAGTCAATGTTTACAATATCGCGCAACGCATGTTGATGTCGCCGAACACCAGCAATACAAATGCAAAAAAATGAACAAATTATGTATGCATTCAAAAATCGAAAACCACACAATGGAAGCATATTATCTCCAGATAATATGTGTAATTTTTTATTTACATAGTGGCAGCAATAAGCATAAAGAGGCGAGCGATGTAAATGGGGTCGGTAAAGCATTGCAGCCGGTGAAAACGCCGTTGTTATCTATAGGGTATTCTGCATGTAAGGCGCTGAATTACTTGCGTCTGTAACAATGTAAACTTTAAAAAATTAAAACAAAACTTCAAAAATCTTAAACCATACAATTGAAGTGCACAACATCAAGATTATTGTGTATTTTTTAAAGTCAATAGCTGAAGGAATAATAATCTCCAAGCGAGCGATTGATTCGGGACAGGTGAATAATCACAGCCGGTAAATATGCCATTGTATTTGTATGGGCTTGGGAGTAGTAATTACGTCGCCGAATCACGACAGTAAAATGTAAATTTAAATAAAACCAACGCAACAGCAAAACATCAAAAATAATACCCTTGTAGGACAGTATCTTAAGATTATAGATTTAGATTTTTACATTCATAGCTGAAGAAATAAGTATCTTGAGGCAAGCGATCGGCACGGTAGCGGCGAAGAATTTACAGCCGGTAATATACTGGGTGCGGGAGGGAGTAACGTATACGCGTACGTCGCCAAATCACGAGAGTAAAATGTAAATTTACACGAAACTAACGGAATATCCAAACATCGAAAATAACACCCTTGTAGTACAGTATCTCAAGATTATAGATTTCGATTTTTACATTCAAAGTGGGTGAAATAAATATTTTGAAACAAGCGATCGGCACGATAGCGGCGAAGCTGGTAGATCATCAGCGCCCATTGTTTTCTATGGGGCGCGAGTATGTGTGTTGCCGAAAAACAGAAGGCTGTAAAAATGTAAAAATACAATAATTTGAGCCAATATTTAAAAATCGAAAACGATACGATTGTAGAACGACATCTAAAGATTACGGATTTAGATTTTACATTCATAGCCGATGAAATAAATATATTGAAGCAAGTGATCGGCACGATAGCGGCCATGAATTTGTAGATAGTAGACGCCATTGTTTTCCTATGGGGCGCGGGCAATGTGTTTTTTGTCAAACTACAGACGGCGGTTCAAGTGTAAAATCACAAGAATATAAGCATATATTTAAAAATCGAAAACGATACGATTGTAGTACGGCATCTCAAGGTCTCAGGTGTGAATTTTTGTATTTATGAATGAAACACTAAAAAAATTGAAGCAAGCGATCCACAAGGTACCGACGACGGCGCAAAAACCATTGTTTACTATGGGAATTTTTCATATCATTCATCCACACTTGCAATACCTAAAACTCGCCGGTTCAAATTTTCATTTTTCGCACGAAATGGAAGAAAAGACACAGTCGTTCGGATGTTCATCGTAACAAAAATCGTATCGTTTTCGATTTTAAAATTACGCCCTACTTTTCTGGTACGAATTGGTTTCAGGGCTTAATTAGCAGTGGTGCTGTACGCGATTCGGACATAACCGCTTGTCTGTGTCAGCATAATTTTGGCAGAATTTTCGTAATTTATTTTATGTGTAAGTAAAATACTTACATATACGTTTTCATGTATATGTATACTATATATTTAGAGAATCTTTAGGACAATGCTAGCGTGAAACGGCGGCAATAGCGTTATATATTTCTGACTGGCGTCAATGTCAATGAGACAGCGTGTCGCTGCCGTTGTGGGCTCATGAATAATTCATTAGGACAACTACGCGTGAAACAAATTGGCTGGCAAAAAACCCGTAGTGTTTTATGACCTTTGAATTAAGCTTCAAAGACATGCAAAATTCCAACAAAATGGCAGTTCTGCAGCCATATTGGCTCATATCACAAGGTTAATTGATACATGCATATGTATTCCATAGTGTTTTGCCTTTTTGCCATGTTTGAACAAAATCGGTTCAAGGATGTTTGAGTCATGGTTCAAAGACATGAAAAAATCGCAAACAAAATGGCCGCCTCACGCCCATATTGGATCGTATCGCAATATAATTCTACACGCATATGTAGGCCATAGTGTTATGCCTTTTTGCCAAGTTTGAACAGAATCGGTTCAAGGATGTTTGAGTTATGGTTCAAAGACATGAAAAATCGCAAAAATATGGCCACCTTGCGGCCATATTGAATCGTATCGCAAAATAAATCGATGTACATCTGTAGGTTATAGTCCTATACCTTTGTGCCAAGTTTGAACAAAATTGGTTCTTCAGTGTCTGAGAAACGGCTGCGGACGGACGCACGGGATCCAATCTATAAGTCCCCGCCGGACTTCGTCCGCGGGGACTAATAAAAAGTTTCACATAATAGTTTCTGGTAAAGAGATCGACAGTGACAGGATCTTTCTTTGTCATGACAACACCCGAAAACAAGTAAATTTTTTGACCCCAAATGAAAAATGTTGTGACTGATTCTGAGGCAGTTCATTACTAGATTTCTACTCGATAAATTTCGGCAATTGCGGGATTCTAATATCGATACCGGACGGTACTAGATTAATTTGCATTCAATTTATGTCTCCTCACGCCGGGTCTGCGACTATTTTGATTCTAGGCCTATATGCTTTTATTGTGTATCTCGTTTACTCGCCTTGACATGCTGAGAAGTACACTCAGTGTGACAGTTTTCGGACGACCTCAGTTTTCGGACATTTAGTGACATGCTGTTAGTTACACTCACTTCGCTCCGTATCGATAGCGTTTTTCAGGTCATGTGACCTCATATTAAGTCAGGTGACACTGTTGTCCCGTTTTCGATAGTTTTTTTTGTAGAAGCTATTGAGTTCGCCACGAGTGGCGGTCACAAATTGTCGTCTGACACCGCGTCAGTGATACTGTCAACATACTGCCGTCAGGTCAAAGTAACTGAAATTTTGACTAAAGTCCTGATTTAGCATTGAATTTTGAATGTGGGGGAGAATAATGATTTTGGAAATATTCTTTCTATTGTTCGCTACGATTGCATATAGTTTTAACGAAAACTGCGCAGTTGTTTCGAGAAAAAGTACATTTAATGAACGTAAGAAGTGTACAAGTTTTCGGACAGACAATATTTAGCATAATCGTGTGAACGTAGTAAGTGACTTACCGCGTAAAAACTTGACAGGTAAATAATTCCATACCATGAAATATACTCGCTACTTTTATTAAATAATGCCTGTGCGATTCTGATACAAACAAAATATGCAATGGAAACAATTATAAGTAAGACTCACTGAACAAACTTAGCGAAGTTAGCCAAACCGTACGATACAAGGTGCCGAAATCACCACACACAGAGACAGCCCGTGTCCGATAACTAAGCGCTATACACGTTGAAATATAGTTGCATGGTCCATGGATAAAACATAACTAATTATCATCATTCTTATATACAGTTTTCTAAACACATCGAAATTAAAATCGGTGGTTTGAAGTTTCAAATTATCAATACGTAGCTCTAAATCACATTCCAAACACGACGTCCGATTTCTGGGATTGCAGTCCGATTACTACGCCCTCAACATGGGGTCAAAAATTTGGCAACTTTGACCCCGAAATACCACTCCCGTCGTGTCAACTGAGTTTGAGGATAAACACCATTAAGTTTCGAAAGGTATGGTAATAAGATTTCGTATTGCTGGTCATTTACGAAACGACTTTGGGCGAAATTCACTACCCTGTCGGAAAACTGTCACACTGAGTGTACTGGGAATCTTCAAAGTACTGACTACACGAGACGTTCAGAGTTCGCTGGTACTATAGACTTTATTTTTCGGTAGATAAGCTTGGCAGTTGCCATCGCCCAAGATACGCTTCTGCCATAATCTAAATGTCTTGGGTCCGCTGTGTTCCTCTTTCCAATGTTCGTTGAATTGTCTTATAATATGCCTTTAAACATTTTTAAGGCGTGGCTTTGACCTTATAGGTATGAATTATGGATAAAATGGTACATCCAATCATGAATACAAATCTAACAGTTAATGTTCAAACGTCACTTTTACATGTTGCAAAACCCATCATGTGAAATTCCCGTGTTCCTATTTTCATCACTTAACATAACACATATAACACGATTGGAACTAATTTAGGATAATTGGATGGTGAAGTAAGGTCGTTTTAACCTGAAATGTAAGCTCATCTGTTTTTCTTTTTACGTTACACACTTGTTTTATGAGTAATTACAACATTCAGCTATATGGCATCTAATACTTTTGAGAAATTTGAAAAATAAGTTAAACAAATTATCCCAAATTAGTTCCAATCGTTTTATATGTATGAAGCTTCAAGTATACACATAGATGTATACTTACAATTTTCTTGAAAAAAATAATGCTTTCTATGATAATATATGAATAATATCTCTGACACATTTAAATTGGTGGGATTCAATTTGATGACCTTGCCATTTGGCACAGAGTATTAATGTGATATTCACGATGGCTTACATCTATTTGAATATATTCCAATACATTGTACAAAACACAAGAGACACACATAGATCATCCCACAATATGACAGAGACAGAAATACATGTAATGTTGTATAAAAGCATGTTAGGAACTTTTATTTACCATTAAAATATCTGTACATATTACATTGTAAAAGAGTGATACACAATCAACCAAGTGTTCTTACATATGCAGGCCTTGCACAGGAAAACAATAACATATATTTTACTTAATTACAAAGGTGACAATTGCAATGTACTTTGAAATACTGGAGGAATCAATTACATCTTACATCTGTAAGGAAGCTTCAAGTATACATCAGTGTACAGCTGATACAATGTCAATACTACTAACTGGGGATGAGATTATGATCCCATGTAAATCAGCATGCAGTATTGTGATAAAAGTCTTTACTGTGTAACAAGAGAATTTCACAATACACAGCTTTAATACTTGGCTGCATATTTTTACAGGCATACCAATGAGCACATAAAGCCTAAGACTGATCATTGTACATAATCTGAAATATTCTGAGGAAAATGATGCATCATACCTATAGCTGCATAAAACAGGTTCACAAAGTTTTCAACACTCAAACATGTTGTTTTTAACCAACTGTACTGGGGTCCACTTGAGCTATTCAAAGTATAGGTTGAAATGTTTAGGGGAAGAAAAGTTATGCCAAAAAGTGACCTAGCGGCTGACAGAGTCCTGCTGTGGTGTGCAGAGAATAACTATGTGTGAGACAAATGTGTTGATGAATAATGTACTTGTCGGTTTCAGTGAGTGTTTTTTTCCAAGAATTTTGGAAAGGTGGGACACCCTAATCCATGATGGTTAAAATAGGGGTCACCGAGTGAGTGAAGCAAAGCAAAGTCACTGAAGGGAAAAGTACTAGAGGCGTTTTCCAATTGATAATCAATGTCATGAATACATTCATTTCAAAACAACATGGAAACTATCTTTTAATGGTTTGTGACATATTGGTATCATTAAAAGTTTTTATTTGTAAGCAAGTGAAATGGCAGCTGATAAAGCTCAGCTGTGTTATGTAGAGACTACCTATTTCTGACACTTATGATGAAGAGGGTGGAAATCTTTGATAGCTCATTTAAGGACAGCTGTAAAAATACACAATGTCACAATATGATCATCCCTAAGAACATGTCTGCCAAATATCAAAGCTATCAGATGAGCAGTTTTTGAGAAACAAAGTTTTTAACAAAAAATGGCAAAAACGGCCCCAAATGATACATGTTTGAGTCATGGCTAAGGACATGAAAAATTGTAACAAAATGGTCGCCATGCGGCAATATTGGATCATATTGTAAAACAAATTGATGTGTGTGATATAGGTCAATGTCCTTGTACCAACTTTGAATAAAATTGATGTTGAAAGTGCCCGATTTTTGGCTCCGTACATGAAAAAATTATAACAAAATGGCTGTCATGCCGGCATATTGGATCATTTCGTGAAAGAAATTGACGTGCATATGTATGATATAGGTCAATGTCCTTGTACCAACTTTGAATAAAATCGGTTGAGATGTGCCTGAGTTATGGCTCTGCACATAAAAAAATCGTAACAAAATGGCCGCATGGCAGCCATATTGGATCATATCACAAAACAAATCAATTTGCATATGTATGATTTATGAAGTAATCCTTGTACCAAGTGTGAGTGAAATCGCTCCAGGCATCTCTGAGATATCTGCGTGAATGGACGCACGCATGCATGGACAGACGGATGCACGGACATGGCCAAACCTATAAGTACCCCGGACGGTGTCCATGGGGACTAAAAAAATGACAAAAATTGCCTCAAAATACAAATTTGCATATTTCACTAAAATTTGAACAATTAACCTAACTGAGGTCACCCCAAGTGAAATGCATATAAAATTTCAAAGCAATCAGACAAGCAACTTCAGAGAAATAGATTTTGTGACCAAAAACAGCAAAAAATACCTAAAATATAGAAATATGCAAATTCTGCACGAGTATCAAATTTCAAAGCAACCAGACAATTTATGTGATTTCAGAGAAGAGGGCAATTGTGATGGATGACGGACGGACGGATGATGGACGGAGGGAGAGATGGGCAATGACGTAAAATCAGCCCATTTGATAAGCTCCGCATTGCTGACAGCAGAGCTAAAAAGCTGACAAACAACAATACACATCCACTCATTAGATTAGCTCTGCTTTGCTGACAGTGAAGCTTAAAGAGCAAATTCACCCTCAAACATGTTAAAAGTTGACGGATGACAAACAACAACACACACCTACCACGGTATAAAAGAAAGGCTCATTCACACTAACTGCAGAGCTAAAATAGAAAACCGCTTGATTCCCTGTCTGTTCTTTTAAAGTTATATTTATAAGAATACAAATAAAGAAGTGATGAAGGTGAATTTTGTTGAAATATTTTCACTTATTGCAACATACACCTTCGAGAAAATGGGACAGGCAACTGCGGTGGTTTCTTTGTGTAATCTTAGTAATATTGAAATATATTAAGTTTATTTGCCAAGCGGTCCCCAACAACAATACTTGGTACTTAACATTGAATCTCATGAACGATCAAACTGATGTTCTGAATATGTACACTTTGCTCTGGCATAGCGCGTTGCGAGTAATGAGGGTCGATGATTGCAAGCAATAGTTTTTATCTCCAAAGCCAGGTTCAGATGTAGTTTTGAGCTTCTGTTCTTGATAATGGAATGTGACTTGGTGTGCTGTATTCATAAGTTAGTCCCATTTGCAATAATCTGCAACATTCTCTGTATCCTTTTGTCCACAAGTTGACATATTGCCTGAAATCCATATCGCACAAGCTTGAAGATATATCTCCTAGGGAGCCATCATTAGTTACAGCCTGGGGGTCAGATGAATGTGAAGGGGTCATCCAAAATATTGAAAGCTATAAGGGGGGGGGGGGGTTATTCAAAATGTTGAGAGAAAGAAGGGGGGTTACTCAATTTTTGGTGCAAATGTATTGAAACACCTCTCAGATTGCCTACTTCACACATCAATTTCTACAAATTTTTACTCAGTAAAATTACACATTGAAAATACCTCTTAGATTACACCAAACTGCAGCAATGCACACTACAATTTCTCAAACTTTTCCATGCAAGGGAGGGGAGCAAGCCAAGCGGACACTTTCCCCATCAGCCCTGCATGTTCTTCAATCTGTACTTTCAAAGTCTACCCTGTCGGATATCCTAGTGAGGACCCTGTTATGATACCCATCCATATTAAACAATACTGTATGTGGTTGTATACTGGTTATAGTGTGACCTTTGACATCTATGTTTTGTTGTGACTTTGAATTTCATTTTGTTGGTTTCACCTTTTTCAACCGTCATGAGATAACCAATGATTATCTAGCAGGGTACACAAGGATTTGAATGGTCTTTCCTATTGCTGTATTTATGTAAATTGTAGAAATACATGTATTGAAATTTAACTTTTCAAAATTGAGTGTGGGGGTCAGTCAAAATTTCCATGTAAGGGAGGGGGGTTACTCAAATTCATCATGGTTTGGGGGTACTCAAAATTTAGAGTTTCCGACGAAATTCCTCCAACATCCCCCTCCGACCTGTACTCCGTAAATAATGACAGCTCCCCATGAAATTTGGGCTCCAGTAGCTGTAATTTTTTGATGAATTTTTCACAATTTCTTTTGATATCAACTCCAGTTTTTTGTTCTTCTTCTGGAAGCTCATTGGGAAACAAAGTGTATCATACATGTGCACATTGCAATGTTATTGACAAGTATATGTAAATCTGGGTCCTGATTGACATGTACACCCTCTGGAGCAGAAAAAGAAGTTATAATGGAATGTTTATAAACAATCATCACAAGTGACAACTAGCTACAGGTCCGTTACTATACTACAGAGATCACCATGATACTGAGGGGAGGCATGAAATAATAATTGTCTTTTCTCAGTGCTCTGAAAGTTGAATTTTTCCTCTCTATGAGCTGGATATATAATTATATAATTATATATCCAGGTATATACCTTCAACAGTTCTGTACTAGCTGTATCTGATGATGCTTAGTATTGAGGGTTTTGTCTGTTAAGTTGCCCACTCTTTATCTGTGGTAGGTGCTATGGTTTAGGAGCCTCTGATCCTAACATACACAAATCTGTGTGCTGAGCAGTGTAAGGGTGCACGTCTCTCCACCATACTGACTAATAGGAAATCCTCTACCAAATGGAGGTGCAATCCCACTGTCTTCATCTTGAGACAACTGTCCCTGGTTCCTTTCTTTGAATGGTGAAATGCTGCCTTATAGTCGGTTTTGGATTTATCCTGCTTCCTCTTCTGCATCGATATACACACCTGTTCCCTAACAAAGTAATAATAATAAACTCATGGAAGACAATCATGGACCAATCATGGAAGATAATAATTTCTCTTCAAAAAAAGTTAGTTTATTTGTGTGTTACATATCCAAGAATTCTTGTGTAAAAAGAACAAATAAATTTATTTTTCTCTCCGCTATATGCATGTTTCTCTAACCTAGACATCTAAACCACACTTTTTCCTTCTTGGTCATGCATATGTAATACAATGTAGATTGGCTACAACCAATGTCCTGCACAGTTTAAGAATGAGGATCGCTGCCACATGCATGTTGTGTATAATTCAGGATGAATTAGTGTAAAGCTGATGAACCTACATAGTTGCAGCTGGCAATGTCAATTAAAATACAGAAATGTATCACTAATATTTTTGTGAACCTGTGATTCTAAATAGTCTTCTTGTAATTGTAAACATGCTAGACATGTGTATAGCTATAAAGACAACTAACATAAAACACTTTGTGCAAGTTACAAGATACCAGTTCCAGCACATCTTTGCAACAGCCACTTGTGTATATATACGGAGGTGCAAGGACTAAAATGGAAATTTACCTGTTGTTTGATCATTTCCATTCATCTTTCGTTATAATGTCATGGTCCAAGTCCAATCCAAAGCCCTCCACTTTGTCTTTAATGCTCTTTGTCAAGGTCAATGGTATTTCTCATCCTTGATATTGCGCAGCATTCACTGCTGATCCTGAATTGTAAACACATAGACTCATGATTATTTATAACTCTTTAAATAACAATGATAACCGGAATGATTAAAATACATTTGGTGATGGGATGTACTACAATGAATTGCAAACACTCTGTATGTCCTTAACCCTAATGATGATAAGAATTACACACATGTAAACATTCTAAATCACGTGTGCATACCAGATGTATTCTCTCATTGGAATATACTTCATCATAACAGTTTTATGGATCCTACGAATGAAGCTACATGTATTGAATGTCTAGTCATGTGCATTTATCATATCATCTGCATTTCACTAGGCAATTCATAGAGTGCCAAGTGGCAAGAAAATTTTTTAGCAAATTCAGCTAAATAAGAGAAAATAACTTTACCAAAAATGTGTAAGCCATGATTATCACAACAAAGTTACTGATTAAATAGTATGGTAGAGGTGTAATACATTTGATCTACTCAAGAGGGTATTTTAAAAAAAGGACTACAAATGTGTATGACAACAGCAGTGTTTCCGCTGCCATTCGCAAGAGCGTGAAATGGCAAATGAAATGTCTGCAGATTGGGAAATATTTTTCAACTATCCTTCGCCAAACTGGTCTGTGCTATTTTTCAGGGGGCTGATCGAGAGTGCAGTTAAAGCCGCACTTTTCAATCCCAGGTTCTCGCCAGTACGATGTTTGATTTCTATAACATTAATTACACAAACTGATCTCAACCTTTTATCACCTTTTGCTAATCCTG
Source organism: Ptychodera flava (assembly GCF_041260155.1). Lineage (NCBI taxonomy): Eukaryota > Metazoa > Hemichordata > Enteropneusta > Ptychoderidae > Ptychodera > Ptychodera flava. The sequence goes on along the minus strand of NC_091938.1, from coordinate 28,868,955 downwards.
CAAACAGAGTTTATACAAGCGTTTGATTGACGGTCAGTTTAAATCGCCAACGGTCACCACAAACGCTCGAATTTCCTAAAAAATTGTCTTCTAGTCGCGTTAGACTTTTAATATAACCACAGAGTCCGATCGGCAGCAACTTCACGCTGACCGCTTGGCAGTCTGTCTGCCTTCTTGCGGCCGGGGAAAACTAAAAAGTGGCATTTTCTGGAGCGTGTAACCTTGTGTTGCCTGTTTGGTGTCCACTAACACAATGAACGCTGCTATAGCTTTGCGTCCTTTTAAAGGGAGGCTCCACCTTTAAAAGGCAGAGAGACTTTTCAACATCCCTGGGTGGTTATTCTTTCCTTGCCTTAGTGTGCAGTCTCAGAAAACTATTATAATCAGTAACTTATGAAGTGATATGCCATGCTTTCAGATGGCTGCATGCAATGACCTTGTTATTTTATGATGACAAGTGCTTTGTAAACAATGCTTTTAACATAGTCAGGAAACACTGATTGCAGTGTATTTTCAAAAACTAAGCAGACAACAGCAGCCAATGACAGCAAGGGTGGTGAACAAAATGAAACCAGTGTTTCAAAAACATCACCTTAGGACACTACTGCAGCAAACTCAGAGGCAGCTATTAATGAGCACAGTGTGGTAAACTGTCAATTGGATGACGTCCTGAGCCAAACTTCATGCAAATGTTATAACCTATGCAAATACAATGACCAAGGCCTATCCACAAAACAATTACTCAGCATCGCAGGTGACTCTGGACTATCCAGAATACACATACAGGTACCTGCTATGGAAGATGACCCAGGCCTATCCTGAATACAATACAGGTACACATTATTGAAAATGACCTGGGTCTATCCTGAATACGATACAGGTACAGACTGTTTTTATTAATGATAGGCCTTAGTCATCTCCCATTTTGTATTCTATATAGGCCAGCTGATTCATCATACATGTACATACTGTGTGCATGTATGTGTATTGTGGATTGGCTTAGGCCATCCTCCATTGCATATATTATGTGTATTGTGGATATATGTCTGTGCCATCTTCCATACCATGTGAATGCATTTGGATTGAGGATATTTAGGCCCGGGTTATCTTCCATACTGTGTACATGTATTTGTGGATAGGCAGGGGTCACCTCCTGCCATGATGTGTACACGTACTGAGTAACACTGTATTGTGGATAGGCATTGGTCATAATATTTGCATGAAGATATATGTAGGCCCAGGATGTTGTCCTGTTGAATGTTTACCACGCTGAACAACAAGCAGCACACTGCGACATGCTAAGTCGTGTTCGAGTACAAGTAAGCAAAAAGATAATTGCACAGGTTGTCCGCAGAGTTGCAGGGTAGTAGTATACAACAAGCGACCTAGCGGCCGATATAGCTCTGCTGTGTTTATGTAGAAGTAACTATTTTTGACACATGTTGATGAAGAAGGTGGAAATCTTTGATAGCTCAATGCAATGGCCAGAAAAAAGTGGCTTAAATAAGCTGCAAAAATACACAATTTCATCATACTTTGAATACATCACATCGGATCATCCCTAAGAACATGTCAACCAAAGCTATCCGATGAGTAGTTTTTTGAGAATGAAATTTTCTGACCAAAAATTGCAACATTGCCCCAAAAATACAAAATTACAGATTTCATCAGAAATTCAATATATATTACTTAGCTCATCTGTAGAAACCTGTATACCAAATTTCAAAGCTATCAGAACAGTACTTTTTGAGAAACACACTTTTTGACCAAAAATGGAAAAATTAACCCAAAATTACAAAATTGCAGATTTCATCATAATTTCAATAAATATCATTAAGTTTATCTGTAGGAACCTGTATACCAAATTTCAAAGCTATCAGATGAGCAGTTTTGGAAATACACATTTTTTGACCAAAAATGGCATAAATTGCCCCAAAAATACAAAATTACAGATTTCATCAGAAATTCAATATATATTACTAAGTTCATCTATAGAAACCTGTATACCAAATTTCAAAACTATCAGACCAGTACTTTTTGAAAAAACATTTTTTGACCAAAAATGGCAAAAATTGTCTTAAAAATGCAAATTTGCATATTTCTGCACAATTTGAACAAATCTGAAATAGATCATCCCTAGGGACGTATGTACCAAATATCAAAGCTATCTGACCGGCAGTTTTGAAAAAGAAGATTGCCTTTAAAATACAAATATGCAAATTTCACCACGATTTGAACAAATCTGACTGTAGTCACCCTAAGTAAACTGCATATTAAATTTAAAAGCAATCGGACGAGCGGTTTCAGAGAAGTAGATTTTTTACCAAAAACAGCAGAAAATGCCCCAAAAATACAAATATGCAAATATCACCACAATTTGAACAAACTTAAGTGAGGTCACCCCAAGTGAACTGCATATAAAATTTCAAAGCAATTGGACTTGCGGTTTCAGAGGAGAAGGCAATTGTTGACGGACGACGGACGAGGACGGACGAGGAGGACGGACGAGGACGGACGACGACGGAAAATCAACCTATTTGATAAGCTCCGCGTCGCTGACAGCGGAGCTAAAAAGAAAGTGTACCAGGAATAGTTTGTTGAATTTCCATGAATAGTGTTTTAATAAGAGAAGAGTCAGCTTTTTTTTCTGTAAGACATATCAAGTGGCCAGACAGGACATTTTAAAATACATGTATACACCCAGTTTGATTTTGAAACTATTAAGCATTTACTGCTTGGACTACAATAGAAAGAAGCGACTGTTTACACCTAGTGTAGAAAATGTAATTACCAGTACACCTTCTTTAAGTGAACAGTTGGTTTAATAATTAGACTCTGTGATTGGAGAACTGAAAGCACTTGATGATTGAGGCAGAAGCTATGAATCTTTCAAAGGAAACATCTTGAAGTAATTACCCTGTCAATGATGCAATACTTGTGATACATCTTGATACATTTACAAAGTGCAAAATTAAGTCACATAAGTGTGTGGCACACAGAAAATAAAATTTGTTGTGAATGTTATTAAGAAAGCAGTTTGTTCCATAAAAAATAGTTGTTTATTTTCATTGCCACTAATTATCAGTCGGTCAGGATGAGTCCTACTTAAATTTTAAATCACAAATGTCCAATGGACCTGGTAATATATTACCTTGAATAGAAATGATTATTGGACCAGTTTAATGTCATCTTGCCACTGTAGCAATTGATAGGACCCACCTGAGTATATATATACAACTGTCAGTTGGATAAAAATCATAAATGCAATTACATGTAATTTTGATGGCTATAGTTCTGGCTAATCAATTTTGGTCTCAATTAGCCAGAATGGCTTAAGGGAAAATTTACCCAGTGGAAACACTGAACAGTGTAAGTACAAACCTGTGCCACACCAAGGACCCGTTGTCTTAGGAAAATAAATATATTGATGAAAGATTCCCTCAATTCCACAGGTTTTTGCTCTGCATTGATGACAACACCATCATCTCTGTTCAGTGTTGGCTCTCTGCATAGCCACACACTGTGTATATGCTTTGCAATGGAGGATGGTATTGTCACTATGTTGCTTTTCACCTGGTTGTCATTGCCCAGTATGCACTGCCTCAGCAAGGGATCTTGAATCTGATTGGGTGAAAAGAAACATTAACTTGAATCATGCAATGTAAATATTATCTCCTGCAAATTGCTGACATTAGTTTACATCAGTTCATTCTAAAACATGGCTTTTTATATGCAAGATAGGACAACTTGATTGTTTATGACTTCTGTAATTTTAATTAAACCTTTCATCACTGGTATAACTTTGCCCTAAACCCATTGTAATCACTGGTGATTGTGGACCTTTTTAAAGGAAACAGGTACATAATGTAGGTCAAGACGTGTATTCAAGCAAGTAGCAATATCTTTATATATTTATTTCAAAGAAAGACCAACAGGAACAAGTCACATTAACAGGCTCCATAAAATAAACATTATAATATGAATGCATGAAGTACAATAAACAATAAACAACAAACTATATGAAACCATAAAAAAATGTACAAATTTAAGCATGGCATTCTGACCAAGCATCTGAAACTTTGACAAGATAAAGTGTTGTCAATGGCAGGGTTGGAAATGCACAATTCATTTAAAGTAGCCATACATCTTTGAAGAGCCAAGTACCTAAAAACATCGAGTTTTATACTGCGAGTTCTTGTACATGTAGTTTACTGAGAAACATCAAAATTAATATGAAACATGATTGGGACAATCATACATATTATTCACATATTTGTATAAAAATATAAATAATCTCCAATGATAAAGAGGCTAAAGGTTAAAAATCTTGCAGAATTCTTCATAATTATTTCAGCTGTAAGGGTGCTATGTTTGCAACAGAGGAACTTCATGAATTTCATTTGCACTTGCTCTATTTTGTCCTGTTGAATTTTTTGCCAAGGAGACCACACTACAGACGCATATTCTGAAATACTTACTTGTATTAAAGTTACGTAGAGAGCATTGAGGGAGTTGATGTTGAAGAAAGTATTACAATTCCGCCAAATAAAACCGAGCATGTGAAAAGCTTAACTGATAACGAACGAGACATGTGCAGGAAATTAAAAATCAAATCTTACCTGATGAAGGATTTTGTCAAAGAGCAGTTATCAATCTTTTGATTCTTGTTCCTTCTAAGTTTCACATACATGTACCTCTGAGGCTTTACGACCAGGTTACGTGAGGTATACTAACAGCTGTAGGCAAATGTCAACGAATACAATTAGAATCTTGCAGATAGTCCTATTTCTCACCGTCTGTACAATGGATACTCAACTTTCTAATCATGGATATATGGGTCAAAAGATCAGTAAAATCATACACTCATTCATTATGTATTACCATGCTATAGACATCTCATTTAATTGGTGGAGCAGAACCATGTGACTGACCACAAATACACAGTAATGGTTTGTTTTGATGTCCATGAATATGAATAATAATGCTAACATTGTAACTTTTCATCAAAAATGTAAATTGTCAATTGTACAAAGATCATAATCAATCACAAAAACAAAATGAAGCACTTGTGGCCCAAGTTATACATTTTTTTTAAAAATCTCCAGATTTGCCAAATTTTTAGGGTGGCCATGACTGTGCATTGCTTATTACATGCGGCGATGCCTTGATGTGAGTGAATGACTGGTTTCCATGGTTACCAAGGCCAGTGAAGCCCTACAATGTTTTCGACATCTAAGTAGACCCTGAATGATAGATGTAAAATGCTGGTCGATAATGGTAAAACTGTTTGAAAATGTCCAGCACATAACTAAATGTCATACAGCATTTATAACCAGAGGCATGTAATAAAAATATTGTTGCCTGAATACATGGGTTTATGTGCCCTCGCAGCAGGAAACGATTTGCCATCCTGGCGTCTGGCAAATTGTCACCTGTTCTCTGGCACATAAACCCATGTATTCAGGCAATATTGCACAAGTTCTGGGGCTCCGTTGTCTTTCACATGGGAAATTTTTGTAAATCTTGATGATTTTCTAGGGTTTGTTGGTAATATCATGGAAATAACAGGCTCTGCCCCGACCATTAACGTTTATCTATAGGCTTTGGCAAGACTGAAAGCCAAAATAAGCATGCTCGCCAAGCCTTGTAAATTCTTGACTTTCCTCTCGCCCTTGGCCATAAATGAATAATAATGGTCAGAGCATCACCCATTATTTCTATAATATTAATTACATTAATCATTAATTAATTTTGTTAAAATATCTGTGATAAGGGCATTTGTGTACAAGAAATTAAATTTTGGAATTTCACCAAATGCACTACATGGATTATATGTGGCCTCTGTTCATTTACCTGCCAGCCTTCACCCTGAACCGGAAGTTTACAAGGTCCCGTTCGATTGATTTCCCTGAACGCTACATGTAAACAATAATTGTAGAGCGGACTTTCAGACCTTCAGAATGAAAATGATTATCAAATCTGTGACTCCATGAAAGTTATGCACCGGAGTTTTTATACACCAGTTTAGCATGGAGCTAGAAATGGTATTTGTTCCTAGCTCCATGAGTGTAGGTAAGGAAACTGTGAACACACACTCATGCTTACGATCCATGATACTGTACAGCATGTAAACCAAAAATTTCGTCAGTGCATGCACTGTCCGAACATAAAGCATACGGGCTCGGCACAGCTGCTTCCGATCCCTTGAGAACAAGCTTGATCTCACCATGGAGGTAATCTCTCCTTCTACCTCCATGATCTCACAGTGTGACCTCTATCCGTATGATACCTCCTGGCCGCTGATGCCATATCGTTTAATCAAACATCTCTGTACAGTACACTGAATCGCCAGCGTATGTAATGCTCCCGTACGTATGTACGTGTACGTGTTCCACATATGAAAAAAATCTAAGACACGAACACGAAAAAAGAACGTGTGTGACTAAGCAAGTACACTACGTAGCCCTGCGTACAGGTCTGTGTGTTCCCGGCGTTACGGCCTCCGCCACACAGACCTGTACGCATGGCGATACTTATACAGTGAATCATCAGGTTACCTCAGCTGACGAAAGGGGTAAAAACCCCAGCTCTGCGTGGCAGCAGGGCTATGTTTTACCGGCGTTATACGGCGGGAGGCCGTATAACCCCGGTAAAACACAGTCCTGCAGACCTGTACGCATGGCGATACTTATACAGTGAATCATCAGGTTACCTCAGCTGACGAAAGGGGTAAAAACCCCAGCTCTGCGTGGCAGCAGGGCTATGTTTTACCGGCGTTAATATACCCATGCCGTGAATAACCTGCGGTTTCGTGCAACGTTCACTCTTTCGATCCTCGGCGGTTCTAGCGTATGACCATATGTTGACACAACTGTCACACCACATATGATCGACAATACAACGAAATCAGTGCAATGAATATATCAAATTCAGTCAATTCGAGTATAATATGATCGAGCGTACCTCTGCGTGGCAGGGCTGTAAGTGTGTTCACCGTCCCTCCTCCACCCACCAGGGACGGTGGTGTGTTGAACACACAGTCGACTCGTGGCACGCACGCACAGCTACTAACATATTTTAATTGGCAGTACACAAGTACTTACGTGGGAGGATGGACTTCACAACTCGAGGCAAATAAGTTATCATCAGAGCTGTTACCCTACAACGGTGAGACTTGGCTTGAGTACGATGTATACGGCGCCGCGTTGAGTTAACTTTCGCCGAGGCCAAGGGTTTCATTCTGCATCCACAGTACCGGTCACCGCGCCGACCGTGTGCGGTCAGCGAAACATAGGTCCGCTTTACACATGTATATCCTTCCATGACAAGCAATCAAGTACGCCATTCTCAGCTTTATTTCGACAATACGTCAACGAAACTGAATGTTCAAATTTTACAGAATGCTTTATACAATATAAAGCAACACTTCTAACACATTAAGCTTTCAATTGTAGTGTTAATTTAGCTTCGCTACACTTGTTCTCATTTGCATACAACTTTGTATATCGCTTCTTGCACTAGATACACTGCAAGATCCGAGGTGCAAACTTTTTATAGACTACCCCCTCGCTACGTATTTAGGTGTTGCGAGTGTAGCGAAGGCTAGGAAAAGAAGTCTAATTACAGTGAAATATATCATGCGCAGCCTGTTTAGGATGGGACTATTTTCACATAGAGTGTCTGGTATGGAACAGTTCGATCTTCCCATCGATTTACATATCGTGAATAATTATTCCTTTCATAAGAGAAAGAAAGTTTAGAGTAGCGAAAGAGAGAGGGTCACCTGAACTTTGTTTGAAGGACCAGTGACCCCTACGAATAATATAAAAACTATACTAGGGTACGTTGGCGATGGATGAAAGCTAAAACATGATAATTTTCAAGATATGTTGAGGTTATGCATGTAGATATTCAGTACGAACACACCAGTAAAGTTGTAAAAGAGCAGTCGCGTCGTTACTCGCCAGAGAGACACCAATCCTGTAGCGTAGTTAAGAACGTGTAGCGAAGTGTAACCAAGTCTAGAAGTAAAATTTTGAGAAAATTGGAGAAGGGGGTGTAGCGAACGTAACGAAGTGTAGCGAGGTGTAAGGGGCTGTAAGATGGTCACTTTTTACTCGCCAGAGAGACACCAATCCTGTAGCGTAGTTAAGAACGTGTAGCGAAGTGTAACCAAGTCTAGAAGTAAAATTTTGAGAAAATTGGAGAAGGGGGTGTAGCAAACGTAACGAAGTGTAGCGAGGTGTAAGGGCTGTAAGATGGTCACTTTTTACTCGCCAGAGAGACACCAATCCTGTAGCGTAGTTAAGAACGTGTAGCAAAGCTCCAGTGAAGCTAAAGCTGCAGGTGTGTAGTCACCGATGTAGTCAGTAGGCCTTGAACATGAACATCTTTTATTTCAAATCTATAAGCTATGATATCAAACAACGAAGAAAACGTATTCGCGCCAAGTCTCTGACGTCAATATTTCACAGTGCGGTGATGATTCGATAGCGGCTTTCTCTTGTGAAAGCGAGGGTCAGAAATAAGAAACAAACAGACCATCTGTTAGAATAGCTAAAAATAGTCTCACTTTTCTAAAACCTGTGAAAAAACATTTAAACTTTTTGTCTATTCTCCCCGTCGGATTAATTTACTTGGTTCACTTTTTGGTTACAACTTTAATTGGACCAGTGAGAAGAGGTCATGCATGTATAAACCACCCTCTGCTTCAACAAATACTGATTTTGCCTATTTTTGTATTATTATTAATGTCAATTGTAGTGAAGACAATCATGTATACATTAGACGAAAGATTTAGAATCCTTTTTATACGAATATTAAGGTAACAGGGAGAGTACATAATGATTTTATTGAAAGACTTTCTGACCTTAGCTAGGAAACGTTCAATTTTTTTCCATGAAAATAGCATTTATAGCGAAACATTAACAGCTTCAAGTCGATACAGTATAATATTTTTTACCGTTTTACATTGCATAACAGCTTTAGGAGGGTAGCACTAATGGACCTTCTAATATAATATTCGATTTATTTACCGATGTAATCTTTTACGACTTAGCCGAAAAAGTTAAGTGTTTTTTACCTAGCCGTTAAAAACTCTTTTAAACTGTCAAAGGTTGCTTTTTTTAAATATATAATCAATTAATTATGTTGTCTTCATGTGAGAGCGATCAATCTGTCAGGTAAACCATTTACTGTTCGCCCATTTAGATGGCCAAAATATCAGTGGAGATCAGATACATACCGATTTGATTACGCTCATAATTTCTCATAAGTCAGGACACTTACTAACTTTGTACCTTTTCAAATAACTCACACGGTTGTGGTTTGACTGAGCCTTCTTTCTTTCACCAGAATATACGACCTACTTTTCAAACTTCAGTGATCATACTTTAACTTGAAAATAAGGCCCCTAATAATAATAATAAGATTAATCACAAGCCAAGTGCTGTGTATACATCTTACATATACTTTTTTCTGAAGATTAGTTTGTTACAGACCTGATAATTAGCGTTACAGCTTAATGTCGTCTTTAATATAGAAGTAACGGGTGACGTGCTGACCATTAACGCTTATTTATGGGCAAGGGCGAGAGGAAAGCCAAAATTAACGGGCGAGGCTTGCTAAGTTGGCTTTCCTCTCGCCCGTGCCCATAAATAAACGTTAATGGTCAGCGTGGAGTCTGTTATTTCAATTGTATTATCAACAAACCCGAAAAATCCGTCAAAATGTACAGAACTGAGTAGTGCGCGCGCTGCAAAACTTTTGCAAATCCGAAGATTTTGATAAAAGCGTCTAAACTTAATTGACAATGATAAGGTGGATACTCTGTATCGACAGGCGTTCTAGTAACTCTATGAAAATCCCATTAAGCTGTTTTCCAAATGGTCAATTTTAGTAGATTTATATCAACTGACCGAATCGTAAAACACAGGTTATGGTATTTCATTTATTAGATTTTGTCGGTAATGTGCATAAAGGAATCGCTGCAAAATTACCATAACTAAGAGTACCTTGTATAAAGCAATGACTGAAAGTTACCATCCTATGAGTCTACCATATTGTGATGACCGCACACTAGCGTTGTGGCACTGATAAAGAGCCTTGAGTGAAGATAGATCAAACCGTGTGCACGATTGTTGGGTTAGTTCCATATTGTTCCTCCGTGTGGCGTTTATGAAGTTGGCAGCAAATATCTTTTGAAAACTACTGTTTGAAATAGTGTTAGGAAATATGAAGAATATCAATAAATATAACATCATGTGGCAGATATCGCAATCCAAATTCACCGAAACGGTAACGAAAATAATAACTTTCTCTCATAAAACAGATCCAGGTAAAAATTAGCTCTTGAACGTAACAGTTACAAATAATGCAGTATTATTAGGATCAATCACCAACTTAAATATGAGGCGTCTCGGGACAGGAACTTTGACTCTCAAACTTTTACAATACGTTTTCGAGTACCACTTTTAGTGGTTAATTGTGAAGCTCACTGAACAACAAAAGTTTTTAAAGGCATTGTTTTGTGAAAATCGAAGCGATAATCTTTTCCTATAGACTTAACAAGGAGATGGCGGTCAGTTTGAATTTCTAATATCGGTAACTTTAAGGGAATTTGTTTCCATAGTACTATTACCATAGTACTTTGAGCCACAATTACTGAAATTTTCCTTGAGGAAAAATTGAGCAAAAGTTTGAGGTTTTTAATTTCGAAGCGAAAGCTACCTTAAATGTGTAACGTTGATTATTTGTTCTTAATATTTTGGTGATGATCTGGCGTGATATACGGCCACACTTAACAACAACATGCGGACATCCCAAGTCCGCCATCAACGGACAACTTTCATATTACTTTCATAATGATATAGCTGTCGTGAAACGTTGGTGCCAGTTAATAAACTTTAGTCCTTGTTTTCCACATCGATATTTTGGTCGTATTGAGGTTGAGAAGCAATCAGAAGAAATACAATGACGATAAGTATCACTCCTCTTTTTGTTGGCTATTTAGCCAAGCAGAGTCAGTGTTTGTGCGATTCGGAACAACATTTTAATTATTTGTACTTTTAAAGACTTGTATGCAACGGCTAGTTTTATTCAAGACAATTACATAAAAAGTGTGTGGTATGCAAGAACGTCATCAATTATTTTCGCAAACGTAAGAGTTTGTAATTATGCAGCTTCACAGCGAACATTAGCTAAATGTCGACGAAGGATAAGCAGTATACAGTGAATTATCGCTTTTATTAGTTTCGTTTTAATGACTCTATCCATTGCTTGACATTGCATGTTATTCAACTATATTGTTTGTTTTTACGCTGCGATAGTGTACATACTGGGCTGATTAGAAGACTGTGACACTTTATTCGAAATTTACCGAATGGATTCGTCAAGCTGGCTGCCACATCACTCCCAAGCCATTCCAAAAGACTAGCTTTTGTGTCTTTTGCAAAAGTGGTGCTAATGACGCATTCATATGACAGCAAATGTTCCTGCGCCGAGGCTGGTGCGTCGTCAGGTGTGAGAAAGTGTAACTTTCGGGTAAATCTAAGACGATGAAGTTTCGATGTATGTGTTTCATTAGTAAAGAACCGCCATATCTCAAGTTGCAGCGCCTCTCATACGTTAGATCTGACAATAAATTGTTGGCAAAATGCATTCACTCTGTAATCGTTCGTACCATGTTGTTAGAACAATCATCGCTTCATACAAGTTCGACAATCATTTGTCTTTAGGTTTGCGCATGCTCTTTACCGTTACAAACATGCGAGAAATTCAAAGCATGCTATTTTATTTTTGCATAATGTTGTAAAATACGAGATAAGGGCAGACTTGCGTATTGGCTGGTAGATGTGACTGTAAGGCGAAATAAGCCCAGTGATCCCGTCACCCTGGCATGGACGATGAGCGAAATGGGCCAGGACTTTAGTCCTACGCTCACATTGAAAGAATTCGCATGCAATATACTAGACCGAAGTGCTCCAATGAAGTTGGCGAGTAGATGCACGGGAAGATCACCGATTGTATGGTACCTGACAACAATGAATCGTTGAAAGGGAAACTGATAGGGTCGGTTGAACAGGTAACTCAATGAACTTAGCGCTCGTAGCCGATTAAAGATGTAAACAAGACCACATCCAGCCCTGCTGTGTTAATGTTGTAAAAATCGCTGATACATGTCGATTGAAACAACACCATGGCCAATTAAGTTTTACAAAATATTATTTCGGCGATTGCAACCTAACATATACAATACCATGTTATAAAGGAACGTATGACTAGAATTATTGGAAAATAACGCAATGTGCTCTACAGACACAGTGCAGCCAAGAGATCACGTTATGCGGGTGCAAAGAACCCAAGTGTACAAACGCTAATGGAAGTACACGTGTTTTACATGAAATTTCTGAGCGCTTGTGTGTCACCTTGTTTGTATATTTGTTCACCCGAATTCTGGGTTCAACCCTTTTGCAAAAGGTGAGCATGACATCGAATGGCAGTCCTGTCAACGATATGAAAACTTATTCTTGTCCACACACTCTTTGACAGAAACTCTATATCTACTCTTTATCAGAAAAGCTACACATCAATGCTGACAGGTCTACGCTGTTAAACAAACACTATGAGTTTGTTTCAAAAGGTCGCCACCAAAACAAATATTATTTATCAAATTGAACACCACAAATAAATAGAATAGAACGGTACGTCCCAAACATATAAATGAGAGTGTAGAGCTAAGAATGCTTTCACTTCTGTCTGAAGATTGTTCTAAGAGTAATTTAAGACCCGTCAGAGAGCTAGAGACAGAACATTTGTTGGCGTTTTGAACACGATATCAAAGCGATAAATTTTAACTAAACATAAACTTTTCGCCACTTAACTGTTGAGTAAGCCTACTTCATGCTGTCAGAAATTCTTCTTGCATAAAGGCAAACACCGACCCTGTCAAGAGGTGTAAATCAGAGCTAACGATCGTTACCCTGTGTTCAAGATTGAGACACCCAACATATGGCTGCTTTATAAGCTAAAGGTGAACAAAACCAATATTCTAATCTTAGGTAAGCAAACTACGTAAAACTGAATGAATCTTTTCAAAAACGGGATTCATAGCAAAACATGCTGTCTTGTGTGCAACGTGACCTTGAAGTGGCCGCGAGTGAACAGGATCTTACTCACGTGACTTCACTGAACCTGCAAAATCACACATTGCCAAACCAAACAGACTTTGGTCCCAATCTAAAAATATTACCATCTCTGCTCAGTAATATATACCTCCTAACGACGATTGTGCAAGCTTAAAAGTCTCGGTGAATTATTGGTAAAATACAATGCCTTTTAGGGCAGGTATAAAACCCTAAGTTGTAGTCATACCGCTCACCATAGCAGCTGCGTCCTGCAAGTGTCCAGCTGTTGTGGTAACACCGCGAATAATAATAATAATAATTAGGGGTTATTACATGACGCTTGGGCGAAACCGCGTCGTATTCGAGTGATGTGTCCGTACTTTGACGAGTTGCGCAGCCGTTGAACGAGTCAAAATGCGGACACATCACGAGAATACGACCCGATATCGACCAAACTTCGTGTAATAACCCCTTTATCATACATGCATACTCTGGTTATGACTGTTTTCATAAGGACGTTCCGAAATTCGCGACGAAATCGATAGAATCGACCTTGCTTGCTCCTCGCTGCGACTCATAAAAAGTTGGTTGCTAGGCATTGATAATGTGTTGATATTATTCCGCTGTTGGGCCATTCCACTTCAAGAGTGGTTAAGGTACACTTTTTGGTCGAACAATTTACATATTAAGCTGTCGACACAGGTTTTTACAATTTGAAGAACGTTTATTTCAAGGTTTAGTATAGCCTTAGATGAAAAACTTAGGCTGGAGTGTGTAAAATAAGTGTTTTTTCGTGTTTTGCAACATACCTGATCCCTTCGTGAAAGTTATGAGGCCCGCCAAAATTCGGGTCAAAATACTTGAGCCGGTGTTTGATTCCAAGCGAGGTTGAATAGCTCAAAGCCTATGTAGTAAACAGCTCTTTACGACATCAATGAATGCAAAGAGGACATAGTAGCCGTACCAGTCAGTTTATCTCCAAGAATTATTTATGTCCTTAGATGTCAAATATGCCGAATTTACCATCTTAAAAGGAATTTATGAGTGGATTAGGCAAAACTTGAAGTGAGTACATTGTATAGCGTTGTAACTCGTTCATGTATATTGCAAATAAAACTAAAGATGTGGCCCTGACCCGTCACATGGCATGCGTCCACATACTTTCCATGGTGTTGGTGTGGGTGAAGGTTAGGGAATCCACAAAATGAAGCGAATGATTGACGTTGAAAGGAGAGAACAGAACTGAGGGGACCTGGACAACGAAGAATAAGCTCTCCATTCATCAGGTGTGGATGTCACTTGTTCAACATTTTTCAGCCCCCTCCATTGACCCAACACTGACATAATAGCATATGGTAGCATATTTAGGGACGTTCTATAAATTAATCAAATACTTGAGCCAGTGTTTGATTCCAAGCGAATTTGAATAGCTCAAAGCATATGTAATAAAAGGAAACTTAGAAAGGAATTTATGAGTGGATTAGGCAAAACTTGAAGTGAGTACATTGTATAGAGTTGTAACTCGTTCATGTATATTTTGTTTCAGTACATACTATACGGCATATGAATAAAATGTTTCAAAGGTATTTACATCGTCTGCTCGTATATTTTCGTTACTGTTTGCCTAAATAGAACTAAACTTGTTTAACAACCTAAACGAAAGTTTGATTTTCTCTTGAATATCTTAAATCGTATCCGAAATCTTCAAGGACCACGATCATTACCTGTAATCTCACTGTACAAATTGGAAATATAATATTTGCACCTTTTCTCTCCCGAGTATTTTCAGTATGGTTGGATTGTTGCGGCTCTTTTATGTCTATATACGATATCATTCAATACCTAGATATCTAAACTCGTCAACTGGACAAAGTGTACAACCCTACCCTGTCAAGAGGTGTAAATAAGAGCTAACGATCGTTACCCAGTGTTCAAGATTGAGACACCCAATATACGGCTTCTTTACAAGCTGAAACGTGAACAAAACCAATATCCCAATCTTGGGTTAGCAAATTACCTAAAATTGAATGAATCTTTGCAAAAAAGGGATTTAAGCTAAACATGCTGTCTTATATGCAACGCGACCTTGAAATGACGACGGATGTAACCTATATTTGCCAAAAAGCCGTAGCTGCTCTATACAATGTTGCTTGTCTACTAAATGCACTTAGTTGGATGTTATTATTGATTTTCCCGAAACATCGTCAAGTAAAACCTTGATTTGACGGAAGTTGCACCGTATCTAAAATGTTGTGATTATCAGGAAGTCACTCATGTGATATCATTTATTTAAGGCTTCTGCATTCATGAACGATTATGTAATGTGTACAAGAAGAGCAAGAAGATAAAAGCCAAGAAAAATGGCAATTCTAATTAGTTTAAATGATTAAGATGATTAAGAGTAAGAATTAATTACACACTAAACAGACATTTTGTAATTTGAAAGCAAAATTATTTGGCATTGCCAAATGTGTTGGTGTGGGTGAAGGTTACGGAATTCACAAAATGAAGCGAATATTGACGTTTCAAAGGAGAGAACAGAACTGAGAGGACCTGGACAACGAAGAATAAGCTCTCCATTCATCAGGTGTGGATGTCACTTGTTTAACATTTTTCTTTATCCTTTAAGTTAACAGCCCCCTTCATTGACCCAACACTGACATAATAGCATATAGTAGCAAATTTAGGGACGTTCTATAAATTAATAAAATGCAAAGTTTACTGCTCAGGAGGCAACTGCTGCTGATATGTGCCACTTGGAACGCACAAACAAGACACAGCAATGAGTACGTGCCAGTAACAGTATATGGACTTTACATTGACAGCCAATTTCTTTCACTTCTGGAGTTAATTCACTATATCACTCGGTTGAATATTTATAATTAATGTAAATTTTGTGAAATCTTCCACAACTGTTGTTCACATTTTCAATTACGATAGCAATGAAATATTGCATTTCGTACATATTGAGTGATGAACACGTCTATATAAGCTGTATTATGATAGAAAGTGAACACATATAGTTGGTATTGTGAAATGAGCACCAAACGACAAACAATTTAAACACAAAGAACACAAAGTATTCAACATATAACCACACTTTTGAGTAACTGTGCAAATGTAACAATTGATATGAGCGTAAAGTAAACCAATAATAAACTTTGCACAACAAATGAGCAATCAAAATGAAATAAAAAAATCGTGTAAATTGTGACACTTCTATTCATCATTTCCCGTAAGATTCTAAGCCCTTATTCCTAACTCTAACCCAAAAATAACTATCGCCACTTGGAAACGCAACCTCTGACCTCATTTCCATGAGTATGCGCACACACTCTCGAATTCATCACTTCTTGCAATACCACTTGTACATTGTTTCCCAAATACGTTCTTCATGATGTTAAGATAATTAAGATGGGTGCAAAAGTTCCTTGAGTGAACAGGGTCTCAATCGTGTTGCTTTACAGTACGTGCAAAATCACACGTCGCCACACAGACTTTGGTCCGCATCTAAAATATTAACAACTCTACTTAGTGTTGTATACTACTTAACGCTGATCGTGTTTAAATATTGGTTAATTATGGGTAAAATAAACGCGTCTTTTTAGGCAGGTATAAAACACTAAGTAGTAGTCAAACCTTTCCTCATAGCAGCTGCGTCCTGCAAGCGTCCGGCTGTGTTGGTATCATCTCCAATTACACAGCGTACTTGATGCCATGAGAAGACCTTAAATCGTACTGTCCAAGCTTCATTACGAGTTCATCCTGCAAAGGTAGATGTGGGTCATTATTTGTAACCATACTGTTCTATGTGGGTCATTATTTTAACCATGCTGTTCTATGCTATGTAACAATTAATGTTGGAAGTTGTGAAATGTTCTTGCTATTTTCAAAACAGCTTGGAACTTCTCTTTGCTTGGGTGATAAGGAAAACTTTTCAGGCGATAAAAGTAACGCCAACTTGATTTATTACAGATCCTCTCCTTTGATAGATTTTCCGACAGTTTACACAATATGGCATTCACTTCGCACAGTCATTCAGTAAAAATTGCAGCACGTCCAATGAAAAACTCACCTGTACATTTCACCGACGTTTACCACAAAAGATATTATGTTTTATTTCATGTATGATCAGTGAAAGTTGCCGAAAGGAGGCCGTAAAGATATATTGCATAAAGATAGGTTGGCCACATCGGCCTTCGCTATATATCGAACCATACATTGTATTTTCAATTGTACGTGCCAGGCTTCGGGTTGGCTAGACTACGGGCGGTCACTCTGCGCTATCATCTCAAAACGCGCGCGTTAGTGAAAACGTCCTGAGGAAAATCACTTTGTCCGGTACATGTGGTGAGAAATTTGCCTCGTGAGGCAAGCATGTTGAATGTTTTGCTCGAGAATGTTTGCACTCGAGAGTAAAATGGCTTAGGATGAAATTTTGCACGGCTAATTTTTCTCGTGTGCGGCAGGCTTAAGTCCCATTAGACTACGTGCGTTTACAGATTCTATCGATCAAACATTGGATTTACATTACTGTAGACTATATCACCGATTACGATACTTCACCTCGGATTAATATTAGGATTCATATTAGGATAATAATATTAGGATTCATTTGTTATTTTGTCAAAATCTGTGTACTCCAAATCTGTTTTTTGTTGCATCCGCTACCCGAACGTTAGTAAACTTTGAGTGTATTCATCATTCTATATCGTATATCTATAAGTTTTCAACTCAGTACTCCGAGGTTTTAGATATCTTATAGTGTATATGCTTTAACATTAGTCTATACGGCAATTCGTGTCGCTTTGACTTAAATTGATGCAAAATACATTGTACGAATGCAGTTGGCAGTGTTTTAATTGTCTTAAACGTTTTCCTCATTACTCAAACAAGTCTAAATTCGAAGCTCACTGAAATTTACTGTATACGAGAAATTGTGCTATTGATCATTTCAGCGTTAATTTTTATTAACTTTCAATGAGTAGACAAAAATTTACAAATATGTGTTCTACCCCATCATTTGGTAACTTGTTATTCTTTAAAGATTTGATACAGTACGAGAAATCTCAAGGGCTTTTTCGGGTAAATTTGGACGCAGAATTACCTGTTAAATTGGGTTCGTTAGGGAGCGTTCAGTTATTATGGCCGGGGGTGGGCCGGCAAATTCTTCCTGCGCATCAAGCAAAAAAGTGAACCCCCTACCCATTGCACCAAAAAATTGATGACACCCCCTTTTAAGATAAAAAATTCCATGACCCTTGCTTGAGTAAAGCTGCACACACAAACACCTGGGGGGGGGGATAGAATAAAAAAAAAGATTCTCAGATATTTTCAAATGACCCTCCTTACAAACTCACAAAGTGTTAATGTTCAAATTTCCCCTTCTGACTTGCTATAATTTTGAAATTACCCCTCAAAGGGATTGGACAGAAATTACACGTGGATCTCAATATTTTTGCGGAAGCATGTGTGTACAAAATTTTGATATTTGGATTTAATTGATGATCAGCTGTTGATAATGTTGATTCACTATATATGATAGTGTATGAGAAAACTATGTAATACTTTTCCAATATAAAACTATATCTATGCATTTATAGATGTTTGATAATTGACATAAATGTACTTACAACTGGTATGTGGACAAAAAATTTGACTTTAGAATTTCATCAAAAATGTTCATCCACTATACATAGGAATCTATGATAAAATT
Organism: Ptychodera flava; assembly: GCF_041260155.1. Lineage (NCBI taxonomy): Eukaryota > Metazoa > Hemichordata > Enteropneusta > Ptychoderidae > Ptychodera > Ptychodera flava. The sequence continues at coordinate 28,850,115 of NC_091938.1, read as the reverse complement.
GTGAATAATTTTTTTCCCAATGAAAAACTTGCTATACTTGTGCATATACAGACGTTGAATAATTAACATAATTGTACTTGATTAGAATATGATGGTTAAAGGTGCATATTATGTGTACAAGAAATCTGATTTTGGAATTTCACTGAGTGTTCATCCACTATACATAGGAGTCTATGAGGAAACTATGAATAATTTTTTTCCAATACAAAAAAGGTAAATCTGTGTATTTATGTACTCTTGATTATTAATATTAATGTACTTGATTAGACTTGGGTGGTAACAAATGGATATGTGTGCAGGAAATTGGATTTTAGAATTTCACCTAAAAAGCATTATTTAACTTTTCATGGTACTAGTAGTCTACAGGTAACTGTATAAAACTTGCCATATGTCTAATATGTAAGTAATAGGAATTGTTCATTGCACTCAGTGAGCTCGATTTACAATAAGACAAGCCTCAGAGTTGCCAAGTCAAGATGTTCATGTGACAGATAATTATACTTTTGTTCAGATTTACAGTTAAATGACTTCAGAGAATGAAATCATGCAGTGAATCATTTTTATCTCCCAGAATATTTCTGGACACTGAAACTGCTTTTTGACGGGACGGATACTTATGAAAATTAAGTGACCCCCTCTGAGCTGTTTGAAAAATACATGACCCCCCCTTTGTAGTTTTCAAATTTGAGGTGACCCCTGGATTTTGCCGGCCCAACCCGGCTGTAATAACTGAACGCTCCCTTAATTGAAGTAGTCGAATTTTGTTCCTTTTGGAGGGAATGGTTTTGACGTGAGATGAATACATATCCAATATTTTAGCGTGCCGCATAATAACGTATAGGTGTCACGATTTCTGTTGTATGTTTGTGTAACGACAGATTGAAGCCTTTCTGTTACTGCTCAGATATACTTGTTATGTAGATATGAAAGCTTGCAACTTTATACTTTCCAAAACTTCGGATCCAGAGTTTCCTTTTTACGAAGCGTTAATTTTATATTTAAAGTTTAATGTTAACAATACAGTCATCGTGTTGAAAATATAGGTAAGGTGTCAGAAAGTGTTGGGCAGGTTTTTTAATTATCTAGTACCAAATTGTGCATGGCAGCCACTGATTGTTCTTCTTGATCACGAAAAATAATGTAACTTGCAATTTTCCTTTGGACGTTTGAGCAAGTATTCTATTGTTCAAGTGTTGCAATTTCAAGGTCCGTAATTCATTAATTGCAAAATTCATTTTCTCATTTGGACTAGTCCTAGAGACGTGCTTTAAAGTGTATACCGTTTCCTCGAAGAGACCCTGAAACAGTTTGAGGGGCTCATTACTGTATAAAGACGGCCTGATAAGTTTCAGGTAGGTTTCACGGACATTCCACCGTGTTGAGTTAATTTGGCAAAAGTACCGGAAAACAACTAGGTGTATGCTGGCAATATTATCATATTCTGCTTCTGAATGAAATCTGCGCTCTCATTACAGGCTGATTAGGTGTTGGCAGTGAAGATATGGTTCTGACAAACTTGCTCATTACCGCGTTGTTGATGTGGTCAGCCAGCATTTCCTATGGCACAGGTAAGGACATGCATATATGTGTACACCGTTTGTCATTACTTTTAAAACAGTTTGTGGCCACAGTGTACAAATAGCATGCAAGAAGTGATGACGTCAAAGTTGCCTTTGTACACACGGAAATGATGTCAAAGGTTACCTTCTGAAAGGGGCGATAAGGTATTTTTGTGGTGGGCTTAAAAACTGAGGGGGAACATTGAAAAGAAGGGTCCCAATTTTCACGATTATTCCACTCCCTCTTACACAATTACGCTATCCCACGTTTTCTTCAGCCATCCTGTTACTTATGTTGAAGGCAGAGTTCATAAAACATAAAGAGAGGTATTATGATGCGAGGCGCCAAATGTAAAAAAAATAATGTAGACAATAACGCATTATTTCAGAGATAGAACAGATGGAAAATGTATAAAGAGAGGAATTTTGAATACTTACATACATACATACATACATACATACATACATACATACATGCATGCATGCATGCATGCATGCATGCATGCATGCATACATACATACATACATACATACATACATACATACATACATACATACATACATACATACATACATACATACATACATACGGTTTCGGGGAATAGCAATGTGTTTCTGGTAACACACGGCCCCTCGGGATAAAAGACGGGCGCTATAGCCCTCATGACCAGATAATAGGTGTCAATAAACTCCTCCGCTGCATGCATCATTCACATAACGTTTCGTGTATTATCGTAGATCCGTGTCCAAAGTTTTGACAGAGGAGGGTCTGCAATGTTGCGGTCAATGACTCTTAGATTGACATTACTTGTCAAACAATGTGGAACAACAGAAATGTTCTAATTGGAGGGAATTCTGTCTATAATCCAAAGCTAAGACAGAAAGGATTTGAATTAATATTTGATTTACTTACCGAGGAGGGGTATCTGTCATGGGAAAAATTAGCCAAAAAAGCCTCCAAGGAATGGAGCAATCACATGTCTCAGAGTTAGGTTGCCAGAGCCATTGCTGGTTGAACAGGTGTTTAAAGATGAATACGAATATGTGTTTTTTAATTGTAACTTTCGACCCTCCCACAAAGTTACCAGGGAGAGCATCAGAAACGCCAGTAAAGAGGAATTAAGTCCAATTAATGAACGCTATTATGAAAGAGAATATGACTTTACTGGACCATGGTCTCCCATGTATAGTCTACCATTTAAGGTAGCCACAGACACAAAAACACGTGAATTCCAGTTTCAAACTTCTTCATCATATTCTGTACACAAACTACGATCTATCTAGAAGAGGCATGGACCAATCACCGCTGTGTTCATTCTGCCAAAACAGCAACGAGACACTAGATCATCTTTTCTACACCTGTAAATTCACTGAGACCTTCTGGAACGAGTTTCAAACATTTTTCGAGGAATCTCTCAGTTTGTTCACTAGACATAACTTAAATGAAGTGCTCTTTGGTGTTGACGGTTACTCTGACATTCATAATCACTTGCTACTGTTAGCCAAAAGACACATCTATGCCATGAAAATGAAACAGAGTAAACCACACTTTGCAGCTTTTATGTTGCAAGTGAAATTCAACTACCATCTAGAGTACGAAATAGCTCTGGAAAAAGACAAACTAGAGAGACGTTGCAGCAAATGGATTTCAATTTTACACAAAATTGTAGATAACTAAGCACTGTACTTCATTTTAATTTAAGTTCATGTTACTAAAGAAAATGTTACCAATAAAACAATTTATATACAAAAAAAGGGGTTTGCCAAAACACATGGCGTTGCACTTTTCATGGGAATAGGGATGTCATTTGTGAAAAAATCTATTAATCGCGTCGCATTCTATCATAATCTTAAATAGTTGTGTGGCCACTCTGTCAATTGACATTTTCAAAATCGCGTACCGTTTTTAGTCTTGCTCAGACAACAACTCCATTTATTGCTGTAATGCCACAACTATGGCTTAAAGGCCTGCGAAATATAAGTCGTTTACCTTCACGATCGTTCAGAAAACCCCCTTTGAATCGGAGATGACAGCTATCAAACATCCTATGTGAGAGAGATGAAGGAAATCAGGAAAGGGGTAATCGAAATGAATCGTAAATATCTTGATAGCTGGGTTGCTTGATGGTCCTATTGTTCGTCAAAGTGTTCTTTGAGAACATAGGATCATGTTCTTCATGAAAGAAGCGCAAAGGTTTGAATATTACGGCCTCCAGACGGCCGAAAGTAGTCTAAAGTTATTCAAACAATGCTAGCAAACCTTCAGTGACTGCAACCTTATCGATAACTTAGTTCGATCGGTGATTAGCTAATCGTGGAAATAATATTATGGTTAAGCTTCGCCAAGGAGTAATATATCTTAGATTCCCTTTGCATGCATTCAATGCCTTCAATGGTTTACAGTGTGGACGAAGGTTTTAGTGTCCACAAAATGAAGGGAATGATTGACGTTCAAAGGAGAGATCTGAGGAGATTTGAACAAAGAAGAATCTAAGCCCTCCATTCCTTGGAAATAATAGTGGAATCTGGAAGAACAGCAAAAATTAAAGAACAGGCGGGGATATCGAGACCGATTACTCCGAACACCTTGCGCTCGCTCCGTTCCGACAATTTGTTCAGGTAGCCCAATTCCTGGTCCCACTGTGCTTCAGACGACACGAAAACTAAGCTGTCAGAAATTGTAAAGGTGATAGAAAGAAAGTGTAAATTTATTTTATCTTAATGTTATTAGGTAGTTAGTGCTGCATTCACAAGGCGTCTGTGTTTTGCGTATGGCGATTTTGACATCATCACTTCTTGGCTATATAGCACTTCTAGAAGCACAGTTGCCACGTTTATTGTTGGTCTTTCATTTGATCTTGATATTAGCGCCGGCGATGGCTTTGCTACGTAAATATCTGTTGACATATTCAGCAAAAAATTAAATTGGCACAAAAATGTACTTGCTAAAAATTCAGGTTGTAGAAAAGCGCTTATTTCTTTTTCTGTTGATTCGAAATGTTGTTATTACTGGATTAGTGGAATGTTATCGCACATCTGCAAGCATGTCAAATGCGGATAAAATACCATTAATTATAAGCTTTAGATTTCCTACATCACTTACGCGATATTCACCTATTTGTTAAACACTATTTTACGATAAGCGAGCAGAATTGCAGTGCAAATATGTTGTAAGGTATATTTGAATACTGTTCATATACAACTGCATCGCTTACTTCTTGAAGTAGAAACGGAGAGAGGTATTGGAACTTTTAAAATATTCATTTGTCCTACCACATTTGGGGCCTTTTTGAAGCTTATAAAGTAAATAAAGTTTTTTTCCAGCTTAGTTTTGTGAAACTCTGATTTTTTTTACCCGCAAAAATACAGATAACACAGGGATGTTGGCTATTTTGAATATTAGATATCTGTAAAGATCGGGTAATTTGTTTCTCAAGTATCAAAATTTGTAAAGTAACCTCGATTTTAATTCATTCTCGATTTCGAAAGATAATAGTTGAGAGCTTGTTTGAGTTAAATTTGAGCGAAAGTTTAAATATACACAGTTACCAAGTTGCAACTTTTAAATCTTTTATTTTCGAGGCACGAAACACATTAATATCAATGGAGAAAGAATATGTTCAGACACTGTCTTCATCTTGAAACCAGTAAAGTTTTTAAAATCTAGAGTAATCAGCTGTTTGGTCTTATGGCTAACGCTGTATTGTAGAGGCCCCGGGGAAACGTTTCAACGCAATAAGTAATGTTGGCCCGCATTTTTTGTCATAAATCAATCGTTTGACCACTCTGTTGCTTGACTTGTCTTTTGTCGGTGGTAAATCGGCCGTCCTTGAGAATTAAATCTTGTATTGTAAATAAGTTACATACGTGGCCACTTTACTGTTGATTAAGCCTACTTGATACAGTCATAAATTATATTTGTTCAGAGACAAAACCAGCTCTATCTGGAGTTATACATGAGAGTTTACTATCGGCACCTTTTGTTAAGATTGAGATAAAATGTAACATTACAATGCACTCGTCCATGTACAAGTCTTGTACTTAGTTTGAAAATCATTACAATTGATTAAAATTTTCCCAGACACACTCTCTGCATTGGACACACAAGTTTGCGTGATGCTTTCCCAGTAATTCAATAAAAGTTTGTTGCCTAAATAAATTAATCACCGCGTAGAGGGTTTAATGAATGGAAATGGTATCTTGTGTCTCAATTTTTTACACGGGGTGCCAATCGTTAGCTCTCATTTAGAACCCTTGGCAGGGCGTGTTTTGTCTTTATAACAGCAGGATTTCTGTCTGTATCAAGTAGGCTTGATCAACAGTAAAGTGACCATGAGTGTAATTAACAACGAAGATCATTGGTGAGTACACGATTTCTTCAGACTAAAGTAAAGGATTAGAAAACAAAAAGCCTTGGTTGGTATGAAAAAGATCGTAAAACCCCTTCTCAAGAAATTGAAATTAGCACTAGCTTAAGTAACAAAGTCTATGCGTAGTTTGATTGACAAGAGCCACGTTATCGTCTATATAGAAACGCACCTCATAAAATTACAAACCCTTCTCATTGCAGAAGTATGCCGATCAACAACGTGTCAAAATGGAGGGCAATGCATTATCGCAAACAACGACGATGATGGTGCAGTGTGCAACTGTTCGATGACCGGTTACAGCGCACCTATTGTGAACGTGGTTTGATCAGAACATCCGACATACCATTATTGGTCGCAGGGAAGACATACGCCCTTACACTTTATGCCAAACCGGCAAAAGATCTCATCATTATCCTTCGTAGTGATGACGTCACCTTCAGCCCGAAAAGCGTTGCCATAACCCATTCTACTGACTCTGTCGACATACTAGTAAACCCACAAACATCAGGGCACTTAGCAATCAACCTACAGTTATTCGGTTCAAGCGCACCCGAATATCCAAAAGACCAGAAGATATTTTTACCGGTTTTCGATTCAACCCCTGGGGTATCTGCTAAAATGTTGTCAACATCTGCAATTGACTATAAAAACTTTGAGTTTTGGAACGGAGATCACCTATTCACATATAGACCACCGATGGTCCCAACGTTGTGACAAGGGCGTATGTTTATAGTGATGGCTATGATTGGTCATCGAACGGGGGCGTCCTCGGCTTGTCTTACAAGGGAAAAATTCAGCTCATGACCGCAGTTGAAGATCCAGAACGGGTAATGCATATTATTAATCCATTTATGCATAGTATTTGCCAAGTTCTTTCATCTTTTTCCTTGCTATGTCAGCGAGGGAGTCACACAAGGTTTCAAGGCTAGACGAAAGAAACACTTTACAAATTATACGTAATAATGATTGACATTATATGCTGAGCAACTTAGGAAGATAGATAAAGACGACGTTTTACATTGTAATCAAACATAAACACGGTCATTGGTGAAAAGATGATGCAAAATTGCAACTTTTAGTATTTTATCATTATTTCTGTTCTTTAGGGGTGGCCCATTTCGAGGGGGGGGGGCTTGAGGAAATGGGTATGGCGACAGTTGTTTTTGCTTTAAAACGATGTTTTACTACAAGAGTCAAAGCATTTTTTAAAATACAAAATAATTCAATCAAAATCTTCTAAAATAAGCCGTTTTTAACATTAATTATATGGAAATACTCTGTGTCTTCACACATGCACATGAACATATAGCCAACGTATGCAACCTTTCCAATGTTATTGTCTGATGTAAAGCACATGACTTGTAAAAAATCCAGAAGGTGCTGACTGGTGTGTACACTGCTGTGACAACATGGCATCACACGGAGACTATTGAAATGCTGTAGGTCTGATATGGGCTCTGAAAATGCTCTTGGTCTGTTATTGACATAAACATCCTGAAAAAAACTTTTTGTTACATTAAAAAACAAACAATTTTTTTTATCAATTGAACTATCAAACTTAAGCTTTTAGAACAGGCTGAAGGTATTATCCTAAGTGTTTTGTGAGCATAGACACTGCCTTCTTCAATTTTTTCCGACATACCAAAGACAGCTTGTATGATCAGTCAGTGGAATCTGTATGTTACGTTATTTAGAAATGTTATAGATTTTCTAGCGTTATGAAGCTGCAGGTATACCTGGTTTGATCGCGTATTGAGATCATTGTTTATGTAAAGCATAAATTGATTTTTTGGTGTGCTGGTTATTTGTTGTTGTAAAGGTTAGTTTGTTTAATGTTTCTTGCGTGTTCTGGGAACATTTTGTTTTGTTTTATTTTCCATACAATTTTTAAAGTAACAGTGCATGTACTGAGTCAAATCTCGTGTGTATGCCTTGAGTTGAATATGATGTTTTTATCAACCTGTTTTTAAGTCGGCCATGTACCAGGCTAGGACAAGGGTGTAGTATATTTTAGCAATGTGAATGGCATATTAGATACACCTCATGTGTATGGTTTACCTTCGAGCTGGTATCTTGCAATGTCGTTTTTCATTAATATTTTTGTCATTTTCTTTAGTTTTGCTTTAAGGTTCCAAGACACGAAACTGACCTTTTCAAGCTAACAATTCTCTAGTGGTTAATAAGCTCACAACCCCCGTAAATTATATATTTTCGGAAAGCGTAGATATAGGGGAACATTTTGGTTACAACAGTGTCACCATTATTTTAATAACTATCATGTGACAGGTAATTTGATATAGAATAATGTCTTATGGCAGAAAAATCCTGTCTGATTTTCCAACCGCCTTGGATGAGTTAGACTGCATTTATAAATAACGATTAGGGGGCTTGAGGAATCGCGCTTAAAATCTTATATTTTTTCAGCTCCCCCTCAACACCCTAAGAAATTACAAATCCCCCTCTATATGATCAAAAATTTTCAAGTCGCCCCCAACTATCACAAGCCAGTATATTTTTAAAGGATGTGTGCGAAAAAAAGAAACACATATAGTGCCTTTCCGCTCGCATATGTTGAACAATACCTGTTATTAACAGTTTGTAAAGTCATATTCCTAAGGTAAGTATTTAAATTGATTCATTTTTAAACGCATCAGTGAACGTTTTGAATTTATCACTCTAAGCCAACTTGAGTTAATCCAACTCTGGCCAGGTCAATTGCTCCTGCCAAAGAGCACAAAACGATCATGAGAGAGTAGGTAAATCAAGAATTCTGGATAATTGTTATACTGTAAAAATGAGCACAGTGACCTAGGAAGATTTTTGTTCAGAGGTACGAGATATACATGAAGTAGATGCTACTCAAAATTGACAATACTGGAAGGTTAAAATATTCCATCAAATAAATGTTATAATCTCTGAAATTATTGGTGTGATAATGGCAAATTTGGCTGGAAAATAAATAATTCCATTTAGTCACATATGTTTTCATTTAGTCTCTACTGTTCAAAATTTTACTTTTGTATTATTTTATGATGTTACCAGGCTCAAGTTGGCTTTTTATGACAAATCATCCATGTTTAGATTTTTTCAAGATAAAAGTCATTAAATGTGACAAAATGGTTCTAGATTTTGTTAAATTATTACTAACATTACAAAAATTAGATGACATAAAAATGGTATTAATTTTTCATTGAATTCCCTACAAAAAACGTGGAATTATAAAATGTGAAACGTAAAATACGGATAGTTTTCAATCGGATTCGAACCCACAACATACGGCATCAGTCGCCAAAAACCCAAAAATTTTCAAGTCCCCCCAAAAGGCAAAGCAAAATTTTCAAGTCCCCTCTACTACCCCGAAAATTTTCGCCGCCCCCATGAATTCCTCCAGCCCCTAATCGTTTTTTTGTGAACACAGCCTTATCACCAAGTTTTACCAATTCTTTTAAGTCTTCAGGACCCATTTCCTTCAACCTCGTTTGCCTTTGTTTTGGTACGCCCTTGACCATTTGCTTCATTTTAAATAGTTCCCGCACCCATTCATACTTTCCGTAGCCACTTAAACAGAGTACCACTTGTTTCAATCAAGCAGTCAAAAGTAGTGACCATAATATCACCCCTCATATAGAATGTCTCCTCGTCTGTATGTTTGCAAGCTCTACATTTAGCTCTGTATGACTCTTTGGTGAGCTCGTACTTCCTAAGCATAGCCAATTTTACCTTATTATAATCTAGGACTCCGTTTTTCTTCACCGAGAATATGCCTCCTTGGCCTTACCAACTAGAGTCGGAGCCAATTTCGTAGTCTAAATACTTCTAGGGCAACTGTTCGTTCGAGCTAGCCTCATGAATGTACGCATGTGTGTCAACATTGTCACCTCCTTTGAACTGAGGGAGTTTAGCAGTCCAATCATGAAACTCACGATAGACGTCATGCGACTTCTTCTTCGCTTTTAACTCCATTTCTTTAATTTTGAAACAGTGTTCGTGTTTTTCTCTTTCTTGCTCGTGTTTTTTCTTTTTCCACATTTATAAACATACGTTCAAATTCTAAACGCTGCGCCTGATTTGCCAGCTCATGTTTATACAACTCTAATTTGAGCTGAACAAGCTCTTTTTGATGCACAGGGTTTTCAGCTAATTTCTTATAATTGAAACCGCCTTTTGAGCTATAATCATCTTTAGGCTCTGTCTTAACTTCCGATCCATCTTTGCCTTATTCCGTACTGGGAAAACGTACTTCAGCGTCAGACATAAGATCACCAACTCGTTAGCACCCCTTTCATACGGCCTTAGTGGATGATATACAATTATCTGCTTCAAATAGAATGTAATGGTATCAAGGACCTGTTTTGCTGATTTCCACTTAAACTATTGTATAGTTCTTAATCGAATGCGAGTATTTCCATGGTTTTGTTGTAGCCGCGAATTCAAATACGATGGGGTTTCAATCGTGTTTGAACTCACAACGTACGGCACTCAGTCACCTAGGGAAGAAGCCACAGACAAAACCGCTCAGCCAAATCCCTAATCTCAAAAAGATTGGTTCAATAACCGAGCTTACTTGTTACATATTTTCTGACTGCGACCCCTCCACACGCTGTAGGGTTCATGAATCACTCATGCTCGTACGATCACTATCACTCATTGCATGCAAACTTTATCGAAGCGAAGCAATGAAGATACGCAATTGCACAATCACAGGAATTCAAAATGAATGCAATGTTCTTGTCTCACGATCTACAAAGGTACTTTGTTAAGAGGTGTTAACCAAACGAAAACAAGGATTAGCTATCTTCAGATCTTAAGTCTTTGTTTCAACAAATGTGAAAATTAGTACTTACGGCGCCTTTTGCATCAACAGGATGTATCTTCCTGCGCAAACTGAAAGAATAATTCACACTGACACAAAAAGATTATAATTATTTTCTGCACATAGAATTTAAAAAAAAAATCAAAGTCATGTAAAGGCACTAAGGTCTTAACAAGTCCTATTTCTTTACAATGACAGTGTCCACGTCAAAGTTCAATTACGTTCACTTCACACGAGTGTTCTTTTGTCTTCTTAATTGTCCACTGTTGACTGTTCTCGTCTACTGGCAATATTTTACTTTTATCCTCGAAGTCTTCTACCCTGAAGACAGAAGTCCTCTTCTGGACAATGCTGACTTTCAACTTTTCCGTCACTGGCTTCTACTTCTGATCCAGTAATAAGTAGATCAACAAATTCAGTTCTGCTTAAACTTTATCTCAGTGGTCCGGAGACTCTGCTTTGCTGGCACACACACCAATAAATAAACAGGTCGCCAATCTCCTCCCCTGCAGAAAAAAACTCCCCAAAATTTCCAAGTTTCCATCAGCATATCTTAACTTGCTGCCCGTCTCAATGTCAGATTACCACAACAACCAGTAGTGTTCGTTCAGAGTCCTGCAGCCTTTAGTAGCACACAGGTATTCGTTAAAGTTCTCAGCATATGTCCTACATGTCCTACACGGCTCATACAGTTACTAGGTACTCACAGTTATGTTGCTTCTTACACTATCCTTTTCTCAGAGTCCGTCTTGAGAAAATGAATTATAATTCCAATAGCTGGCACAAATGTGACACGACCAGGGTTATGACGGTATTGTGACGATCACTTGGAAGCATGTCGGGCACAGAAAGGCTGTTATTTTGATAATAAAGGGATGTAAGGAAGACCAGACGCAGCGAGTACTATAACCTAAAGATGCTACTTTATCCATCATACAATAGGCTAGGGTACAATAGCTAAAGGTGAGCTGGAGACTGACCAGTATACATGTGGGTCCAGACAGATAAACATACCCTCATAATAGTAATTGCAGCTCATGAATAATAATGACATGGCACTGTGTCACATGTAGCTATAAACACGATTGGAACTAATTTGGTATAATTGGATTTTCATATTTTTCAAATTTCTCATAAGTTTTCTGCGCCGTATAGCTGAATGTTACAATATATCAAATTACTCATAAAAGAAGTGTGTAATGTAAAACGAAAAAGAGACGAGCTTACATTTCCAGATTAAACAGATATTACCTCACCATCCAAAATCCCAAATTAGTTCCAATCGTGTTTATATCAATATTGCTGATTTGAATTTAATTGTAAATAATTATGTATAATGCATGAAACAGCTGCTTTTACAAAGTGCCTGCTGTGAAATGAATTTTTTTAAACAAAGAACAATGAAATTGGACAAAATACATATAGAATAAAAGCACACAAAACAAAAGTGCTGACTGAGTATACGTTATTGTGTATCACATTTACTCAATATCGAGCCCTGAAATGTGACCTTTTCATCTTCACGATTTAGTCCATGATTTTGCTTGTTGTCTTTACCAAGGTCCTGACACCTGATTTTGCAACACAGTACTATGTTCAAAGAAATTTTATAGAGTGGCACCGTCGAGAATATCTTGCACTGTAAAATAGAAACATAATGCTTCAACTGAAACAACTGTTGCAGTGTAGTAGGTCATTTCAATCGAATTCATGCAAGTCACATGTTTATGAAAACAACACCACTCTCATTTAGATTGACATTGCTTTGAAAGAGGTGTGTAAATGTCTCTGGAATGTGGCTATTGTGGCTATTTTGCAGGATTACAAAGTCCAAATAGGCAAAAGTAGAAGCGTCAATTCTGAGAAAAATTAATTTGTTTTACCTTGGTAATAATAGTTCAGTTGTTCATGCCATGGCGCGCTAGATGTTCACAAAAATAAGCGTTATCGTGTTTAGATCGACTGTCAATAAATCTCCAAATCTAAATTTTAAACAAATGTGTACGAATAATGCACAGAAAATAGTCCAAATTATATGGTTGCATGCTTTCAGTATATGGTTTTCAATGATATCCTCTTATTTGATATATGAGCGGAGTATTATCTGAAATGTGAATTTGTATTAATGGAACATATGGCAAACATATGTCTGGAAACATATGTTTTTCGTGATCGAAAGAAAGGGATCTTAATGGAATTTACAAAGGAAAGAACTGAAAGAAGAAGACAGAGAGTGATACAAAAACTAAAGTGTATAGCATTCTTGTAAGCTTCATGAGTGGGGAAGCATCAAAGACGTTACTAACTGAGATTTCAGCAGTATAGAAAAAGTCATGCAACTATGCCTTTTATGTACATGAATATGTTTAATGTACACAACAAGTGCGATAAGTGCTGTTACAGAATGAAAAGAAAACACGAATTTAAGAATGATCCGTCGACCAATAATGAAATGAAACACACATCGCCAGACAAAAACAATAACACATGGCATAAGAATAATATTTTCTGTGTAAAGATTTATAACTATCTTTCTTTCTTTCCACTAGTGGTTTGTTGACATCTTTACAAAGCGTTTCGATGCATTCATTATGTTCAACGCACCCTTTGAAATGGCGGTAACTCTGAAGGTTGGAGGGCACACAATACGACTTCCATTCAAGGTGGACTCAGATATTCATAAAATTCAAGCAGCTGCTTATCTGTCTCTCGGAGGTATAGTCACTCGTATCTGCATTTACTGCCCATAATTTTCACATTTAAAACTGTACTATCGATTTAAAATAGTAGAGTAGTGCGTGCATGTGGAATCGCTCCCTGCACAGATGCAATGCGAGTAATAGACGCCAATACAGCATGGAAACGTAAAACGTAATAAGATTTACATGTAGATCAATACGAGGACACACCCGAATTAAAGATAAATAGACAGACTGATAGATAGATAGATGGATAGATAGATGGATAGATAGATAGATAGATAGATAGATAGATGGATAGATAGATAGAGAGTTTCATTGATAGAGAGAGAGATAGATAGACAGATAGATAGAGATGCATACACGCACAAACACATACATCACACACACACATACATACATACATACATACATACATACATACATACATACATACATACATACACACATACACACATACACACATACATACATACATACATACATACATACATACATACATACATACATACACACACGTACATACGCAGGTGTATAAGTGCTGTACCACATCAACAACATGAAACCCTAATTTAGCTTTGAGTAATAAGGAAACAAAAAAAGAGTTCTACCTGTTCTTTATAGGAATTACAAACAAAAGGGTAACAAGGCTTTCTTAATGCTAATTTGGGTATTTTCCTCTACAAATCTCTGCAGGGTCTGAACGAAAGTGGTGTGGACAGTCTGCTGATCCGCCAGGACTATTTGCAAAAGTGATGGTCTCTGAAACAGTATTGCTTGGAAAGCTCTTTGATTTGACAACAAGCGCTTCAGTATACATCTTTCTTAATTTTCAACTCCCTGATAGTGTTAACGTTTTGTCAGCTAATGGAAAAATGGTGCAAAAACTGCCACCACTGAACAACCAAATCGTTGAGCTTACTAATATTCTAGACAATTTTGATGACTCTGTAAATGATGCAGGGAGTCTTCCATTGAGTTGATGAAAAATATCAAGGAACTAGTTAAAGATATGAAGAGGATTGTCACCACATTGCTATATGGTGTGAATTCTATTCATAATGTCGAGGAAAATCATAGTGCTTTGTTATCTCTTTCAAAGTCTTTATTTGATGCATTAGGAACGTGGAATGAATTCAAAGGCACGACGAGTCCCCTGCTTTCCTCATATCACAACACGATTCAAGATATATCTGGCAGATTGCAACAAATACAGAATGACTTTTATGTTGTTGTCAATGGCTTCTTGAATGATGTTCAAATGATCATGAATAACGTTGGCGGCTTTGGTTTAAGGGCGCATGTACAATTCCCGGTTTCGGTTTTGTCATCTGAAAAAGTTACATTTGAATTGCGGATTGGACAATGTAGTCAGCTCGGTCAGTTTGAGGAGTTTTACGACAGGTTTAAGGGCAAACAATCGATGAGAGGATTCGTATTTTTCCCGAAAAAAATATACATTAAATATGGTACAATTGATGCGGTTGGAGGCGAGTTGGTATATGCTCTCGATGACGGAGACTTCCTCATGCGTTTAGTTGCTCAGATCACACTCGTTGGTATATACAAAGTGGACGTAAACCTGTTTTTAACTGAGGGGCTAATTACTTCCATGCAGATGGTAGTATTTGGGGTCTCTGCAAGGCAACCATCTACGCAGAGGTCAAGTTACCAGCTTATGAATTGAATTGGAGAGTCGTAGGGGAATTTGATGCAACTCCGATAAGCAGTCCTTCCCAATGATGATGGTGGAGGCCATAAGCAATGCTGCTAAAGATTTTGGACAAATTGCAATTGGCAGACTAGATAATGCCCAGGACAGAGTAAGAGAAGTTCAACGTCAAGTGACAGCAGCAAGAATATGGCTCTCTGGAAGGAAGGCTGAAGTTGACAGGGCAAACGGTGCATTTGACAATGCTATGAAAAAGCTGAATAGTGCTAAAAACGTTGTCAGAGGCAAGCAGGCTGATGCAGAGAGTGCGAAAAGTTGGTTGAGACAAAAGCAAAGGGATGTAGATAACCTGTGCAGGATAAAGTCGTGCAGAAAGATATGTGTACCTGGTGTGAATGTTCAATTTGCTACGAAAAGGTAGCTTGGTTCTATGTTCCCTATCCTTGTTGCTCTCTCACTTCATGCATGGTTGAAGTTCCTGATCCCATTTGCATTGCAGCTAACATCGCCTGTACAGTTGTGAGAGCAGCAGCATTTGCTGCACTTAAGTTGGCAGAAGTTGCAGTGACCCTTGCGATTAGAGCAATGGACGTTGCTATTTTAGCCCTCGATGCCGCACAGTGTGTGGTTGACAAAGCCAGAGTTGTTCTTTACGTCGCTAAATTTTCTGCTGGATATGGCCACAGCAACATTGGCTGTTGCTGAAAGAGCCCTAGACGGTGCCATCCTGACTCTTGAAGGAGTCAAAAGTGCTGTGGCAGCTGGGGTTGAGGTGTACAAATTCGTCAGTAATTTCGATATACCTTCGATCGTGACGATACGGCGTGCACGTTTTGAGGTTGAAATATCAAAAGAAGATGTTTTCGTCATTGAGGTTGAAATTGAGGCTAACATCTTTCTTATCGGTTATAAAAAGTTGTTTGTCACCGTAGATTTTGATAATCTAGGAAGAAGCGTTCTGTCATCAGCTGTCTCGATTGTAAAAGAGTTTGCGAAAGCCTTATTGCCTTTCCGTCGAAAACGAGACCTTACAGATGCTGTATCTGATGCATTTGAATCCCTGAATAGTACGCGAGATATAAGAATGTCGACAATTTACATAAGTCCTGATACAAACTTTCTTAGGGATAGACAGGCAAAGACAGTTTCATTAGATGAAAAAACTGAATACAGAATGCAGGAATTTGAAGAAAAGTGCATGGATTTCACGGAGTTGTCAAGTTTTCTGGATGAATCTCTGACAACACTGTATGATATTGCTAAAGAGTGGAAAAAAAGCCTTGAGAATACATCTAATGCAATTGTAATGATAGATGAAGTCTTGCTGAATGTAAGCGAAATCCGCATAAATGGCAGTGAAATCAACAAACTGAAGCACTTCTCAACTACAACATGACAGAGGATGAAGTTGAATTTGAATTACTAAATATTAATTTAAGAGAAATCCGACAATGAATGAAACATTCAATGTGATAGCAGCTGCAAAAGAGGCAAGCTTGAAGGAACTCGAAATTGCATCAGATTACCACATACTGGAACCGTGGAAAGAGGCAATGGAAAACTTCACGCAAGAAACGTTTCCAGAAGATGAATGTGCGTCTTTTGAGGACTGCCTCTTTCTTACATTTGATCGCCTTCTTGGACTTTATGAAAAAGTCAATCTGCCCAATATTGATAGCATGAAGTCTCTGATTTTTAAGTCCCGCACACAATTCTTCTCAATGCTTCGAAATGACTCTCTCCGACTGGATGACGCATTAGACATAACACAGAAATTCTTGACATCCTAAAAGAAACTACTGAAACCAAGATATTTTGTGCCACGCCACCTGTTATAACACTTAATCCCTCAAATACAACAGTTATAAGTGGTGAAGATCTGTCATTGAGTTGTGAGGCAAACAGTGACCCGCAGCCTTCATATGTTTGGTACAAAGACGGTGAGGTTATTTCCAGCATGAGGGAAACTGGTCTCTTGGTTATAAAAAATGTCGATAACAGAGCTAGGGGTTGGTACATGTGCAAAGCTGGCAACCATGTCATAAATGTAACGTCTGCAGAATCGTATGTGGACGTTTACGAAGCACCAATTGTAACAACTCCTGGAGACACGATTGTCTTCGAAGGCAATGAACCCTCAGTGGTCTTGAACTGTGCCAGCACTGGTTGGCCACTGCCGACTATCAGCTGGTACTATTCTACAGGCTCGACCACATACAGTAAACTTCCTGTCACTGCTTCAAGTCTGTCATTATACAAACCACAATTGAGTGAAAGTGGCTGGTACAAGTGTGAGGCAACCAACATTGCTGGCAAAGATCTTTCAGCAGGCTTTCGTTTAATGGTACTTGGAACATCTTTGGCTTTGCCAAGTCTGAGCGTTTCATTCGAATTTTTCACCAGCCCCCGGAGCGAGAATAATTACCAAAATTATGCTAGCTCTGCAGAAACAGAGAAGTCCTCAATTATAAAGGACAGACTTCTCAGTAGTTTAGGCAATCTCCTTGGTATCGATACAAATAGATGCACATTCGTGGAACTGGAGAAAATTCACATGAACCATGGGGACATCTCTGGTATGGTAAGCATGAAAATTATCGGACGAAAGAATTCAAATGAAGGCATTAGCCGTCTACCATACCAATATCTACAAGATGTCTTTTACGATTCACAAGAGGAACTTATTCTTATGGCAATGACGTTATCAGAGGCTACGTTGGATGAAGTTCATCTGTTCTCTGTGCATGGTTTGAGTGTCAAAATAAAGCGGGAGTCACTGCATTATGGCATGGACGAGCCAGGATGTCCAAAGAGTCAGAAAGCAAGCGACTATAAGTACTTCCTGTGTGGTAAGTAATCATAAACATTTATCAGTGCCTGAAATATACAGCAATTGTCCTCGGGATGACTTTCCATTTACAAGGATGGTTGGGATAAACAAAGGAAATGAGGAAAACGAAATCCGTTTAGAATAATGGAAAACTACACTCTTCGATAAACAGTGCTGGTAGCCAATGTCCTTTAGCGAAGTTCTTAGCAAGTGTCTGTTAACTCTCAGATTAAATGTTAAAAGCTGTGTGACCTTATCAAACTCTAACTTTGGGGTTTCCCTTACAGTTGACATTAATGTTATGTTATTAAGCTTTCTGTATAAAGAGTGCATTATGCCTTTCTTTACATTTTCCTGTCCTTGGTGTCTTAATGGATCGTTGGACATACCCCTTAACATAATTACTAAAACAGCTGACTGCATGGAGATGAGACAGGATGTGGTAAGATTATTCTGTTTGTTAGCTTATGACAACTTTTAATGATATGACAAAGTAATTTTTAGTAACGGCAGTTTAATGCTTTATCATAACTTTTTCAATAGAATTGTGAGAATTTCAAAATTCTAGAACAAAGGTTCTTAGCCGAGTTTCATCAAAATATTTGATCTCCTAGGCTTCAATTGGTATCACTTGCTGGTAACAGGTACTCTGTGCACAAAGTTCTTGATGTCAAATCCAACAAGCTCTAGGTGTAATTGGTGTTTTCATTCATTTTAACATTTTAAGGATGAACAAATGTTCTTAGCTTAGTTTCATCAAAATCTTAGATTTCAAAGTCTTCCACTAAAATGCAAGTCTTTTTACCGATTCAACCACCAGGTATCGCTTGCTGGTAATAGGTTCTTTCTGCATAAAGTACTGATGTCAAATTAACTAACTCAGGTTGTATCTGTATTTTCATTCATTTAAACACTAAAAGGAAGATACGAACTCTGTCGCGAGAAACTAGAAAATATTTAATATTATATTTAAATATCCAGATGGAAATGAGAGAGAGACTGCACCAACGGACATGTCAAAACATCCTGACATAACACCAAAGGTATTGTACATCGTGATCTTCACTGTTGCAAGTGTTACTTGGTATAATCAGTAATTGAAAGCCCCACATTTGATTCACTATCTATAGTATTACATAAAATGATAATTTACGAACGGTCAAGATAATTTTCCTTCGTAATCTGGAGTATATCGATACATCTGGCTTATATAGAAAAAAGGTGCAATGAAGCAATAACGCACTTCAATACCCAGGGGTGATGATTGTGTTTTCACAGACATGCAAGTTGGTATAAGTCATGTACGAATAGTGAAATGGTATTTCCGATATTGGATATTAGGACAGATAATGAGAATAAAATATATGCCATGCAAGAACGACATTTAAACATTTATAGTACACATGTATTTTCTCCTTCTCAGTCGCTGAAACAGTCTGATACTGGTGTTGGGATTGGCCACATTTCACTCATAGCTGGTGCCCCTGTGCTTGTTTTAGTGTCAGGTAGGTAGAATGTGTTTTACGCAGACTTCTATGAGTTGATGGATACGCTGTTACCTTAATGTACTATGGATACGTGCATTCATTATCAAACCCAAGTGAAAATCAGTGAATAATGTTCTCCTTATTGTTTGTAGGTGTCATAGCTATCGTTGTGCTGTTAAAAAAGAAACGATCGTCCAAAGAAGGCGACACCAGTTTATCCGAGTCAACGAGTTCTGATATTGGTGAAATGGTTACCATGGGAAATACTGCTGGTGCAAATCCTTGTACCAATGAGTGTCCATCTGTCTTCAATAGTGCAACTGAGACAGCATGAAAGAGTAGACAATGGGAAATTAATTTATCATTATATTACCATGATCTGCCTGTCACATTTTGATTGGTCGAACTGAACCACGTGACTGACCAAAAATACACAGTAATGGTCTGTTTACATGCCCGTGAATATGAATAATAAGATTAACAACTCAAAGTATCGTATCTTTACAGCTCAAACGTAAATCATAATCAATCACAAAATAAAACGGAGCACTTGTGAGCCAAGTTGAGATCCTTACTTCTGAAAATACCATCGGATTTGCCAATATTTTACAGCGCGCGTGACAGTGCGTCACGTATTGCTCAGTTCTGGGGCCCAGTTATCGTTCGCTCAGAAATTTTCGCAAATTTTGACCATTTTCTTCGGTTCGTTGATAATATAATGGAAATAACAGACTCCACTCTGACCATTAACGATTATTTATTGGCGCGGGCTCGAGGAAAGCAAATTAACGGGCTCGGGAAGCCTCGCCCGTTAATTTTTGGCTTTGCTCTCGCCCTTGCCCATAAATAAACGTTAATGGTCAGCGCGTCGCCCGCTATTTCTATATTTTATCATTTCCCTACACTTTTATTAGTACTGTTCTATTATGTTCCATGCGTATATACCCTTTCATTTTCTTGGGTTTACGAATTCGTATATTGGAGTAGTATTTAATAAATCACAGACATCATGATAATTCCGTGACCACCGTGACTGATGAACTAATTATGCAACATGCTACCGAGTCTTTATAGCCAGGTTTTTCATAAAATATCAAAAGAAAATTTTACGATTTCATTGCAATACTTTCCAAAACAGAAACTTCCAAATCAACAAGCGACATGGTCCTTTTGTGCTGCTACACACTTATGCAATTTTTTTATTCAGAAGATACTTGTGTTGTGCGTTTTTCCTTTTATACTTCTGCTTCCTCTTCTTATTTAGCAATAATAAATTGGTGTGATAAAAAGCCTGCGTTGTAATCTTGGTTTATCTAAGTGTCTGAATGAGTCACGCTTTGGGTTTCCCTCTTTGATTCAATTTTTGAGCATCCATTTCTGCGCTCATCATCTTCCGTCAATTCATTCATCTAATCCATCCGTCCAACAAGCCATCTTAAAGTTGGCCTTATGCAACAATCCATATTTTCTCGAACCGTACTTTCATCTATACCATGCTGTAGTAGTTAACAGTCGAAAGCCAGGTTACATAAGAATGGCGGCGTATCGATCCTCTTGTGACCCCGGTATCAATGATGATCCCCTCTTGATGTCGAGAATACTATACTAAGAATTAAATACCTATTTTTTTATTTATAGCCCCTTGCCTAGTTAACCTCAATATAGAATACTAAGCGTAGGAAGGTGCAATGATATATTAAAATTTCTTTTCGTACCAAAGGCGTTGAAATAATAAAAAATTGAAGTTATCGTGACTGCAATATAAGACACAGGCATGCTTTTCCGGTACTTTATTGTTTTGTCACCTTCCTTGACCCGATAATAAAGTCCCAATATGACGTCACAACCGCCATTTCCACTTCTATTTGTTACGACAGAAAATGTGGTGAAGTCGATGATTATCTTTAAAATGATTATATTAAACCTAAGTCCAGACGGAAATCACTAGAACACAAACAACAGTGCAAAGATTCCTGTATTAGCTCAACCGGGATAGTACAAACTCCAAAATAACAGTCTCCAGGGAGTTGCGTCCAGACAGATACTGATGAGTAAGAAAATGAGTCCTTTTCTGGCTACAAGCTTGGTGTAGGTCTTAACAAATTTCATAGAGCAAAACCCTCCTGAAAGTCTTAAATTCAACATTGAAGTGAAAATCCAGAAGGCTGTCTAATCTACTATATAGCCTCTCCAGAGACCACTTGAACTATCTGGATTTTCCGTTGATATGCTTATTAACGAACTCCACAAAATTGTTTGTAATCATCTGAACATGAAATTTAAATCATTTGAAGCGATTAATGTTTCATCTGTGACGTGTTTTTTATCGGTGACTATAACTAATTTCACTGTTATGTTGTTGTTACGAAAGCTGTTGACCTTTGATTCTTCAAAAGTTAATTACTCATACGATGCATTTTCACACTGTGTTGTTAATCGGTGCCGATTTTTCACCTTCTTTTTTACCTTCTTTTTCAAAATATAGTTCTAGCGGAAATTTCCCTAATGTAACCATTATAACTTGAAACAATGATACGCAATTAATATTGTGTTCAGTAGGCTGGAAAATCATCAAAGAGTCTGGTTGTCTTGCCTTGTTGTCTCGGTATCGCTTGAATTGTAGCATGGCAGTTCATATTGTATGCCCAATTGTTACTTAGCCATAGAGAGCGTCAGCGTGTACGTGTATACGCCCTCTATATATGGACTTGTGGCAGTTAAGCAAAGCGGTGCAATACAGCTCCAGTATTTCCACCGTATGCAAGCTGATCACCGTGTGGTTGCATTTGACACTTTTGTATTTTGACAGATAATGACATAGTACCATACATAAGTTCAGTGATGTGATAATGCAATTACATTCTCGTACATTTCCGTGTACATTCTCGTGAACAACGCATGCTGTTGATTATACCTATACATGTTTATCACTTTGGTATGACCGGTTGAAACCTAACATTTTCAGTAGGTTTGTGAGTACACTCCACTAGGTTTTTTTGATTATAATCAGTATAAGGTGAAGTAGCAATGCCCCAAATCTTCCCTATGTTCTCAGTGCCCCGCAAGAACCCTACCTGGGGTGAAAAACACAATGTTCGTAACCATTTTATACAAACAACCAACACATACTTTTCGCACGAGTGAAAAGTATGTGCCCTTCATGGCGTAACGCATAAATTGTGTTTCAATTAAGAATTGCATTTGAAGATTTGTTAAATTATGTTGAATTGATGCTCAGTACAAATATTAGATATAGCATATATTTATATATATTTTAGCTACAACGAAAAATCGTCCTACCTTTAACAAAAAACAACATGTCTATAACCTATATTGCGCTACAGTTTGCCGACCCAGCTTTTCTGAGTACGTATTCGTTTAGTTTGATTACAAAATTACTTTCGTCACTCGAACTTGAAATATTCGCATACACTGAAAAAACGTGCTAATCTCACACTGATTGACAACTTTAACTGGCGCCCCTTTTATTTCCCCCAAGCAGAACATTAAATTATACAACTTATTTGATAGCGAATTCAAATCTACATCCAATCTATCTTATAACGTTAGTATATCTGCTCAAAAGTACAGATCTTACAAAGAAAACAATAACATAATCCATTATCTCAACAGAATCACAAACCCACCAAAATTCACCACACAGAAAGTTACATTCCAAACAAGCACAGTTTGAACTATGAAGAGCTATTGTCATAAACTCAGTAAGACACGAAGAGTTAACGAGATCATCAATACCCTGTAGTGCAAATAAAACGTGCATCGTCAATGACTTATATTAATATGTGTTTACGTTCCTTAAAAGGTACAATTTTAAATATTGTACATATTATTTTGAATCTAGCCAAAGTACACATACACGAAGTGATATTATATCAGAAGTAAAACTTCAAAAGCTACAGAATATAATACCATTATAAATATTTGCTTATTTGCAATTATGGAACTGGGATATTTCTGCGCAGTCAAGTATAAGCTTTTGGGTTGCACAGCCTTAAGGGAGTAGTCCTTCAAATCAACTGAGCATACAAGCTGGCAGATAAATACGGTATCACTTTTCGACAAATGATCGCTGATGGCATTAGTGTCATCGGGCCTTTGATGGTGACCACTATCAATTTAACTTACAGATTGATATATGGCGTTTATCACATGTGGGGGAGGATGTGTTTACTATTTTCGAAACATATCACCTAACATCAATCTTCGTCTTTTTGCCAGAGGTCCATATATCTTTCTTTTTTGAATTTGACTTTGGTGTGTGTACCGGTGCTAACTGTCTGTTCTGTTCTATTTTGTTTCTATGTTCATAACAAATGATCATGCATTACGAATTAAGACCTAGTGTTATCGGATTTTGGATGGGTATAAAACTGTGGTTACTATGCACTTCGTCGGACCACTCTATTCAGTTATGATTTCGGAAATGCAAAATTAAGACCATCAAAGAGTAATATACTTGGGTTTTGTGCTATAATCATTAGTTTAAATCTCCATTTCAATGATATACACCTTGTCCTTGTGTATGTACCTGATATGTTTTATGTTTATTGTGGCCCTTACTGCAGAGGTGTAATACACGTGTTTCAATATGTTAGAAAAGTAACTACAACGTGCCGCCAAAAAGGCGTTAGCAAAAGGATATTACAATACCAGTAAGAACGAGTAAAATGCTTAGTGTAAGAACGAGCTGAACGGTTTACTCGAAGATTGTTCAGAGAACTAGACTAAGACTAACAACGACGCCAACTTCATTTAGTGAATTTCAAAACAGCTTAGAATCACAACTCACTTGCAGAAGACATTCAGAGTAGCAAATAACAATCGTTGTACCGACTGGTACACATGTAACCGAGACAAACCATGGCGCTAGCGTTCTGTGCAGTTTTATTGCTAAGAAATGTGCTAAAGGCAATATATTCTAAATGTTCAAGCAGTCAGTTTAACGGAGATTTTTTCAACGGGAGCGCGGTAACACTGACGATTTTGACTGTGGCTCAGTGAACGTAATATTGGGTCACATTGTTGCAAAATTTATGGAAGCGGTGCGTTGTAATGCACGTCGTATTTCCAAGCCATTTGAATTTCACTTTACTGTTCAAATAAGCCAAAAGTTAGGATGTCGGTGTTGACTCTAGGGGAAAAATTGATTTTCAGTTTGAATAATTTGATTTCCAGAATGAGTGCAAACATGTGGCTAATTAAAAAAGTATTTTAAAAATTTGAGTTAGAATACTTTCCCCGAGGCGTATTCTACCCTTGTTAAAAGGACAGAGTCGCCCTTTATATGCTCTCTCTGCAAATTTTGATGAAAATTAGTTTGTGTGTTTTTGACTTCTTGAAACATAAACATTTACGGTTTGTACCACTGTACCAGAAAGTTTCCGTGCACAACTGTCACCATGCATGACTGAAAGTATACTGTTACAAAGCTTGGACTTCTGCAAGCTCAGTTGATGATATCTTAATTAGCGGTGCCCTTCATATAGATACGAATGGCACTTTTCTCTCACATTGTGGCAATGAATATTTGTCACGAAAAAGCAAGTCTGAAAAGGGAAATCCAAATTCGGCAAGAGGTCAAGAACAAAAACATTTATTAGCATTCAGCAAAGGGGCAATTTTTGACACTTTTAAGTTTTATGCCGTTTCAGTCATATACCGTTAATCTTTACGGCCCTGAATCGGCTTTTGCGGCCCAAGGTCGTACGGCGGAAGGGCCCGAGCGTGAGAGGGCCCGCATGCCGCAAAAGCCGTAACAGGGCCGTAAAGGTTTTATCATATACATGATGGACTGATAAATATGTAGTTTACATAATATGCCACATTATTTAGGAGATAAAAATGCGTGCGATATCAAAGATTCATCGCCATTTGTGTCAGTTTTTATTAATACGATGGCCGCTTTCCGTCGCGGATTGACATAAATAATGACGTCATTTGTTTACCTGCAGAATTCTAGAACGCGCAATGCAACATCCGTACTAATACGTAACCAACAAGCATCTGGTCTAGCGTTAATAGATCAAATTTGAGTTGTTGACAAGTAAACAGAAATAAAGCATAGGTAACGGCCATACAGTAAGTGATATCTGCAAGTCAAAGGGTCATAGGTTCGACAACTTTGTGGTTTTGCCATGTACGTAAAGAGTCGATGTCCGTCATAACAATTATATTCGGAAATGTAAATTACAAATTCTTAGTATTTTCAAAGCTTGCTTACTGATCTCATGAGAAAATAAAGGACTGTTTTTAACATTTCTCATATGAAAAGCGTTATCCTACTGCTGTAATTGTATTGTTGGCTGAATTTATTTTATAAACTTGTCCGCTTTGTTGTGGTCATTTTTATTTTGTTTCACTTTAATCTGTGCATTGTCGCGTTGTTTGTAGAACTGGGGCCTGTGTTTTACTCCGAAGCCTGTGAGATTAAGCTCCAATCTCACACTTACAAGACCAAGTCATTATTGTAATACTCCGGTATAAAAAGGACGCGATGGGTTCTACAGACACGGTATGCCCAAGAAATCACATGATGCCTGTACAAACAAACAAACCCACGTTTTGTTACTTAGTTTATCTCAAACGAAGGTTAGTGCACCTGATGGTCATCGGCACCAGTAGAATTATTAATTAAATCTGAATCTTAATGATGAATCGATTTCCGTACTAGGCGGATACACAATATATTGGCGGCAAATGCACAAAGAAGCTTAATACCATTTTTATGATGTTTTTGAAGTTTTGACGCAACATATGTTCGAATGATATTACACTAATCAATATAGCTAATAGCTAATGTAAGAACATGTGAATGTTACGTGATAGGTTTGCAACATACCAGCGTGATTTCTATTATTTCTGATATGTAGGCCTAAATTGAAGACCAAAAGATGGATTGATGTTTGTGATTGGATGTATTGTTTTATCTTTAATTCATATCAATCTTATGATCTAAACCACGCCTTTTATGTGTTGTATGAAAAACGTAATAATTGTTCGATAATATCAGGAGGAGGAGCGGGAGCAGCACGAGCAGGAGAACGGGGAGAGAGAGGGTTCCGCTACCTCTATCCCTGACGACATGTAACTTCTTGCATGGCTGTATCCAGATGGAAGACAGATGTGAACTGCAATAGTGTACAAACGCTTATTGAAATTGTGGTTTCTTTGTTTATAACGTTGTTGATCCTAATTCCGGATTTAACCTATTTTGAAAAGTGATCATGCCATCCAAAGGCGGATCTGCTAATTCTAGGGGAACTATTATTTCTGGTCACACACTTCAAGCACTTATGACTAGAAAATCTACTCACATTTCGAGTCTAAATAGAACAATATCATGTTTAATAAAAATTTCTGCTCAGAAGAAACAGTAAAGAATTGAAGGGTAAATGGTTTCGTCGAACGTATATTTTTTTGATGTTCGTGTTATAAATGATCGTTTAAACATAGAAACATTTTACAAACATGCAAGAGTTTTCAAAGGTTTGCATCTCAGCTTCGAATCAGGGCCATCGAATAATAACTTGTCGTTTTCCTGAAAAACAAACGAATTCTTTGTCTACAGATAAAAAATATCTATGGCGTCTAAAGGAACGTTTTTAAACCTTTATAGAATTACAGTATTCAATACGAATGTAACGATTTAGTGAAATCGTAACGATTTTGGCAGTTTTAATTTTATTTATTATGACCCCTTTTAAGTC
Organism: Ptychodera flava; assembly: GCF_041260155.1. NCBI lineage: Eukaryota > Metazoa > Hemichordata > Enteropneusta > Ptychoderidae > Ptychodera > Ptychodera flava. Next base: position 28,822,958 of record NC_091938.1, on the reverse strand, counting down.
TTATTTCGAAAGTCTACTTGCCTTGTTGCAAGCAAAATGTTTCATTTTTACGACCATCACAGCATCTTTCTTTGAAAAAGAAACTGCAGAAAATTACCCAAAAATGTGCATGTTGTTATCATTCAATGGATAGCAAACTGACGAGAAGAAACAGTAGGACATAATAAACGAAATTGACGTTACGGTCGAATTAAATTTGCGACCTATATCTTTTAACTTTGCCACATACGATATGCACATGTATTTACACTTGCAAACAATAAACAAAGATAATTTGTCAGACTTATTAATCCAAAGTAAGGAATTGTTTTACACTATTGTTAACATGGCATTGACTGTTAGTAACAGAGTTATTCATGAAATCGCCTGTCATATAAACAGCTTTTGATTAAATATTTACCACACCATGGTTGCATCTAAGGATTAGTGGTAGGTTATGCCCTTTGATCAGTCATATCAACGCACCTGATAAAGCGATAAGCGTCTCAAAAAATTCCGGCCCCTTTCACACTGCTAAATAATCGGATATCCAATAATCCATTGTTGTTAAATCCTACCGAATCCAAATGACTTTCAGAATACATATTTGAACGCGAGTACTACGCGTACTTTGCCAACTACGCGTCCTAGTATAGTTGCCTTAAGGGTATACTGTCACCTGTTCCAATTTTGCCACGTTACCATGGAAATCTAACCAATCACAGATTTAAGCGGGTGGCCGCTTTTTAAAAGCAGCGCCCTCACATGGGCATTTGAATACCAAGGAACGCCACTTTGACCATATACGGCATACCTAGATTACAGGTGATTGTATACCTTTAAGGTAGTTCGCGCCTCGAAATTGAAAGCCTTAAACTTTTGTTTAAACTTTCCATGCGAAAGCTTTTAATCATCCCTTAAACAACAATGCAAACCAGGGGTAACCATGGAGTAATTGGTGCAAGAGAAACTTAGAGCCAAATATTTATCGGCACTTGAAAATCAAAAGCACCGCCATCCCAGTATAAAATCTGTGGGAAAATTTGATTTCACGACCGGTAAAACCTGTAAAAACTTTACTTACTCAATGAGCTTCAAAATTAGCCACCACACAAGTGGTATAGTAGGCCAATCAAGTATTGACATCGTTTGATTGCCCGATATCTGACCCTGTGGCGCATTCTATCTCAATTGCCAAAATTTACCTTTTCGCAAAGGCTGATTCAGAACTATCTTGTTCGTACATTCAGCATGTAAGATATAAGATTAAATTTTGGAGCAGGTAACCACTCATCATCGAATGGTATGTCAGTGCTAACAGGTACGTTTGCAGTTGCGGGCACAAACATACCAAACAGACACGATAACCCAAAGTTCTTCGAGAGGGGCGCCCATCTGTCGTTTTATTCAATAACTTCTTCTCCAGGATTTGAACTCACAAACCATTATACCTACTCATCGAGCAAAGAAGGCAGGGAGCAAAATCACTCGGCTACATGCCAAGCTACAAGAAAACAAATACAAACTATTTGAATGTTCACTAATTATGAGTGGGATAGGCCGGGGTAAATTGCAAGCGGTCAATCATATAAATTGTATCCTTTTTAATCACCTTAATCTAAAATGGGACTCTAGACGTTTACGATTTGCAATTTCTTTTAAACATTCAAAATTTGAAAACTTGAAGTTCGTATATGACCTTCTCAGAACTGCTTCGTCCAATAGACTGCCATGTTACCTTTTTTGTAACACTCCTTCGTTTGTGGCTCTGTCACAAGCTTAAACTTTTGAATGTTATTCGTTTTCCCTACAGACACCAATGTACTGGTAACTGACAATTTCGAGTGACATTCCAATTTCCCATTTGTTCAACCTTTCGCCATTTTGCTTAAGACAAGCCATCTTAATAATAATCAAACATATACAAATGCACAGATAAAGGTAGTTTTAGAAACATTATTAATTTCCTACATAAACATTCATATAGTGAACTTACATAAAGTGAAATGCAATGTCATTTATGAATATTCATGAAATATGATGTAATGTGTTAAAGAAAGGTTACACGACATAAACAAGAGAGAATGGGAATTATACGTTTACACGATTACGATGATTAAAAAATTAATTACATACTGAAAGACATTTTGCAATGCTAAATGATTTGAAATAAACAGTTTCTCAAAAGAAGCAATTTAAAAAATATATTCAAGACACAAATTTAAGAAATCATCCTGCCTCGCTATTATCAGGGCTTAGTTAGTCTACAAGGCCTTCGTGTCAGTGTATTACTGTCAGGAAATTTTTTTAAAAATTGAATCTAGTAAAATGTAGCCATATCGTGAAATATATATGTAGTTAAAACTTTTACAGAATTTTACAGGAAACAGTTGTGCAGTAAGCGCGAGTCCCCGGTTCATGTCATGTTTCTTGAAATATGACTTCATGTGGTCAAGGCTGGGTACAAGAACAAAACAGAATGTGAGCGAAAATACATCCATTTTGCATGATGTTAAGATCAATAAAACGTGTGTGAAAGGTCCCAGAGTGAACTGGATCTCTGTTATGTGACTTTACTGAACGTGCGAAATTAAAAGTAGCCAAACAGACTTGGGTAACAACGTAACAATGTTAATATCTGTGCTCAGTGTTATGTATTACTTACCACTGATTGTGTCGTTTTGAATTATAGGCACAATAAAAATGTCTTTCAGGACAGGTATAAAACCCTAAGTTGTAGTCAAACCGTTCACCATAGCAGCTGCGTCCTGCAAGTGTCCGGCTATAGTGGTAGCACCTCGACTGACTCAGCATACTTGATGTTACGAGAAGAGATTTAAAACACCCCTTGTCCGATCTTCATAACGTATCCGTCTTGCGAAAGGTAGATATGGATCATTACTTGTGATCATATTATGCTATGTTACATACCTTTGAAACAAATCCTCTATAACGATAACTGTTGCAAGGTGTGAAAAAGTTTCTGCTATTATATAATAAATTTTGTGGTTGATCATTTAGGCTTTGCTATTCCTACTTCTAACTACTTCTATGATGTCGACCAGTTTACGAATATGTTGAAGACTCGTTTTAATAACTCATCTTCTGATAACTTTTTATTCCGTAAACATTTGATGCAGTACGGTAAAGGCCATCCTACTTCATTTTACCATCATAGTAAGCCGTTGGTTGTAAAAAAATTTTACATGCTCAACGAATTTAATACATCTTTAACACATGAAACGTCTGATCATATTATTTTTAAATGAAAAGTCTCGCACCCCGCCCGGTCGCAGGCTATGGGTGATATAGTTCAATAATAACACATGAGAGCGAGGGCAATATCACGATTTATTGCCTGCCCAAGGGATGGTGGTCATGATCGAAATATTGATGATGCCCGAGCCGTAGGCGAGCTCTCATGTGTTATTATTTTTATCACACCGAACAAGCAAACATGCAAAGAACAAAAACACAAAGATTTCTTCGAGTACAGTTCGCCTTCTGAGTCTGGACCTCAGCGTAAAATGTTGTCAGTGCCGAGTCTAGAGTTGCCGCTAAAGTTTGCCGATCTCCTCGGTGGTGTATCCAAATTTGTTGCTTGCATAATCGCTGAACACAGAAATTGCATTCCTTGTTGTCATTTTCGTTCGTTTACTGTTTACTTGCATCAAAATATCGTCTAACTGTGCCGGTGACAGCTCTGCATGACGTTTCGCAGCCATGAGCTAAAGTTGCCGACTGCAAAGTACAACAGGCGAACGACAATTTGTTTTGCGCAGAAAGGATGCGCAGTAAGTAAAATTACGTCATCCATGTAATATCAAATGCAGAGGGCATCATCAAGTTCGCAGAGGGCATCATCACATTCACAGAGGGCATCATCACGTTCTTTTACATGTCACGTGAGTTGTGTTAACCAATGACAGTGCACGCTGAATGAGTGAGGTGTAATAATGAAATGTATAATGTATGCTCCCAAGATAGCTATTAAGACACCGCTTTGTTTCTTGGGATGGGAAGGGTGACAGGCGTGAGTTGAATACGTATACCACATTTTCGTTAGCCGCACAATAACGTATATATGCAAGTGTCAGGCTTGCTGTGGTGTGTTTGTGTAATGACAGATTGAAGCATTTCAGTTACTGCTCAGGTACACTTTTTATTGTTGATATACACGCATAACAACTTGAGTATTTGCAACTTTGCACATTCATACATGTAAACATCTGATCTGGAGCTTCCTTGTAAGAAAGATTCATTTTATGTTTTTATTTAATGGCAACTATGCAATCATCGTGTTTTGCTTTTGATGGAAAATATCGTAAATTACGAAAGTTCAATGGTAACCTAAGTAACCATTCGCTTTCGGGACAAAGTTCTGAACGAATCTTCTTGGCTGACGTTCTGAATTACACGGCTCAATTTGACGAAATTCTGTCTCTTTTTAAAATCTACTTATTTCCAGAAATTAAAGGTTTATTTTGAAGTATATCGAGTAAATGAACTGGTCACAACTTATTCTATTAAAACCGAAATTTGATTTCTTTCTTAGATTTAAGTTCGAATGGCAACCATTTGAATTTCAGATATTGAATTTTATTGTTGCACTTTGCTTCTCTGTTACCGAATGTTGCACGGTGGCCCCTTATTGTTCTTCTTGATTTCGAAACAGATCGGTTTAAATTTTCCTTACGGACGTTGAGCAAATGTTGAAGTCTTTCCATATCGAGGCTCGCACTGCCTTGATTGCGAACTTCACTTTCTCATTTGCACTAGTCTAAAAGACATGCTATAAGTTAATGCCATTTCTCTCGGGGGGGGGGAGGGGGCTTGTCAGAGATAAAAGGGCCTGAGATGTTTCAGCGAGGTGAGGATTACTTTCTGGTATGGAGTTGACTTAAAGTACGTTCGAAGGATACATTGAATGTGGAGTTGCTCCCGCAAAATTTTCATGGACATTTCACCGTGTTGAGTTCATTGGAATAGTACTGGACAACAACCAGGCGCATCCTGGCAATCTAATAATGTTCCTTACCGACTTGAACCTGTGCTCACATTACAGGCTGACTAGGTAAAGGTACCGCGAAGTATGGCGCTGACATACTTGTTCATTACCGCCTTGTTGATGTGGTCTGCCAGTGTTTCTTATGGCACAGGTAAGGACATACATATAATGTGTACTCTGTTTGTCATAACGCTTAACAAATTTGTTGTTGGTTTTCCATTTGATCTTTTAATTTTTTTAGTTATGCAACATGAAGCCATGATCAGTTGTTTGTCATACAAGCTTGTTGCATAATCGGTGCTTTTTAACAATGTGATTTGAGCACCGATGACTTGATATCTACCGACTTTTCAGCAACAAATTAATTTGTCACAACATGTATTTGCTAAAAATGTCCTAAAAAGTAAATTATTTGAGTCTTCTCCGAACAGTTTTAATGTTGTTAATTAACATTTTGTAATGGCGTTTTCGAGGCCATGTTTTGGCAGTTACTGTCAACAAAGCGATTGTAAGCATGTGATAAGCACCATTGAATGCGTTATACTCTTGCACGACTATTGTGAAAATATTTGTTCATGTTGTAGAAGGCTTCGGTTTTTTTCTTTTTTCTCCAAATTTGAAGATTTGTAGTTTACAATTCGAATCTTATAGAAGTATTACTAGATTGATAGCATTTTTGTGGCATCCAAGTTGCAGTACATCTTCGCACATGCCAAATCCAGATAAAATGCCACCAAATATGAGGTTGAGATTTCCCGCAGCGATATCATAATATCCACCTCCTTAGCTAGACACTATTTCACGATTAGCGCGCAGCACTGACATGCAAATATACATTTAGAATTGTTTAAAGATTAAATTGTATACAGCCGCATCGCTTACTTCTTTAAGTAGAACGTGTCTCGGGGCCAGGTATTCGAACTTTTACAATATTCCCTTTGCATACCACATGTGGGGCTAATTTTGAAGTTGATCTCCAAAAATAGGAATGACACAGGGAAAGCGGTGATTTAAATACCAGATGTCGGTAGAGATCGGTAATTGATTCTTTAGTACTCAAATTTGCACAGTACCCCTCCCGATTTAATTTAATTGATTTGAAAGGGAGTAGTTGTCAATTTGCTTAAGTAAAGTGAGGCAAAGGATTAAGTTTTTTCTGCGGGGTGCGAAATACCTTAATATGGAGAAAGGGTGGGTCAGACACTATCTTCATCTCGAATGATGCTCAGCTTTTAGCATCTGGATAAATCAGCTGGTTTGGTCTCATAGCTAAATGGTGTATTATAGAGGGGAAGAGTTTGGACGCAATAAGTAGACGCTGTCCCACATGTCTGATCAAAAATCAAACGATTGACCACTCTGTTGCTTGACCTGTCTTCTGTGTGTGGTCAGCCATCGTATGAGTAATCTTGCATTGTAAATCAATTAGCAAGTTGAACGAAGATCATTGGCGGGTACAGGATTTTATTAGACTAAAAAAAGGACACGAAAATAAAAACGCCTTGATTGCTATGAAAAAGGATCGTAAACGCCCTTCTTTAGAAGTACTAGTTTGATTTGATAAGAGCAACCTTATTGTCTCCATAGAAACGCAGGTCATAAATTTACAAACACCTCTCATTGCAGAAGTATGCAAATCAACAACGTGCCAACATGGAGGGCAATGCATCGTCGCAAACAACGGCGGTAATGGCGCAGTGTGCAACTGCTCGATGACCGGTTACAGCGGTACCTATTGTGAACGTGGTTTGATCAGAACATCCGACATACCATTATTAGTCGCAGGGGAGACATACGCCCTTACACTGAAGGCCAAACCGGCAAAAGATCTCATCATTATCCTTCGTAGTGATGACGTCACCTTCAGCCCGAAAAGCGTTGCCATAACCCATTCTATTGACTCTGTCGACATACTAGTAACCCCACAAACATCAGGGCACTTAACCATCAACCTACAATTATTCGGTTCCAGCGCGCACGAATATCCAAAAGACCAGCAGATATTTTTACCTGTCTTCGATCCAACCTTCGGGGTATCTGCTAAAACGTTGACAACATCTGCAATCGACTATAAAAACTTTGAGTTTTGGAACGGAGATCACCTATTCACATATAGACCATCCGATGGTCCTAACGTTGTTACAAGGGCGTATGTTTCTAGTGACGGCTATGATTGGTCATCAAATGGGGGCGCCCTTGGCTTCTCGTACGAGGGAAATATTCAGCTAATGACTGCGGTAGAAGATCGAGAAAAGGTAATACACATGACCTATGTATTTTATGAATTAATATAAGATATGTTTGCGATGTTCAAAATGTAATTTATTTGCCAACCTGAAATTCTTGCGCCTAATAGATATTCTTGCCATGTCAGCGAGAAATTCATACATTTGTGTCAAGGATAGTTGAAAAAATCGTTTCTCGCAATAGAGGCGGCGAGTAGTTCTTTTACGAATCATACCTTATGATTATCGACATTAAATGCTGGAAAACTATATTTAACCAGAGAGATTAAGACAATAAACAGTATATTCTATTAATGTTTTTACCTTTTAATCAGACATTAGCACGGTCGCTGGTGAAAGAATGGGTAATTGCAAATTTGATATTTCTTTTCATTATTTATGTTCTTTACCTCGTTTAATGGCCTACTTCCCCAACCCAACCTTAATCAATCGTTTTTATTCAATATAACGTTTTTATTCAATAAAAGTATGAGGTACCCCTTAACTCTCTACCCAATGGAGCAATTAGGAGTGAAGTGCCTTGCTCAAGGTCTCGAACTCACCATCATTTGATAGTGAGACCGGTACCACTGCCACTTGGGTCCTCCAGTTTTTTTATTTCTAAAGCTGTAATCAGACTTGAACGAAGGAAAATGGACTGATAGGACGAGCACTTAGAAGTGACTTGTAGTCAGCTCGGTAACTTGTGGCATACGTAGCTGTATCGATATTGAATATTTGAATTACATTATAAATAAATGTATATTGCATAAACAAGTGACCTTTACAAAGTGATTGTTGAGCAATTATGTTTTTCACGACAGAACATGGAAAAACGGGACAACTACATAGAGAACAAAAGTGCTGACTGATATAAGCTATTGTGCCCCAAGCTTCCTGAATATGGTGTCCAAATATTTGAACTTTTTATCTATGAGTCCATTATGTAGCTTTAAGACGTAGACTTCACCGGTCCTGACACTATGTGGCAACACGGAGCTGTTGTCTTAGTAATCTTACAGAGTATTCAGTCAAGAGACTATCTTGATCTCTTAAGTGGAAACAATGCTAAAATTGAAAAATAATGCATTGTATAGTATGTCATTTCTTTGAAATTCGTGTAAGTCATATATTTTCGTACAACAACACTACTGTACATTTTGAGCTCATATTGCTTGAAAAGGGGATGCATGAGTTTCTCTGACATTTAATAATGGAAACAATGCGGGAGTATTATGGCTTTTGTGCAGAATAAAAAAAAATCCAAATCGGCAAAAGTAGAAGCGTCTGTTCCGAGGAAGAAATAATTCGTTACTTGTGCCCTGGATACTATTAATTTAGTTCTTCATGCCATGGTACACCAAATCTTTCAAAATTATTAAGCATTAACGTGTATAGATAAACAGTCTTTTAATCTCAAAAATAAACTTAAAAATACGTGTGAATAATACACATCAAATTGCCCTAATTATATGGTTTCATGTTTTCATTGTATATGATCATTAATAACATCTTTAAATTAAAATATTTTGTGGAGTAAACAAAAAGATTACAGAAAATACAGTGAATTTCAAAATAGCTTGGAATTACAACGTGCTTCGCTGATCAGAAAAATATGCCTACCGAAAGAAAATAACACCAACTGCATCCACTGTTAACGTTCTCCGGTGATAGATTTTGCAACAATTTAACCCAACGCGACGTCCACTGGTCTCACTTACAGAACACGTACAGTCTAGAAAATACAAATTGTTGTACCAACCCGTACACACTGTACCGGGAGAAGCCTAGACGGGAAACATGATAAAGGCGATAGAAGAATGTTCAAACAGTCAGTGTACATGTGAGTTTTTCATTTGGAGCGAGGCAACACTGACGATGTTTACATAGTGAACGTCGTATTCGGTTAAATTGTTGCAAAAGTTATTGAAGGAAAACGTTTGTAATGACTGCTGGTGGCGTCATTTTCTATCGCCAGAAACGTACTTCTTATCACCAAAGCACGCTATAATTTCAAGATGTTTTGAAATTCACCATAAAAACGGAAGAAAGGGATATTTTTTGAATTTACCAAAGACAGAACGGAACGAAGAAGAAGACAGAAAATGATATGGAAATACTAAATTGTACAGCATTCTTGAAAGCGTCATGAAAGGAAAATGCGAAAAGACGTTACAAATTGAAGTTTTCAGCAATATTGAGAAGGTCATGCATCCATACGTATATGTACACACGTATGCATAAGTGACACACAATGTGCGTTAATTGTGGTGACAGAATGAAAGAAAACCTGCATTTTAGAATTTTTTGTCTATTGGTGCCAAAATGACACCTGAACTTGAACAAAACACATCAGACCAAAAAAAATGCAATCCTATAATAAAGAATCATCAAATAATATTTTCCGTAAAAAAATTATAACTATCTGTTGTTCTTTTCTCTAGTGGTTTGTTGACTTCTCTACGAAGCGGTTCGATGCATTCATTATGTTCTACACACCTTTGAAATGGCGATAACTCTGAAAATTAGAGGGCACAGCATAGGACTTCCATTCAAGGTTGACCCAGATGGTTATAAAGTTAACACAGCCGCGTATCTGTCTCTTGGAGGTATAGTCCCTCGTTTTCGCATTTTACTATCCATAATTTGTACAGACAAAATCGCATGTCCAATTTTACTGCTTAGGCAGATATATTGGTTAAACCAAATTAAGCAATTACCCAGCAACTTAGCTGAGTGGTTTGTTATATGCCCTGGCGTTTACTTAAATAAGAGTCTGTTTAACTGTCTGGAGACGATAAGGAATCCACCAGTCCTCAGCAGGCAGCCCCTCCACCGAATAAACTGATATGTCTATACTGGAACAAACAAGATTCGACTAGCACCTTGTCCATGGGAGATCTAGAGTTTTTAATGGGGTGTAACATATTGAAGAGTACAAAACACAATTTGTTGTAGCTATATCAACAACAATTCATGTTTAATACTGCACAATATTTTGCTTCCCGTTTCAAAACATGAACAGGGTATCGGTCGAAGGTAATCGTTCCAGTAAACGCATATCCGTTTACTCAGCAAGGAGCTGCCTGCTGAGTTTGGTTGATTCCTTATCAGTCTTCATACAATTAAACAGCCTGTAGTTAAGGGCAGGTAATACAGTAAAACTGCTCGGCTAAATTGCTGGGTAACTACTTAACTTAGTTCACTGGGTATATCCACCTCAGCTGTAAATAGCAGAGTAATGCGTTCATGTGAAATGATTACATGCATGGATGCACATCGAATATAGGTGCAGATACATGCATGGAAACGTACTAAGAGGAACAGTCAGATAAATCCGTAGAAGGACACACAAATTCATACGTACGTTGATACATAGATACATATGTACACAGATACATACAAAGATAGATACATTGAAACCTACTTTACTACCTACCTACCTACCTACCTAACTACCTACCTAACTAGATCCATCCATTTACAAAAATACCAATAAAAGAAGATAAAAACGTTTCCTTTATTCTAATTATTAGTATTTTTCCCTATTGTTACCACTAGGTTGCAAACGAAAGTGGTGTGGACCGTCTGCTGATCCGCCAGGATTCTTTGCAAAAGTGAGGGTCTCTGAAACTGGATTCCTGAAAGAGCTCTTCGACTTGTCAAAAAGCGCTTCAGTATACATCTTTCTTAATTTTCATCTTCCTGAAAGTGTAAACGTTTTCTCAACTAATGGAACAATGGTGCAAAAACTACTACCACTGAATGATCAAATTTTCGAGCTTATCAATATACTCGACAATTTTGATGACTCTGTAAGAGATGCAGGGGGGTCTACCATTGAAATGATAAAAGATATAGAGGAGATACTTAGAGATATGAACAATGTTGTTACAATGTTGATATCTGGCGAGAATTCTACACGTAGTGTCGATGAAAATCATAGTGCTTTGTTATTTCTTTCAAAGTCTATATTCGATGCAATAGGGATGTGGAATGAATTGAACAGCAAGATTCCCCTGATTTCCTCACTTGACAACACTGTTAAAGATATATCTGGCAGACTGCAACAAATACAAGATGATGTTGTTAATGGCTTAGCGTCTGAAGCTCAAATGATCATGAATGACGTTGGCGGTTTTGGCTTGAGGGCGCAAGTCCAATTCCCGGTTTCGCTTTTGTCGTCTGAAGAGGTTACACTCGAATTGCGGGTTGGACAATGTAGTCAGCTCGGTCAGTTTAAGGAGTTTTACGACAGGTTTAAGGGCAAGCAATCCGTGAGAGGATTCGTAATGATTCCGAAAAAAATATACTTTAAGTTTGGTACAATTGATGCGGTTGGAGGCGAGTTGGTATATGCTCTCGATGACGGGGACTACCTAATGCGTCTTGTTGCTGAGATCACACTTGTTGGTATATACAAAGTAGACGTAAACTTGTTTTTAAGCGAAGAGCTGATTTACTTCCACGCAAATGGCAGTGTTTGGCGCGTCTGCAAGGCAACCATCTATGCAGAAGTCAAGTTACCAGCTTACGAATTGAATTGGAGAGTCGTCGGTGAGTTTGATGCAAACTCTGACAAGCAGTCCTTTATAATGATGATGGTGGAGGCCATAACCAATGCTGCTCAAGATTTTGGACAAAGTGCAATTGGCAGACTAAATAATGCCCAGGACAGAGTGAGGGAAGTTCAAGATGAAGTGACAGCAGCAAGAGAATGGCTGTCCAGAAAGAAGGCTGATGTCGACAAGGCAAACAGTGCATTTGACAGTGCTGTACAAAAGTTAAATAGTGCAAAAAATGCTGTTAGAGACAAGCAGGCTTCTGCAGAGAGTGCGAAGAATACGTTGAGACAAAAACAGCGAGATGTAGATAACCTCTGCAGAATAAAATCCTGCAGAGAAATATGTGTTCCTGGTATAAAATGTTCAATCTGTCACAAAAAGGTCGGTTGGGTCAGTGTTCCCTATCCTTGTTGTTCATATACCTCATGCCTGACTAAAGTTACTGATCCCACCTGCATTTCTGCTAACGTTGCCTGCTCAGCTTTGAGAGCAGCGGCATTCGCTGTACTTAAATCGGCAGAAGGTGTACTGACCCTTGCAATAAGAGCAATGGACGTCGCTGTTTTAGCCCTTGATGAAGCACAGTGTGTGGTTGACAAAGCCAGAGTTGTTCTTGATGCCGCTAAGTTTGCGCTCGACTTGGCCGCAACAACATTGGATGTGGCTGAAAGAGCCCTGGATGGTGTCATTCTGACTCTTGAAGGAGTGAAAAGTGCTGTGGCAGCCGGGGTCGAGGTGTACAAATTCGTTAGTGATTTTGACAAGCCTTCGATCGTGACGATACGGCGTGCAGGGTTTGAGGTCGAAATATCGAAAGAAGATGTGTTTGTCCTTGAGGTTGAAATTGAGGCTAACATCTTTCTTATTGGTTATAAAAAGTTGTTTGTTACCATAGATTTTGAAAATCTAGAAAAAGCCTTCTTTCCTCAGCTGTCTCCATTGTAAAAGAATCTGCGAAGGCCTTATTGCCTTTCCGTCGAAAACGAGAACTCTCTGATGTAATATCTGATGCATTTGAAACGATGAATAGTACAGGGGGTATAATAATGTCGACAATTTACATCAGTCCTGATACAAACTTTCTTAGGGATAGACAGGCAAAGACTGTCTCATTAGATGAAAAAACTGAATACAGAATACATGAATTTGAAGAAAAGTGCATGAATTTCACTGAGTTGTCAAGTTTTCTGAATGAATCTCTGACAACACTGTATGATATTGCTAAAGAGTGGAAAAAAAGCCTTGAGAATACATCTAATGCAATTGTAATGATAGATGAAGTCATGCTGAATGTGAGAGAAATCAGCATAAATGGTAGTGAGATCAACAAAACGGAAGCAGTTCTCAACTACAATATGACCGAGGATGAAGTTGAATTCGAATTAATGAATATCAATTTAAAGAGAAATCCCACAATGAATGAAACATTCAATGTGATAGCAGCTGCAAAAGAGGCAAGCTTGGAAGAACTCGAAATTGCATCAGATTACCACATACTGGAACCGTGGAAAGAAGCAATGGAAAACTTCACACAAGAAATATTCGAAGATGAATGTGCGTCTTTTGAAGACTGCCTCTTCCTCACATTTGATCGTCTCGTTGGACTTTATGAAAAGGTCGATCTGCCAAATGTTGACGGCATGAAGTCTCTGATATTTAAGTCACGCACACAATTCTTCTCGATGCTTCGAATGACTCTCTCCGACTGGATGACGCATTAGACATAACCACAGAAATTCTTGAAATCCTGAAAAAACTACTGAAACCAAGATATTTTGTGCCACACCACCTGTCATTATACTTATCCCTCAAATACGACACTTATCAGTGGGCAAGATCTGTTATTGAGTTGTGAGGCAAACAGTGACCCGCAGTCATCATATGTTTGGTACAAAGATGGCGAGGAGATTTCCAGCATGAGTGAAACTGGACTCTTGGTTCTAAAGAATGTCGATAACAAAGCTAGGGGTTGGTACACGTGCAAAGCTGGAAACCACGTCGTAAATGTAACTTCTGCAGAAGCGTATGTGGACGTTTACGAAGCTCCAACTGTGACAGTTCTTGGAGACACGATTGTCTTGGAAGGCCAAGAACCCTCAGTGGTCTTGAACTGTGCTAGCACTGGTTGGCCACTGCCAACTATCAGCTGGTACTTTTCCAAAGACTCGATCACATACAGTAAACTTCCTGTCACTGCTTCAAGTCTGTCATTATACAAACCAATAGTGAGCGAAAGTGGCTGGTACAAGTGTGAGGCTACCAACATTGCTGGCAAAGATCTTTCAGCAGGCTTTCGTTTAATGGTTCTTGGAACATCTTTGGCTTCGCCATGTTTGAGCCTTTCATTCGAGTTTTCCACCAGCCCCCGAAACGAGAATAATAACCAAAATTATGCTAGCTCTACAGAAACAGATAAATCGTTCATTATAAAGGACAGGCTTTTCAGTGGTTTAGGCAATCTCCTGGATATCGATTCAGGTAGATTCGAATTCGTGAAACTGGAAAAAAATCACATGAACCATGGTGACATCTCTGGTATGGTGAACATGAAAGTCATAGGACGAAATAATTCAAATGGCAGCATTGGCCGTCTACCATACCGATATCTACAAGAGCTCTTCTACGATTCGCAGGAGGAACTTATTATTATGGCAATGACGTTGTCAGAGGCTACGTTGGATGACATTCATCTGTTCTCTGTGCATGGTTTCAGTGTCAAAATAAAGCGGGGATCACTGCATTATGGCATGGATGAGCCAAGATGTCCAAAGGGTCAGAAAGCAAGTGACTATAAGTACTTCCTGTGTGGTAAGTAATCATAACGGTTAATCATCTACTGATGTATTTAGCATTTGTCCTTTGAGATGATTTAACATTCACAGTTTTGTTGGAATGAATGAAAAACTTAACGAATCCTGAATTGAATAAGTTTCATACACCTATTGGAATGTACTAAAAGAAAGAAAAACGAAATTCAGTCAGAATCAAAGGAAACTACACTCTTCGATAAACAATGCTAGTAGCAAATATCCTCTATTCCTTAGAGACTACCTTCACAGTTGAATTTTATATTAAGCTTTACGGTAAAGTTTATATACAGTGTAACAAGTCCATAATTCCTTTCTTTACATTTTTCTGTCCTTGGTGTCTTAATGGATCGTTGGACATACCCCTTAACATAATCACTGAAACAGCTGACTGCATTGGAGATGAGACAGGCTGTGGTAAGAGTATTCTGGTCGTTAGTTCATGACAACTTTTAATTTGATGATCAAGTAAATGTTTTAAGTAATGACAGTTGAGTGCTTCATTATAACCTTTCCGATAGAATTGAAGGGATTTATGAATTCTAGATCAAATGTTCTTAGCTGAGTTTCATCCAAAGTCTTTTATCTTAAAGATCTCCACTAAATTGTAAGTCAGACTACCCATTCGGCCACATGGTATCACTTTGTGGTAACATGTACTTTCTGCATAAAGTACTTGATGTCGAATCCAACAAACTCTGGATGTATCGGTTGTCTTCGTTCATTTGAACACTTAAAGGAAGACACAAAATCTTTTGCGACAAACTGAAAAATGTCCAGTATCATCTTTTAATCTCCAGAAGGAAATGAGAGCGAGATTTCACCAACGGACTTATCCAAACATCCTGACATCACACCAAAGGTATTGTACATCGTGACCTATACTATTACAAGTGTTCGCTTGCATTATGGATTCACTTGAAGCTTAAACTCGATTCACT
Organism: Ptychodera flava; assembly: GCF_041260155.1. NCBI lineage: Eukaryota > Metazoa > Hemichordata > Enteropneusta > Ptychoderidae > Ptychodera > Ptychodera flava. The sequence continues at coordinate 28,807,433 of NC_091938.1, read as the reverse complement.
ATGTTTTCTCTTGTGTATTAAACTCAAAGTTAAATAACATTACATGAAATGATAATTTATGAAAGTTCGAGGTTTTTTCCCTTGTGATCTGGAAGATATTGGTACATCTTGTTCGAGAAAGAAAAAAAACAATGAAGCAATAACGTTCCTCAATTCATGGTGGTGATGATATGTTTTCAGAGACATTAAAGTAGGTATAAGCCTCATGCAAACTATGACATGGCATTTCCGATATTACATATTAGACTCACTAGAGCAGACGATCAGTAGCCAAAGAAAGCATATGACTAAGCAAGAACGACATTTAAAACAACAATATGTGTATGTATATTCTCCTTCTTCTCAGTAGCTGAACCAGTCTGATACTAGTGTTGGCATTGGCCACATTTTACTCATAGCTGGTGCCCCTGTGCTTGCTGTAGTGGCAGGTAGGTAGAATTTGTTTGTCGCAGATTTCCATCAATTGATAGTAACGTTGTTACTATGGTTAATTACATTCATTATCAAACCATAACGAAAATCGGGAAATCATGTTCTCCACATTATTTTGTAGGTGTCTTAGCTACCGCTGTCTTGATAAAGAAGAAACGATCATCAAAAGAAGGCGACACCAGTTTATCCGAGTCCACCAGTTCTGATATCGGTGAAATGGTTACCATGGGAAATACTGCGGATGCAAAAACGTGTACCTATGAGTGTCCATCTGTCTTCAATAGTGCAACCGAGACTGCATAAAAGAGTGGAAAACGAATTTTAGGCCAAATTATTTCCCCTTGTTGTCATTTTCCTACACTTCTATTAGTATTTTTCTATTGTGTGACATTCGTATATATCCCTTTCATTTTCTCGAGTTTCCGGATTCGTATATTGGCGTGGTATTCAATATAGCATAGACATCCGATGATTATTCCATTACCACTTTGTAAACTGATGAAGAAATCATTCAACATGCTATCGAGTCTTTAGGGGCAGTGTTTACGTAATATATCACATTACATCTTACAATTAAAGTGAACATCGTGTTTTGACCAAATAGAAACATCCAAATCGACAACGGACATGGTACTTTTGAGAAGTTACACATTTATTCAGACCTGTATTCTGAAAATGATTTGTGTTATGCGTTTTGTCTCTTATACTGCTGCTTCTCCTACTTATTGAGCAATAAATAGATGTGTCTTGGTTTATCTAAGTGTCTAAACGAGTCACGCTTGGGTTTCTCTCCATGATTTAATATGTGACCATCCCTTTCTGCGCCCATCATCTTTCCGCAAAGCCATTCATCCAATCCATTAACCCCTCCACCCAGCCATCTAAAAGTTGGTCTCATGCAACAATCCATATTTTCTCGAATCGTATTTTCCTTCATGCCATACCTTATTGTTAACAATCGAAAACCACATTACATAAGAATGGCGGTGTATCGATTTACTTGTGACCCGACATCTCTGATAATCCCATGTAGAAATCTAAAATATGATACTTAGAAATAAATTTAGCTTTTACCTTGTACAAGCCCCTACTCAAGTTAAGCTTAAATAAGGAATGGTAAGGTTGGGAAAGTGGAATGATACAGTAAAATTATTTTTCGGATCAACGAAACTTGTATGTTGAAATAATGCAAAATGGAAGTTCTCATGACTTAACTGTAAGGAAAAAGGCATGCTTTTCCTGTACCTTATGCTTTTGTCACCTCCCGTGACCTGATGATAAAGTTCTTATATGACGTCATATCCGCTTCTACTTGTAAGAACAGAAAAATGTGGTGAAATTGGCGATAATTCTTACAAACTAAGTCCAGCAGGAAACTAACGAGAAGATAAAAGTAGTGCAAAGATTACAGTTCCCAGCTCAACCCAGACAGTACAAACTCCTAAATTACCATGAGTCTCAAGGAATGTGATGCCAGACAGACACTGATGAGTGAAAAAGTGAGTCCTTCTCTCGCTACAGGCTTTGTGTAGTCTGAATCGTGCAGAGTTGATAAAGCATAACATCATGAAGGTCTTAAATTCAACATTGTAGTGAAAATTCCAAAGTCTGACTAATCTACTGTATAGCCCCGTACTTGTAGTGAAAAGCTCTGCAGAGACCACTAGAACGATGTGGACGTTCCATTGATATGCTAATTGCGGCTCTACAAATATCTCTGCTTGTAGTAAACATGATCCTCTAGAATGTTCTTGGCTATACTGGCCTAATTTTAAACTGGTCACGGGGAAAGAATGACCCACATAACATATCCATGTCTAAGATATTGATTGTAATCATCTGACTTGGAATTTAATTATTTTTCAAGCAATTGATTTTCCAACTGTAACGAATTTTTACGGGAGCCATTGCTAATTTCAATGTTAAGTCGTTTTTACGAAAAATGTTGACCGTTTGATCTTCGAAAGTTAGTTGCTCACACAAGCGATAGGTTCCGATGGGCAACTCTCATGATAGTTTTTCTCCCAAGTTATCTTTGCATTTTCAAGATATATTTCTAGCGAAAATTTGATATAGTGTTCATAAAAGTAGCCAGTATCACTTGAAACAACGATATTAAATATTGTGTTAGGTAGGCTTGGAAATCATTAAAGAGTCCGGCTGTCTGGTCATGTTCTCTCAGTATTATTTTAATTGTGGCATGCCATTTCATATTGCGTGCCCAAATGTCACTAAACCATAGAGGGCGTCAGGGTGTACGTGTGTACGCCCTCTATGGCACACTAGCAATTAAGCAAGAGGTACAATTTGTCACATATCACATATCGTGATACACAGTTCCACAGAAAAATGCAAATATGCAATTCTCAGTTCAACCTGTCAAGTAGGGGAATGGTGTACAGGACACTTGATAGGATGTTTTCCCTGATTACAAACTGATAACGTGTGGTTGAATTTGACACAACTTCTGTATTTTGACAGATACTGACATTGCATTAGTTTAGATCCTGTTTATAATGCTACTATTTTGAAAATGTACATTCTTGTGGATAACGCATGATGGTGATTATACATATACATGATTACTACTTTGGTATGACCGGCTGAAAACCTGAAACCTTACATTTTCAGTGGGTTTGTGAGCACTCTGCAATAGATTATTATGATTATAATTTGTAAAGTGACAAAATTACATGACAAAAAGTGCAAATGCCAAATTCCTTTCATTCGTTCTAAATTAAATTCTCAGCGAGACGCGCACCTGAGGTGAAAACACTGTGTTAGAATGGTAACAAGTTTGGATTATGTCTCAATAGAGCATAGAACGATCGACCAATCAGCAAACCTCAGTCGCCAAAGTCACAAATAATTTCACATAACTTTATCTTTACATTTTTACACGGGAGAACGACGCAAATCCACTTGGGCTAGGACATTTCCGAGTATAGCCAACAGTCGCGCTCGATCGACTCGTGGATCTGTCAGGTCAAATCTCGATCTTATTTAAAAGCGAACACACGTAACTTTTAACTCCAATTACATATATTGCACGCGATTAGTTCTTGCCTTAACCCTCATTACATATACGGTACGCCATTGACTCTTCCCTACCAGGAATTGTAACGATCTCAAGGAAAGAAAAAAAAAACAACATATCGCATGAGTAAAAAGCATGTATCCTTCATGGCGTAACGCATAATTTGTGTTTACATCAAGTAATGCAATTAAAGATTTGTTAAATTTTGGTTGAAGTGATTTTACGGACAAATATTGGATATGGCACAAGGCCACTAATTCACTTCCGGGTTCGTTACACGAAGATAGTTCGGAAGAAAAATAGTGCAGACCTTGAAGTTTTGATATCTGCATGGAGGCTTGTTTAGTTTGAACTTTAACGTCAAGAATTTTGTAAAGATATTTTTGTGCCTGGATCAAAATGCAGACTGTTGTGAATAAGTGCTGAAGCATTTGGTGGTGATATGAGGAGTTCAAGGGCTAATAGAAATAATAAAAATAAGCCTGAATTTTGTCAAAAACACCACTGAGGGCGCTGTTTTCATCGCTATCTCAATATTTCCGTGGACTTGCCCACATGAAAAATTAATCACTAGTCAAGCTGACATTGACCTAACACCTGTTAAGAGGATTCGTGCCGCTGAATGTTTTAAAATAGGAAAATCGAGCTCAACGCTACTGTGGTGGCCTATTGGAAATTAATCAGTGGTCTTGTGCCATATTGTGTATATTTCAGATAAGAAAAGTAAAATGTTAATAATCCTGATTGCGCTACAGTTTGTCGACCCAGCTTTTCTGGCTACATATTCGTTTAGGTAGAACGCAATTCGACTTTAATTACTCGAACTTGAAATATTGGCGTTCAATGGAAAAAACGCGCTGGTCTCACACTGATTGACATTGTTAGCTGGCACCCTCTTTCATTTCGCCTAATTTCTTGGCGAATGCCAATACATATCCAATCTATATTAATACGTTTATTTGTTCATGAAGACAGATCTTACAAAGAAAACAATATCATTGTGTATGATCTAAACAGAATCTCATATGCCCGAAAAAATCACCACACAGAAAGCGAAAATCCAAACAAACACGGTTTAAACTATCAAGAATTATTAAAACAAACTGAGTAAGACACGAAGTGATAACGAGATCATCCGTACCGTAAAGTGCAATAAACGTGCATTGTCAATGACGTATATCGATATGTGGGTTAAAATTCCTTAAAAAGTACAATATTAAAAATTGAACATTACATTTTGAATCCTGCCAAAAGACAAATACAGTAAGTGATATCATCAACTTTGCAATATCTGAAGTAAAACTTCAAATGTTACTGAATATAATAGCATAATAAATATTTGCCCATTCGCAACTAAAGAACTGGGATATTCCTACGCAGTCACTTATAAGCGTTTTTGTAGCCTTAAGGTAGTAGTCCTTAAAATCAACTGAACTACACTTGATATGACGGCTCTATTCAGTGGTGATTCCTAGATATGAAAGTTTAAGACCATCAATGCAAAAAGTAATATTTTTGAGTTTTGTGCTTTTATCATTAGTTTTAAATCTATCATTCTCATGATATACACCTTATCCTTGTCTATGTATCTGACATTTTTTATGTTTATGTGTGCATTTACCGCAGAAAGGTGTAATACACGCTTTTCAAGATGTTGCAAAATAATTACAATGTACCGCCAAAAAGGCGCTAAGAAAAAGGATGGTAAAATACCAGTAAGTATGAGTAAAATGCTTAGTGTATGAACAAGCTGGACCTTGAAAGGTTTGACTCGAAAACTATCCGGCATAGAACAAGACTAAGACTGACAAAGACGCCAACTTCATTCAAATGAGCCCATATTTAGGATGTCGGTGTTAACTCTATGGAGAAAAATGATTTTTTTGAGTTCCAATAAAATGAGATAGTAAAATGTTCATATAATCGTCGAACTTCACAATTAGCTCTTACAAGCAATTGATTAGAAAAGTATTGAAAAAATTCGACAGTCATATTATCTATCCCCGAGGCGTATTCTAACTTTGTTAGATGGATAGAATCGCTCTTATATATCTTTGATCTACAGATTTTGTTCAATATGAAAATTAGTTTGAGTTGTTTGACTTCTTGAAACATGCTAAAATACTGGCCAACAATGCACAACCTCTTCTGTGCTCGCAGTAAGACAAAGGTTTACATTTCATGTTAGCTTTTGTAATTAAATCCATAGATTAGAATGGCATTCTTTCCCATAAATTTTCGTATTGTTTATTTGTCACAGAAAAGCAAGTGAAAAGGAAAAATCCAGCTTACCTAAAAGTAACAAACAACAACATGAACTATTCGCATTCAGTAAACGGAAAGCTTTTGCACTTTTTCAGTTGTATACCATTTTCATTTTGTACAAAGAATAATTCTATAGATATTAAGTTCATGTTGTCTTGATATCACAAAACAACTCTGTTCCTTTATTATAGACAGTTACCCATGACACGTACTACACAAAGCACTGGGTGCATAACACTGGGTGAAAACACATTTATCACTGATAGAGATAAATTTCTATAAATAGCTCATAAGGTATAAAGTGTTAATAATTAAGTGCGAGTGGCTGAATGTATGATTAAAAAAGCATTTCTCTTTGAAAAATGCCCGATTAATGAAAAGGTCAATATGCGTAGTAATAGTTGTTCGCTCGCATTCTTCGTAACTTTTGAACCAAATCCAATTCGTCAAATATTCCCTTGTTGATGATTCTCAAATGTGGCATACACTTACACTCGTTGAATTCGGTGGCTACGTTGAGCCTGAAAGGAAATCAGAAAGTCTGAATTGGTGTTCTATGAATAATTGCTTGGTATCGAGAGTGCGTTTTTGATATGTGAATAATTAGGTAAATTTACAGCTGATCGTGCACTTCTTTTATCTTGACTGACTGATATACATCGATGACCAGATCATATTACTGAGTGCCCGCTGCCGGCATGTGTGTAAATGACGCATATTTGCTATAATTGCTGCCTTAGCAAAATGACAATGATGTTAAATTGTCAATTCATACTTTCAACGAAATATTCATAGAGAATACTACACGAAATAGAATTGCACAGGTTCTGTACGACTTATTTTACTGTTTCGGAGCGAGACGTAATGTGATTTTGTCACGTGAACATAGAGGATGGTATATACTCACTGCTTCAAACAGACTGTGGATTTTTCTAGACTTTTCTGCTTTGTAGAGGTCTTGCATTTTTCTGCGCTTCTTGACTTCTTTGGCATGCCTCTTTGTCAACTTTACGATCTCTTTACGTTCAGCGAAGATCGCCGACTCCTGTGCTTGAACTTCGGTCAAGGCGGAACTTTCATCTTCGTCGCCATAAATGCGAATTCTGATGGCAACAACAACCTACAAACACATTAAAAAGTGATTACAGTTATGAAAAATAGTTTTACAACATTAACAAGGATAAAAATCATTGATTCATTGGAAATAATATCTTTACAGTATACCATATGTAGGACTGGCTTTTATCAAATATTGGTTTTGTTCAATGTTTGAAAAGAAAGGTCGCATTGAATAGAGAAAAGTAAAAAGAATTAACACGCTAATGTTATCGACATTTTGGCAAAATGTGCAAACAAACGGGTGACGGATTATTTACTTTAAAACTTAAAACAGATTATAATTCATATTTTCCAGTTCTAATGTGGAAAATTTAAGACACAAAATCAGATTTTTCTTGAAAAGTAGTAAACTTTATTGTAAAAGTCGACAAAAGCTGTACTTCATTGAACACTTCAGCTACAAAAGTCGTGGTAATGTGCACTAGTCAACAGCAGCTGTACTCCATCGACACTACCTACAATTGTCATGGCAAAGTACACTAGTCAACAAGAGAACAAAATCATTAAACGTTACAGCTACTGGCATTTTAATCATTAACTACTTCTAACATACTCGAATGAATACAAGACGTTGTCGTACTAGTAGAGTTAACAAAACGTGCCTCTTACCTCATGATTATTTGCAAAGAAAGACAGGAATATGACTGACCCCTGAAACAAAAGTACAGCGGAAGAATATGATGGATGAATGATGAACCGATTGTTGCTAGTCGAAGAGCGCCGACAATGATTGCACAGAGTAATATAGATAGTACGAATAGTTCCAATAATGTTTGAAACGCGAAGCGAATCAGGTCATTCACGAATCTCTGTATGTTAAACTGCTGAGTTGGTTAACAGTGTAATTTATCGCAATTGAGATATATTCAGAAGCAGCAATGATATATTGTACAGTACAAATGTGAAGATGTCGGCTTCAGTAAACCTACCTCGAAGAATATAGCCATTGTGAAGAAATAGCCACCATACAGGGAATCAATGACTGTAGTTAAATAGCCAGTGATGCGAACTGTGCAAAATACTCCGAAAAGAAGCATCAATGAAAACATATCTTTCCTGCAAATAAAATACATTTTGTCATAGTAGACGTTAAATGTTACAACTCATTTTATGCAAAAACTTATACCTCTCTGGTTTTTATAAAGAATGAAAGCCTTGAGTAGCTTTCAAATGATTTTTATCTCCCGTTAACATAATATAGTCAATAACCGACCATAATTGATTTGGCTTTGATTATTTATTACGGTCCTTTTTGCATTTGCGCTAAATCTGACTCCCTAATTCTTATGTTTGAGCGTAAGTGAATTTGGATACAAAAATGTGTATGAGCACTGCTGTGAAGGGGTAATTTCCTTTTTGCTAGTCTCGGCTAAGGAGAACATCACTGGCATTGTAACTTCGACTCAACTTTATAAAACTTAATCAACGCGCCCAATCCGTGATTTGCTGTCATTTCTGCTGCATTTCGACGAATGCACATACACTGGCATTGTGAGTATTAACGAGTTGTGAGGAAGGGGAATGTTTCATATAACGTCCTGAAATCACCTACCACAGCTTTGCACCTTCCTCAGATCCAAACTTTTGGACGGAGATGGTGAAGAGATAGTATCCATAGCAGATAAGCCCCATTGTACCCTGATAAGAATATATATAAAAACGTGCGTCTATCAAAACATGACATATTAGATATCATATATTATTGTCTGAGTACAAGGATTTATGTGCCCGAGAGCAGGTGACAATTTGCCCGACGCCAGGAGGGCAAATTGTCTCCTGCTGCGATGGCATATAAACCCATGTATTCAGGGCATCATAGTTTCATTACACAGTTCATGCTATATGACATTTAGTCACATGCATGGCATTTTCAAACAGTTTTACCATTATCGACAAGCATCAAACAGATTTTAACGAAAGTCAAAATAGCAGTGCGTGCATGGATAAATTACATTTAGCGTTAAGCGTCTACATTGACGTCGAAAACGTCGAAGGGCTTCACTGGACCGATTAACAATTGAAACCGGTCAGTACATCCTTCTCCTGCCCACTAACTCCACGGATGTTCGTATTCAAAGAAATGCATTGATTTGCACTCACATCGAGGCATGTAATAAATGACTTTACGGAGCTATATCTTTATATAAAAGTGTAGTGATACTGTTTTGTACTCGTCAGGACTTTTAGTATGCATTTTTCATACATATTGATATGCTTATTCTGAGACATTGATAAAATCTTTTCGCAAACTTAAATCCAAAGAAAATGTCAAAAGCCACAATGATTCAGTTTCTGCTTAGGTTAATGAAATGTTATATTAATATTGTTATTATAATAGTGTCTTCTTACCACCATTGACAGTAAAGCTATTGAAAAGCCGGTCGCTATATCGGGTGTTGACTTAACCAACAAGCAACTGCAAAATGTAAAGATGCATAATTTATCATGATGTCGAAGCACAAAGCGTATATAAAATTTATGGCGATTTTAAGAGAACATTGATGTATAATCTGAAACAATACGACGAGAAATAAATTTAATCTTAATAGCAAAACAAATACCAAAGTGAATGCCAAATATTGGAAGAAAACTTTGAAACCAGGCTGCATGAGGTTTGAATTTGAAACATGTACTGAATAATAATATTAAGAATAAACATATAGCATAAAGAATATAATTAGATGACAAGTCTTACCTTACTATGAGTTCTGCGTCAGGAAGCTGATCACCATACAAACCAATGACGATAATTAAAGGTAATATCCATCCGATGAGGGCATAGAGTACCCTAGTGATTACAGAACGAATAACTGTTGCTAATCGAAGCTGGTCGTTTTTATATATCATCTCAAAGGTATAAGATACGATTTCTCTTATGATGCCATCTATTATTTGATACTTAACCGGAAGAAGAAAATTGCTGGTAAGAATCTGCAAATATTGAATTTGTTCGTTCCTATAAAATCTTCATGAGACGACTGTTCGAAATAATCATATCCTTTGGACAATCATGCCTTTTTAACCAGGAACCCTTGCAGTATTTTTCTTTAGTCATAGTCTAAATTTGATATTGGTTGGAGACTAGCGAGAAACTGAAAAGACCCTGCGAAGATTGCAGTTCAAATGTTCATTTAAAACAAATATTATACTCTTTATCATTCTTGGTAACTGCCAAGTTCATATGTTGTTTCCATACCTAGCAAGAGTGCGACGATCAATGAATAAGAAGCGCAGGAGCTGTTGAACACTCAAGTTCATGATCCAAAAGCAGTTGCTAAGTAGCCAGTAGGTCTTTGCCACTGCCAAGATTTGGCAGGCATCCTATAATGTAGAACAGAGAAAATGGAAAAAAATTAAAAATACAACTTCTTGCGACATATCTTTTCTACGCCAACAGTATATGAGACACCATTTCGGGATAGATTTTACTCATAGTATGTGTAGTTATAAGGCTAATAGTAACGCAAAATTGTTTCTTTTAACGAATGCTTCGCATTGGTTGTTTCCTTTCAATATTCAATTGTTTTTGTATTATTTAACAATTATGGTAAAAATAGAATATTTCTGAATTAGACAACTGCCATGCTATATGAAAACTACTTATATTAATAATCCCAGGTGCGATTTATATCGTCGTCAAGTCCATGTACAAATTTGCTTGTAAAGGGTGGCGTTGAACCCTCAGTGTACAAGGAAGGGAGCTTCAATGATAAAACGTAGAGTTTTGTATAATATTTGATTACGATGGGTTTGAACATAAGTATCAGATTTTTTCGCGTACAATGATACAAATAGAAGAAACCTTAGGCTTCTCATTCTGATTGGTGTTTGTTGCAGAATATAGATAGATGTCGGAACACATTCTCTCAAAGTAAGGGGTTGAGACATTGAGAATTTCCATCATGTGAGACAGGCTCCATTTTGATCCTTAGTGTGAGGGATGAGGCCTGTCTCATTCTACAAAGGAAAATCTGTCTCACAGGATGGTAAAATGCACGTGACAGGCATGTAAGGTTCGCCGAGTTGACAGACGTACGTTCGCGACTGTTCCCAGAAGGCCAGTGTGCGATATTGTAAACAATAGAGGAATGCAGATTAAGAACTAAAATTGCTGTACCTTTTCCTTGCCCTCAAAATTAATGACGGACTCTACGCATATTATGACTGGAAAGGAGGTTAGTGATAATAATGTTTGTCCCAATACGAAGTAACGGTCTGATGATAATCTGTAAAAGGTTAGAATCGACAAGGAGAAATTTAACATCGTCGTTATACCAAGATTACTGCCAAATCTCACTATGTTTCAGAACTTGAGCGATTTGCACGAGAGGGAAATACGATAAATTCACCTTGACACGCTATGTAGTTGTTGATGCGTACTGCTTGGCAAACTTAACGAAAATGCCAGTGCGCGTCGGTCGGGAAAAAAACGTTCATTGATCTAAAAAGCGAGGAAGTGAGTTTGTGCACTTTGCAGTAATTGAGAAGATGTCGAAGTTACCTACCTGGCGAATAAAATCATCACAAGAGCTACAAGAATCAACAACGCAGATATACCACTACATATAGATCTAATAACCTTCGCAGCGGCTGCCAAGAATGGCTAAAAGGGTGAGTAAAGAGAAAATTTAAAATAAACTTCTCATTTCGTCGTTTGTATTATAAATGGTGATCAAATATCTTGTATGAACATATCCAAAAACAAATTCTTACAATAATTTCAGTACAAGATGACAAAATATCTTTGAAGACAGCTACCATTATTACGCAAGCATAGATTACAATGATTTTACCCAGTGGTAAGACTGCTTTCACAATTTACATGATATTTTTCTCTTAACCTTTATACTGATAGAAATATGGCTGTTTCGACACGGGTTAAAACTCCATGTGATCGACCAAAGACGTTGTGATACCGTAAGGTTGGTAATTTTTAGTCATTTGCTATTTTCAGTTATGTGTAATGCAGCTCATTTGTTTTCTCTAAATAGTACTAATTGATACACAGTTCATAAATTTGACAAATTATAAAGAAAATACGGCTAGTATAAGAAAACAACAAACCTGTGGTTCCGTGCCTAAAGTCATTATCACACCAATTGTTCCGAGTTTGTCACAACTACACTCTACATACTCCCCGTGAACATCCATTCCATCACCAAGGAAGCGGCATTTAGTTGAGTCCCATATTCTGCGATGGAAATAATACATCCATAACATTTAAAACCGTGACAGAATCACCGATACGTTATATGGACATTTTTCAATAATTTTCTAATTTAATATAACAAAGAAGACGTGAAAACTACACTTCAGTTTCTGGACATCGCTCTATATAGATGGCATTTTAATATCTGGGGACGGCAGTGATATTTCTGTTTTGATATTAGGCGAAGAGGAAACAGTGATTGCCATGACAAAGTAATGTGATATGTTTAAATTTACCCTATTTTCGTCGCAGTATCAGCAATAGAACATCGTGGGTTGAAAGCCTCCTGTGAAAATTTGACCATGAACGAGTAGATTAATAGGTTTCACCAAGTTGATGCTGACGATAATAATGAATTGAAATAGATGCTTCTGAATCATATAGCATTTCACTTTCTTAATGTAGATTACTGAGAATCAAAGGGCCAACACACTAACTTTTCCAGAACGTGATCTTTTTATAGGATCCCTCATAGCTGGAAATCACTTTAATCTTGGACTTTCCTTGAAAGAAGCACATCAAATACAATTTTTGGAGGGGTTTTGAATGGGGGTTGATTTTAGGGTTAGCATTCTTAAAAGTGTTGTATATCCTACCCAAGAAAAAAAGGGCTGGGGGTAACGGAACTTTTTCCGTCAGATCTTATGTTGTTACCAGTATCTGTCTCTTGGTCATTATCGTTTCGAAATTACGACGAAAACAATGGACAAAGATCAATAATAAAGATTTCAATTGTTGTTTGTGACACTGGGGACATAGCAAACAACTCAGACGTTATTTCAAGTATTATTACCCGCATTTCGTATAATCTAAGCACAGCTAGGTCTTTCATGTCGAAAACATCCTCTAAATTTGGGTGTACTGACACAACTATGGCGACAGTGTTGACTTTATTTATAACTTTGGTGGCGGTAATGCTTTTCACCCAAGTCCTTTGGACATTAGTTTGTCTGAAGTCTGCAGGTAACATTTCCCCTGCATCGCGATACACAAACACTACCAAGGCAACCGGTAAGTCTGGAAAAGTAAAAACAACCAGTTAATATAATTGCAATATCTCACATAATAAGTATTCACTATTATCATAGCAGTAATGTATGTCTTTGTCGTTAATATCAAAGGTCGTTCATTACAAAACAATAAGTTCTTGTTATGGTAACTTGTGACAGCTGATAACAGCAAAACCAATCTAAAAATTAAAGCAAATGTAGAAAACCAATAAAAAAACCTACGTTTTAGTAACGGTAATATTATGACATGATAAATATAAAAGCACACTCTTTTCTTGCAAGTTCACCTGTTTCATTGCCTGGAAACTGTTTCGAGAATCTGTCTGAGAGCGTGATGGTGTCAAACGTGCGCATTGTGTCGTTTCTGTTCAGCGATCTTTTCCTTCTTCTTCCGTCATTATTAGGTCCATTGTTTGTGAAGAAGCCAATGAGATCTGTATTGATTGAAAAAAGAATTGCGATATGCATCAATAGCCAACAACACTTGCAATCATCATTAAAACATGGTGCCTCCAGCAATTCAACATACGAGTTTCTTGTTTAGAAATATTGACAGAACTGAGCAATTGTGGCTATTGGCTCACTTGATTTGCCATGCACATGTATTAATATCACATCCACCAGCTTCCTGTGTTAAATCTAGATCCGTAATTCTCTTGTGCATTACGATAAAATATATCTGACGTCTACTCTATTTATATAATGAACTTGTTCCTCCGAGTTTTTATGCAGGAGCGAACTCACCAACATTAACGGTTTCCAGGAACAATTCTTTGCCCGTCTGTAGCATGTAAGCATATACTGTGTCGCTAAAGTTTTCCAAGGCGGACAACAGGGATACAGCGCTTCCTTCCGGACCTAAATTCTGCCAATACAAATTCTACAATGAGATTCGAATCCGTCGGAACTAACGGCTAATTAGAATGAGCTGTTCTTCAGTTTATAAGCACATCTTCCTTTTTATTCGTTTAATAGTTTTCTGCCTGGGCAACTGCTCAGAGGTTTTTTTGCTCGCGATAATATATTCCCTATGATTTGGTAACCATACAATACATTCTGTGACAACAAAGCTTTGTTATAATAATTTGGCTAATCTTTAAAATAATTTTTTATCGTAAAAATTTTAAGGTCACGTAATAGATTTTAATTTGCATTTAAAAGAACAAGACGATACGCAAATGGTGATCATTTACTATTTTAAAATATGTTTTTAAAATATAACAGAAAATAAATCAATCTTAATAAAAAGAACTACAGGTAAAGAAATATTGCGAAGAAGAAACGTTATAAAAAATCAGGAGTGGGTATTTCAGTGAATCAACCTTAACTCAAACTTTTTTCTAGGCTTGAATGTTCTGCATACTAAATTGCAATGATGAACAACATCATCTGGATCAGATAATTGTATAAACTTTGACAATTATGTTCACTTAGTTCCAGGAACAAAACCTTCTGTAGGTATTGTATTCTAAATTTATTGTACATTGGGCAAATTACAAGGAAGTAGAATTCATGTTCTACTGTATTTGTGTGTTACAAACTTCACTGAACCTAAACGCTACAGCAGAGCTAAACTTCCTGCCGTCGCATTGCATTTTATGCTTTTGTTCATTACTTCCTCTTGCGATAAAGAAGCCAAAGAAAAATCAGTTGAAGCATACCTCATAAGCATGGTTCCAGTTTTGTGTATACCGTGAGTCAAGACCTCTACTGCTGGTCGCCAGGAATTGCTGAAAGTAAATGTTAGTGAGATGACTGTCCACTTAGAAGTAAATGAATAAAATATTTCAATTTTTCGAGGAAAATAATTTAATGAACGTTATATTGATAATTATCATATACCCATCCCAAGAACGCTCCATTCTGGTTACATTTGTGGTAAAAATTTAAAGGTAAACATCGAGATATGCACGATAAACGTCATCAACTTCGGACTGTTCCCAAACTACATTTGAAACCACCCCAGCATCGAGTATATGACTCCAATTTGAGCGGATCACGCCATATATGTGCTCGCCATCATTCGTGAACGTATGTAGCGGATTAGTCAAAATCTCGTGGTATACCGTAGCTGGGTATGGTTTATTGCTTAAATAAACTTTGATAAACTTTGACAGGATATCAGTCAGCTTACATTATATCAAATAAAATATTACAACCTGTTTTGATGGTAACCATACTTAAAACAATAATGTTTTAGCTTTGTATGTTAACATACTATCATGATGCTATTGGGTGCATTTTTAATAAGCTATTTACATTATGCTATATGATAACATTTAACATACCCTAATAAAAGGCAAGAGGTCATCGTCAGTTTCGTTATCATCCTCATAAGATTGTTTGTTCGCGGATATGGTGCCTAAAATATCTCTTGTCGTGATGAGGTCACCATCGTAAACTGTGCTCTCAGTGTTCAGGGAATCGTCCAGGCTTTCAAGTATTTCTGTAGTTTTTGTCAGGTCGTTCCAGGTGACATTTTCCTTCAAAGAAGGAATACAAAACGTTTCATTCTGTGTGCTGTAATTACTTCAAAGACATAACAAATATTGAAGGGTCAGCAATTTGTCATCCGCCAAAATTGACGAATTTATTAAGGAACCGGAATTTTCGATTTTAAAATCTACAAACATACTGTAAAGCAAGTTCTGAATTTTAGGGTTGCCAAAGTAACGTAGCCTATAGAAGAAACTCAGCATCGATACGCCACTTTGTCATCCCCAGAAATAAGACGTTGCTTTAGAATGTGTTTGTAGACGTTAATATAGAAAATTCGTGTTTGGTGATAAATTCGGCAATTTTGATCGTTGACTCAATCGTCTATGGTTCGGCCGACGAGCTATCATTGGTAGCAGACGACAGTGAACGCCAAGATTTTAACTCATGCATGTTTGTAAAAAACAGACAAACTGCAATAATCATCATTACAATATCTATACACTGTACGGGTCAGCAAATTTTACCCCCAACTCCTCAGAATGCAATCCTGGCAACAATGCTAACGAAACGATGTTAATCAATCGGTAGAAAAACGCCGACCTTATTACTCTACTTCTGACGTCAATATAAGCCTAAGGGGATACTATAATAAGGTTGTAATTTCCTTGACTCAAGGCACAACGTCAATCAGCCAAGGGATATTTACTCGTGTGATTGCATCCGTGTCGCTGTCAACCGTAGTGAGTAAAACCCCTGCCACTTACAATTAAGAGCTTCTCTATCTCGGACATAGAGTGGCTTTTACAGAACGTGGTATCCGGGGCAACCCAATTGCCGTATTCATCACAATATCGTCTCATTACACCTGTAAACAGAAAGTTGATACAATGCATTTAGTTGTCATGTGCTTGGCATTATATATTAATGAGTAAGGCATGAGTACCAGTTTCTAAATTTTAATTCATGTTTCGAATTTGGGACTATACTTTTTGTAAAGTAGAGTTTTCGCTGAGTCATTTAACGTTAATTGTAAAACGTAAAGTTAAAGTTTGTTTTAAAAAAAGTTAATGTAAAACAACGTTTTACAACATATTTGCTTGAATCTTGGTAGATGGAGCGGGGCTGCAATTATTTTTACTTTATTCTTCTAATGATCCGACTCGAATTTTCCTGTGATGACTAAGCACAAACTAAATGAGCGAAACCCAATATACGTGAGCGGGTGTTGAAACTTAAAATGTGTTTTCTGCTCTAGCATTCTTTTTGATATAGCGCGGTTTCAAATTATTTCACAGGAATACCTATGACAATGGCATCAAATATCGCCTCTTAAAGGGAAGAAAATGCATTTTTATCTGTTATAAAATAAGCTCCTTTTAAGCTGTAGCTGAAGTGCTATTTATCATCCTCAATGTCTTATTGTTTAAATTTAAATTTAAATTTCTAATATTCGCCGTATTAACTTGCTTACCATTCGAACCAATTGGACACGATATCCAATCGCTATACTCGCCAGCAGGAGTTCGTCTCCATTGGATATCAGACTCACCATAACCTTCTGAATTGCAAGCAATGTCTGAAATAGATACGCATGCGCATACTATACTTACGGTTTGCTCATACTATATGCATAACTAAAGCGGCGACGTTATGATGAAAGGAAAAGCCAGTGGCTTGTAACATCAAATAATTGAACTTGTCTTTAATTTGCGGACTACAATAATAGCTCCTTGGGACGAATGAGTGTTTTAATATTAAAGTAGTCGACCGTGGGCAAAGAATTGATCACGCTTAAATTACTGGGTCATTTCCATTTTCTGATAAAGTGTAATAACAGGTCTCTATAATTGCTACGCACAATAAAAACAATAACCTGTCAGTGTCCTTCGAAGAACGACAGCTGATGGGTTCTCAGCTTTCACAACTTTGTTTTCGAAATTGTTCTGTTCATTATAATAGTTAACTTTTATTTCAAAACGACGCCTGTATTATAAGAATTTCAAAGGTTTTGCTTGCAAATTATGAAGCTGATGGTCCAGGTTCCCGCTCTATTTTAATAGGTTACTTCCAGCGAATACGTTCTCTCTTATTTGAATTTTGTTTACCTGTGCTTGTTAGTTTAATGCTTGGTGTATTTGGCGGTAAATGTGGAACGCAGAGCCCAGATGTTGACTGTTTTACGAAACCACTCGCACAGATGCACTGAAAACTGCCAACTGTGTTCACACACCTCTCATTCTGTGGACAGACATTCTCTGACCCAGGAATCTGACATTCATTGATATCTGTAACACAAATTGTACTTATGTAACGTACATTGATTATGACAAAACTACAGACAATGACAAAACTAATATATTGAGCGTACAACAGTCGTTTGTTTCTGTAGTTGTACTATCTTGAACATTTAATAGTGACTTTCATTTTCATCTCAAAGTAGAAATGAAAAAGAAACACGTCTTGGTTCCTGAATATGAACATTTTGAAACAAAGATAAAGCGGTGAAATATTACGTTACTAGCAAACATCAAAATGCCTTTTATGGGCTTCAGATTAAGATTATAAAAGAGAATGCCATCCTTCATTAACCAAACCTATGGTTTCTTTCCCTTTCAAAAGATGTGCTTGCCCTTCATCATTCCGAAACATGAAGTATTATCGAAAGACACATAGTTGTCCCTGCTTATTAAGATTTCAAAGTTTACTGATCTTGGTGTTAACGAATACGACGCAAATTGTCAATTCTAGATAAGATTAAAAATGACGTATATTTCAGCTGTTTAAAAGCTGTTGCTGGATTAGGAACGTAAACCAGTTCCATCATCATAGTTGCTAGGTGAAGATTTTATTACCTTCGCATGTCGGTAAAGGTGGGATCAGAGTACCACCGTTGCACACCACATTATGCTGGTCACCTCTGAAGCCGTCACCACATACTGTAGAGACGAAGGAGCCCCCTGGAACATTTAGACGAATGTCGACGTCAGTTTTGGTCTGACCAAGCACACGATATTTCTCATTGTCAGCGATATTGACATCACAGTAGCCATTAGAATGAACTGCGGACAATGGAAAGCTTGCGAGGGTTCCAAGTTCCTGGGGAAGGTGGAACACAGCTTGGGAAGAACTTGCACTTGGAGTTGTTATTGCAGACGTTTCCTGCGTAGAGTACCTATTAACAGAAGTGTGGAGATCTGCAGTTGTCAGATCACTCGCCTTGGTAGTCACAGTTCTGGTGGGGCTTGCTTCACCTTCTGTCTTTTTCGTGGTGTAATTCTCCACGGCAAGAGCTATCAAAATGGGTGAGAAATATTTTCATAAACAAAATAATCATTGTTAAACAGGACCCAGTCACAACTACTTCACATAATGTAAAATAACACCAGAATAAAGTATTTTAGGGAATGGAAGGTACTGTATCATGCCTATATCTATTTTCAAAACCTACCGTTTGGCGGTTTCTCGCATATGAATTTCTTCATGCCAGAGCACCTGACTTCGTACCAATGATAATCTATAGTATTTAATACCGTACATATGTGCTCGGTAGTAATTGGCTCTTGCGACTGAGTTTCCGCCCAAAATGTAAAGGAAGCAGGCGTATCATCAACCCATTTCCAATTTAGCAACGATGTCTGTCATAAAGAAACCACAGAATGGAAGGGCCATTGAAACAATAAGGCTTATATGCACTTTCTCTATTCAAGTTATTGATTACGTGGTCAACATAAGACACGTTGAGAGTATATGCTTATCGTGTCTGCTTGAGGATGGTCAATTATTCATACTTTTTATGTTGTCGGATAACGTAATTGTGAAAGGTCAGACTCAGCATCGTTGCATTTACTGTATTGCAAGAGACAAGGGCAACACTACATTACCAGAAATACGTGTTTCTTTTGTTTAACCACATAGCATACTGAGTCTTCATCAAAACATGCAAAGGCAATACGAAGATAATAAGACGTTTTATGTCTTGTCATTCCTTTTATTATTTGTCATTCAAATTGGAAAAAGAGTAATGATCATGTGGTGAACTTGTGTCAGATCGAAAACGTATATTTGCGCGATCAAATAAAATATGAATTTGTAAGAATGTCTACCTTGCAGTGTAACCCAATGTACCAAGTTCCGCTCATCTGCTGATCGTGCAGTGTAGCTTTTAGTCTTTCCTGTTTTGAGAGGTTGTCAAGCTTTACCAATTGTGCTGACAAACTAACGCAGTGGTCCCTCGAATTTTTTGCAGTTTTAGCTTCCTCACTGAAGAAAAAGCACACATCATGCGTCTCAGACAAGACCCATCCCGCAGGGCAAAGAGGAGCATTGGCATCTACTAGAGAAATGAGAGCATTATTATTTTAGCGATCTTTTCATCCGACGATAGTACAAGCAAACAAAGTACATCCTATTCACATTTGAAACCCTTGACGATTTATGTATGAGTGATTGGAGAAAATGGGTAGACCAAAGACACCATCACATTGACAGTCTCAAATCTTCCTTTGATAAAATTATTTCCAGAAGTCTTGGGTAATCCGTTAGCACATCCTTTGTCTCGCCCTACCCCCCTCCAAAATAAAAATAAGCAAATGAACAAACAAATAAATAGACAAACAAATAAATAATGTAAGGCTTACCTAATACTAGCGAATACACTCTTAGGAACAATGTCAGCGTCAAAAATCTGACCAAGCACTTCATTTTTCGCTGTTGTGGCGGATGCACCAGGACAGGCACTTACCCACTGAGTCCAGACTCAAGAAACTGGTGATATAGTGTCAGTTATAAAGCGATGATTTCCTCATCGATATTAATTTTTCATGTCATCGGCATACAGCCCAGGCAATTGTATCATAGGACGTCGTATTAATCACATGTTAGCTCATGTGTAACAAACAATAATTAGATCACGTTTTTCACCGCTTTCGCTTGTAGCGAAGAAAAAAACACCGTGCCAAGATGACTTTAAGTGCAGACTTGATGCATACAACTTTATTAATTTCTCCCCTTTTCTAAATTGTAAATTTGCATTGTTAACATCTGATGGTCTGTACAATGCGTCATCGATCAAGAAAAGTCAGTCTCTCCATTCAGTGACGCGTATTATTACCTCTTAAGCCAATTACGTGAAGAGCTAAATGCGATGCTTCTGGAGGAAATTTTCTTGCATCTAATTATGTGATCGCCACGAGTGCATTGAAAATACACCATTGTTGACAACAGGTCCCACGGGGATCTTTGAAGGCGAGTTGAACAACACAATATGATACAGAGCAGCGAAAATATGAACTGTTTGAAGAACTGATAGCAGTGATGGTTATCTTCCACCGGAACTGCGATGGTGCATTTGTTATCATAAGGGTTCTCATACCATTAGTCCTCTTATTCAAAAATATATGTGCCACTGTTCCAAGAATTTCAGTAAAACCATTTAAGAGGTCAGGTCCATGCTTTCTGTGACAGAAGCTTACGCAGCAAGATGTTGATTGTAAGGTCCACTTTAGATCTTTATTATATGATGGCAAACGTGACCTTTCTAGTTTTCAGTTATCCCTATTTTACACTCTCTAGAAATTTCTATAGCGTTCTTAACTTACGTAACTGCAAAATTATCATCATTATACAATGGTCACGACATGGAAATTTAAGTCAGTCTTTTATTGTTTATGAAGATTAAACGATATCACGTCATGGAATTCCCTGATCTCGATTGTTCTCATTCAAATTTTACTTATTATTAGTAGGCGCGACGTTATCTCCTTCTCACAATATCTTTAACCTTCTTTCACACGTCTTGGCCATGTGAAGGCGTCTTGGAGATAAATTGTTTACAAGAGAGGACGTCACTAAGGTCAACAGTGAAATTTAATTTCATTTACGAGGCTATTCATGTTTACATTCAGTTTTTTGATTGAGATTCCAGTGCCCAGGTTAAAGGCCTTGACCGAAGCAATTGCAAAATTCGGGTAACTGTTTCACCTCTTTTGGCCACATTTTACAAGTTTTAAATCATATTTACACGTTGTTGAATGCAAATTTGCTTCGAACCTTCGATAGTTCTTGCCACTTTGGACGCTTGATAGACAAGTTCAGCTGCCAGAAATTGGTCAACAAATTTAGAGCATAATTTCTTTGTCATTTTTTGGCTTTAGTGTTTTCTTTTTGTAATATAGATTGGAGGATGGAAATGAATTTTTCGTACATTGATTCAGGCTTAGTTGACAACTTGCCTGCGAAATGACATTGATTTGCCGTTTCTAATAAGTCTGCAAACTTGATCTGAACATGGAAGAGTGTGAAATTGTTACCTGTATCGGAAGATAACTGACCGTTCACTGAGTGCGACAAACAATGACGCTAAGATATATCCTGAATTATTATGTTTGATATATATCACGTACGCGTGTTGTCCATTAACTGTCATTGGCTTAGCCTCACGCATGTTATGTAGGACAAAAAGTGATAAAAGATGGGTTAGAAGACATAGCCCTGTCGCGTGCACTTTTGTTGCCGTTTCTTGCACGCTGATAAATACCTGATTGATGCATAATGTCTATAAATCCCTACTTTTGAGAACATCAATCCCGTACGACAGTTACCATTCTGGATTGGTTGTGGATAAAAATTGTACACATGGAACATAGTTTAAAGCTTTTTATTTTGTGAGATTAAAACACTTCACTAGGAAAACAAGCAACAAAAGCACAATAGCTCTTTCAAAAACTTGTTATTTCACGAGTACATAGGTGAGCATAGAATTCCATTTTCACATAGTAGCGACTCCCCAAGCATTTGTTGGTCCTGTACATGTTTTAGACTGCATGAATGCTTTGAAAAACCATTTTTTTATTCTTAATAAACCCCGTTGCTTCATGCACAGGTTAAGATGAATGGTGAAAAAGCAATGGCCGAGACAATTGAATCGCAATGACTGAAAAAGTTGTACTTCTTCATTTGTTTTGACTCCTTAGATTACACGATTGTCGTGAAGCCTTAAAGACGTGACGTTGTATTGCTGTTCAAAACCCGAATCCTTCTAATGCAGCATACGATATGTATCGCGTAAAGATTAGATGGTCTCAGTAACAGTAACGTTCTTGACATCGATCCCTTTTTATATCTTGGACAACAATTGTTTTGTTGTGATTGACGTCAAATACGAATGGGTAAAAATAACTGGATGAAATGTTCACAAGTTAGGTAGATAATAGGAGGATTGTTTGAGAACTGACAACACCATATATGTCTACATACTTGTCCAATTGTGCACATTTGTCAAAATAGTGTTTGGCTACGACCAAAAATCCTTTAAAGTGACAGTAGAATTTGTAGAGAAAAAGTATTTATACAACAAATATCTCTCCATCGTAAACATCATCAGAAATACAGACCAACAACTAAATTCAGACGGGAAATCGAGAAAACCACTATAATTATCAAATATTGACTTATCAACCAATATCAACAAACAATATACCATCCAGATGAAAAAAAAACTGGTTTTCGTTCGACTAAGCACTGCAGCTTACCTATTGTGGTATGGTATTGAAATATCCTAATATACAAATTCACAAAGCGATTGTCCATATTCAATATGACTTGAATAATTAATGACATTGGTGCAACAACACTTTCGATTCAATAAAACTATTATGTGTGAAATTAGTTTTTTATAATTTATGTCTTTAATATTTTCTTCACTACACCTAATGAGAAATTGATGATCACCCGCAAAATTGAAGCAGTCAACATGGTATGAGAATGTACCATGCCCTTACGTATCAACGAGAGATAAGTTGGCAACATATATACGCTGAATCTCTATTCAAATTATATTGACTAAAACTAATATTTTCCATAAATATGCTTTGCATTACTACTTAGAAAGGTGCAGAAAATTATTAAAAAATAGTTTTCAATGCCATTCATAACATTGGATAGATATTACATTGATGTAAAGCCTCATTGATTCTACTAAGTATTGTCCGATATACAAGTTTTTCTCCGTACATATTTTAATATGCAGTACACAGATACAAGCAGTACACAGATCGTACCAAATAATCTACCATCGCGATAGACCTAAACTTGAAATCTAATCAAACTCAACTGGCCAATCCCGTCCGGTAATTTGTTAACTGAACATATATGAACAGTTGTTCAATAACGGAGAAGATTTATCCCTTAACCCTATTTCCCCACGAGATCAATTACTTACTACACGTCGGTAAGCACACGTTATAGCACATATTGTATCCACGCATAAATATTTGAGAAAATTCATTACTATTTAATTTATCTTCAATTAAATAAGGTCTCACGCAAAGCAAAACACGTAAAAGTTGACGCCAGTTATTCATGTTTGAATAAAGAGACAAATACAAGACATTTCAAGATTCATTAGCTGCTTTCAAACTCGTGTAAATATATTATTTGGATAAATATATGAAAATACATGACATTTTATTGACTGTTGACATATTTAAGCAAATCGATTGGTTGAATATTTCTGCAGCCATACCAATTCTGTTGCTTCCTGTCAGTATATGACAACATGTTATACAACTTCGTATGGATATTGTTTTGTCAGTCACTATAACCAAGGTTAGCGTAAAATGTACAATAAGAGAAATAATTCGATTACATTCAGTATATTACGTCTCAGAAGTCGATCTCAGTTCCCAGTAAGTCACCTTCTCAATTAAGGTAATATGCGCCTCGAGAGTGAAATATAAACTGTTGCTCAAATTTTCCTCAAGGAATCTTGGAATCATTCTTTCAAAATCAAGATTGAAAATCAGGGGTTCTCCGTCAATTTTTGGTACTAGAGAAACAAACAACCAACGATTTACCGATATTTAAAATTGAAAATGGCCGCCATCCATGTGTTAACTCTATGGAGAAAATTTCGAATTTCGAAAAACTAAGCCGGTGAAAAGTTTTCGTACACCAAGAGCTTTAAAATGAACAGAAAATAATTTAAAGAGTTTGAAAGAATTACTTTCCCCGAGTCGCATTCTACCTTAATGTGATAGTAATTCAAACCATTCTGTGTGTCCTTGGCCATATCAATATTCACAAACTCAACTGTGGTCGCTTGTCATCTATGAGACGCACTCCAAATCTAAGAGCTCTTTGGTGACTAAATGTGTGCGAAAGGGATCAAACATACTTATTTTTTGAATATGTGTGACACACTGACACGGTACTTAGGTTTGAAATAAATATACTTTTGTTGATCACGACAGATAGAGATAAACGAAATAAATCCCAATAATATTCCGCGGCAACAGAAATAGCCTAGTTAGTTCTTGTTTATTATGTCATAGGCAGATGTCGAAGAATAGTTAACTGAATGATCATTATAAGTGCAAGTTATTTTTCTAAAGGTCTCATATCCTAACCTTTCATGATAATATAAAAGAACAGGCTGTTTACAATGATAAATAATATATTATTATGTGTAGTAAATAAGAAATAATATATGATTCAGTGTAGTAAAAGTATTATTCATTATGTCAGAAGATTATTAAGGCTCGGGAAAAACAGCATCCTAAAATCCATGCAGGCAAGGGTTTTTGGTGGTTCAATTCTGTGTCCAGAGATTACCTTATTTATTATTTTTAAGGTCACTGCCAGTGATGAATGTTAAATGAACATTAGTATTGATATTCGTCGTACAGAACACACTTCATCATTCTAGACAATCTATTATCAGCAAGTGCTTCCCCTGTATGTCGGATTATTTAACATGAACGCAATTGGAACGTTGGGCCTGAAAGAGTAAAAAAAATTAATTATGGTCATGAAACCAACTTTTCATGGATGATATGAAGCAAGTGTAACAAGTGCAGTTGTTTCAAACGTCAGTAGTGCAATTCTCTTTTTCTTGTTGTATGTAATTAAAATAGGATATGCTCAAATTGTTTACGTGATAAACAACGTCCGCTTCGACTTGGTTTGTCGTTTAGTTTTATAAATGTAATTAGGAAGAACTTTAACATAACGATATGTAAAAATTACAAAACGATTTGTGTCACTTACAGCTTGAAACAGCAGCTTTATCCTCTGTTTCCTCTCTTCTTTCTCCCGTCGTCGTTTTCTAAGGTCTTCTCTTGCCTGTTTAAAAATATCTCTTTGATTTGCAAGAATCTCTGTTTCATAGAGCTGAACTTCCAACAATGCCAACCTATCGTCATTGGCGCCACATATTCGAACTCTCATGGCAACTAAAACCTGAAATTGCACAGAGAAAATTATTTTAAAATATTTTAAAACTTAATTTATAAAATATTAATTCTAAGAATTAACGTTAATAATCCTTATTTTAAACTATCGGCTGCTTTTTCAACACTTGTTTCTTTATAAATTTGTTCTAATATGGACAAAATTAATCCTACTTAGTATCACCACTTTCGTTTGAGATTCTTCACTTCACAGGGGAGCCATAATGAGTATGATTGTAGGGTTTCGAATTCTTTCTCTTGGCCCGAAAACCAGCACTACCTCACTTGTGATATAAACTTGCTGCAAGAAGGTAGACATGTGCGTATGTGCTATGCTCTGTTTTTATCGGTGACCGAATAGAAAGCACAATATATACGAATTCTTAGAAAAATCAAAACGCCAACACACACAGTACGGAATTATGGTACATTGCTACAAGTCCTAAGTAAATTACTAAACTTTAGTCTTTTTATGGTGGACAATGGCCCACAGTAGTTACGAATACATAACACATTGTATAAGCAAGATTTTTGAAAAGGTAATGCAAAAGATGCTAGATGTTTCCTTTGTTACCTCACGGTTAGTTGCAAGAAAGCAGAGAAAAATCACCGACCCCTGAAATAAAATTCAAGAACATTTACTCACAAAGTCACATGATTTTTATAATATGATTAAAATATACAGTATGTATGTGCCGCTAGCCACAGAAAATTCCAATTATCTATATCAGTGTTGAAACTTAGGCTTCAAAGGCAATTCGTACAACTACAAAATAATCTTATTTCCGTCAGGTACACTTTTAATAATCAACAAGAATATGTATAATACTATATTACTTGTGAAGGCAGGGGAACTATCTTTACTGTAGTAATTACGATGATAATTTTACACCTACCTCAAAGATTATCGCCAATGCCAAAACGTAGCTGCCGTGAAGAGACTTTGCCAAAGCTGCTGCATAGCCGATAACACGTACGACAACAAATGTAACATATAGCAAAATCGCGGAACATATGTATTCTCTGTAAGACGAACAGCATTGTAAAATCGTTTAAGAATAAGAAATGTTAATTATTCAAGGTTTGAAAACTGGATCTCCATTACACAAAAGGTATTCCAAGTTCATATACATACATATATACAGACATATATATATATATATATATATATATATATATATATATATATATATATATATATATATATATATATATATATATATATATTTATATATATATACCGATATAGAAGGTATTCCGACACACATATACATATGTCTATCTATCTATCTATCTATCTACCTATCTCTCTACATATCTATCTATCTATCTATCTATCTCTCTCTCTTTCTCTCTCTCTCTCTATATCTCTCTCTCTCTCTCTCTCTCTCTCTCTATATATATATATATATATATAATCTATGTGGCTTATATAAATGTAGGTATGTGTTTTCTCTCTCCCTATTGCTTTAATTCTATGGTGTCAAAATAATTTTTGTAAAGACTATGATCAAAAGCCCATTTCATTGGAAGAGAAGTATTAAAACTACCACAAGGTGTCGATAATTTCTCACTTGTATTATTTATAGTCGCGCCAGTGGCTTACCGACTACGCATGCGCATATTCATAATATACTGTGCGAGTAACCGGAAGTGTACCCTACTTTCAGGCGCGCCGCCATGTTTTTTTGAGTGTTCGTAAATAAACAAATACGAAACGTGCAAATTATTATTTTTTAACATGCCATTTATAAAATATATCTTTTATTAGCCAGTCAGTATTATTATCTACCTTGTCGCTGATACAAAATATCGTTAATATCACGCATAAAAATAGAAATAGAAAACTGTCATGCATATCAACGGAGGTATACCCAAAGAATGCTGGGATTGAATTTAGAAAAGCGCCCCCTGTGTCAATAACTAGCTTCAAAAATTGCCAGTTTTAAGACGGAAGGCAATTAGTCCGGGGTCACTTGTCATGATTTTGGCTTCCGTGTGCATTTCGTGAAGACTCTTGTCAACATATATCATTTTATTTCTTAATATCCGGAGAGTCCACAAAACATTGTCGGCATTTTTTCTTTCTACTTTGTCAAGGTCAAATTCAAGGTCATTCGTTACTCCGCAAATTCCATTGATTAAGCATTGTAGTGCATACAAATTGGCTATAATCATTGACCAAATTACTTTATAATACCTTCAGTGGTGGAAGGGAACTTCACAGCTATAGGCTATTACATGTGCCCTTTGAAAATCAACTGCAGTACACACAATGTTGTACTAACCAAGACACCTATTGTTAAAATATTGATACAGAGTACAAAGATGATTCATTATCAATAGGTTGGACCTTTATTGTGAGACACAGGGAGTCAGTAGGTTATTTAGGGTTAAAAACGACGAGATAAGTCATATACGGTGTTAGTAGTTTCTCAGAAACCGTTATCCAAAGGCTATTAATTCGATATTTTATTGTCACGGAATCTCAACATTTAGTGGTTGCATTTCACATATACATATTTCACATAACTGACATTGCATGCAAATAACTTTGTCAAAAATTTCAATAAAAAAACACATTTAATTCCTCCGAAAAGAGGACGTTATGCCTGATATGTCAGGAAGCAAGTGATGAGCTTGTGTCAAATCCCACTGCAGATGACACAGTGCTGTAGTTTGTTCACCAGAGAGGTGAATTTGGTGATGGTGTCTTTCCAAGGATAAGTTCGAGACTCAGGGATGATGATTCCTCTTCCCTTCGAGATTGTGGTGCTAGCTGGCATAGGGAATGCTATGCAAATACCGATACTTTCAAAGGTCTACTCCAGTGAGCAAAATTGCGCTATGGAAAAGCATTAGAGCAAGGTGATAGCTCTGTATTAATAGGTAAAGCTCGTGGACGACCCTATACACCAACTTTACCCTTATCTACCATGGAAAGTGCTGGTTCATCTGAGCCTAAAGTTGCTTTCACTAGATCATCAGCTAGAACATACGACAAAAGCATGTGTTTTGTCTGTCAACAATATATATTTTCTTTGGGTCCTCTCCATGAGGTTTCTTCATTCAATACTTGGGAAAAACTACAACAAGCAGTAACCGAGGCAAATCAGACTTGTTAAAAGTCAGACTCAGTGGTGCATAGATCCAAAGGATGCTAGAGCCATTGACATTAAATATCACAAAAGATGTTGGACCAAAAACGTTGAAAATGTCTTGCGAAATTTAAACACAAATGCAGACTTACACTCATTGTGTGAGACTCGATCTGCAAATGTCCTTAACGACATGCTTGCTGTAGATATCGAATTTTTCTCCTTGTTGGACAATTCTTTAGCTGAAGGTTCGGTTTTAAACCTGGGTGAAGTACTTGACTCATATTTGGCAATACGTAAGGAAGACAGAATGGTGAACCATCGATTGGAAATAGGGAATTAAAGAAAATTATAACTGATCACATAAAAATGTGGAATTCGGAAAATCTGCATGACGCAATGAACCAGAATTGGTTTTGCTAAATGCTACTAAAGATGCAGTAATACAGGGAGTTGCTGAGGAAAGTACAGAGGAAAATCTAAGAGTACTGTTCAGAGCTGCCAAAATTTTGAGATAAGCAATATCACTTTCAAGCTCAAACATCAGCGATACACTGATAAATGCCAAAGTTCATGAGGAAAAAACAACGAACAAACAAACACCAAACGATCCTAACATAAACATTCTATCGTCCCTGTTAGAAGAACAAGAGATAGACACAGAAAATACGGAAAAACAATTAAAAATATTGAGATCTACTCATTTCTGTAAGCTACTGATGAAGGAACCAGTAACTGGTTTCGAAACGTGGGGTCAAAGAATCACTGCTGTTCTATACACACTAGATTACGCCCACGTTTCGCCATGGCTTTAATTAAAATCAACAACACAGTTGTTGATTTTCACATTAACAGCCAAAACACGATTTAAACAGAATACACACGAAAACACAACATGAAAGGATAGGTGATGTGTGAAGCCACTTTCCCTTTATTACATCAACTAAAGGCAGTCTTATCCAAGCAATTCTCAGAGCCCATTATCAAACAATGATATGGAAAATGTTATCACAGCCAAACCCAATTTGCCACCTCCAGCAAACTAAATATGGAAGCTGGAGGATAACACATTCATACCCATAGTAAGCAAGCTTCCTCCTGCCCCTGAAGCTGTTGTGCATTTGATCAGATGTTCTTCTAACAAAATATATGCAAAACAAATATCTGCTCTTGCAAGACGAATGCAATGACATGTACGGAAATGTGTCACTGTGAAGCTAATGAAAATTATTAACAGGACTGTTGACCTCCTATAAGTGACATTTTGGTTGATGATTTTGTATAATGATTAACAACTTAAGCATGAAAATCTTCTGTTATTTTGAAAGTCACTCATGCAGAGTTTTCAAAGTTTTGAAGTTGCTGTGTGATTGTATTACTTTTATAACAAAACTTTCTTTAGATAAAAGATTATGGCATTAAAAGTCATTGACCTTTGAAAAGGAAATGTTACACATCTTACTTCCTGAGACTGTTGTATAAGTTTTATGAATCTGTAATTGTATACGAGATAATCATTGTGATGTTTTAAGATATGGGAGGCAATTCTACGAAAATTAGAAAGAAATGTTATACTGACCTTCAATTGACCTTCGGTAAAGTAGTTCTATATATTTTAAAGGCAATAACCGATTTTTTTCAACAACCTCAATGTTTCAACAAACCTCAATGTTAATGATTGTAAGCGATAACCCACATCAAATTGCATGTTTCCAAAGTTAATTTGGTTGCAAAGTGGCCATAAAAAGTCTTTTCATGGCTAAGAAAATGACCTTGAAATGACCTTCAGAGTTGTCAGAAAAAATGCCAACAATTTTTTTTGAAAAACTTGACCATTAAGTAAATTAATGAGCTAGGTCGCCAAAAATCTTCACTCAAAACACACGGAATGACAATTAACCCCGGACTAAATAGTTTTCGGCTTACAAGTGGAGGATGGGCGCTGCGGTTACCATTGCAATAGCAATGATGGCATAATACGTCCCTAGTTTAACACATTAGGCTGTTATCATGGTAAAATTGCAAATTTTTGTCCAACATTTTTACACATTTCTGAAAATCTATACCTGCGCATGCACTGCTGCAGGGTTTGACGTCGTGTACGTACGTGGACTGCTTTCAAATTTCATCAGAGGGAAACTGTCCATAGTTGTCATACAAACGTATATGAAGTAACAATTAATTCTATTTTATCATGAATCAATACAAATAACATTGCCAATCTTAACCCCTGGCGTGACACCAAGGGCTGAGCCCTATACAATATCATTATGTATAGTAATACACTTACAGTAACTCTTCGCGGCTGTGTACCGCATATGTTTGTACGAAGGTTGAGAATAATATGTAGTAACTACGGCACACAATAACAAATGCAACCTAAATGGAAAAGAACGACTTGTAGGATAATATAACTTGTAAATTAACAGTAGCTAGAGTGCAGCAATAGCCATAAAAGTGAATCTCAGAAAATAAGAGTGCATATAGTTTATATATTAGGACGGGAACGACTTATCTGTTAAATATGAAGAAAATGTGACAACTCTGGCAATAGAGATATTAATGCCTAAACTAAACCATCATCCAGGGATCTGGTAGAGCCTTGGAAAAATATTACGTACGTACTATGATATTGCTGGTATTGCAGATTACAAAATATGACGGCTGCGAATTTTCTCCACTTTCTATGATCATCGACTTTTTGCTTTGAATTTACGTTATCATAATATCAGTATATAAATGAATGTTCATATGTGTTAGATGTGCGATAAATTGTGGCTACCAGTGGTAATTAGCACTTACCAGTGCAATCAGTACTTTGATTGTAATTGAGATCAGCAGAATCGATGGAGATGAGTTAAGCCAGCAACTGAAACAAGTGGAAAAAGAAGAGCTTCTATCAAATCGCTCCCTAAGGTAAACTAACTCGTGGAATGGTTGACTTGATTGTTACTACTAGTATAAGGCCAAGGTAATTAAATTCTTTGTTTTGTGTCCACTCTAAATGGGAAAAGGTACGCGTCTAAGCGGCTGAAAAACACACGCAAGAAAATTAACACAATGTAATTGATTGCAGCAAATAAAAAATTGTAACAAAATTTTAGTTCAGAAAAGCTAAGCGGTTTGTCCTAAAATTCCTATTCAAATACACTGTGTGTGTTTTTCATAAAAACCTTAAAACCCTAGGCGGATGGGGACGCAAAACAAAGAATTTAATTACTTTGGCCAAACTCGAAAATACACAGCTTAACTACGTTGAACACACTCGGGGGCAATAACAGCTGTATCAATTTCCAGTATGGATGTGTTATCGTATAGTGTAGGTAGATATGGGCGAGTAAAATCGTTGTGTATTTATTAAGCTTTCAGAAGGATGTAATGTGACGCGGAAAGACCTTTATAAATGTATCAGGCCTATACAAATTGCATTACGAAATTCCTCGGCTTACATTTACCATAATTGGAATCATAATTTGCACTTTCTAACCTCATTAAATAACTTGTGGTACGTGCGATTACCGTATCTGAGACAACTTGAAGGCAGTAGGTATTTCGCTGAAATGTCCAGGTTTGGGAAATCGAATTTGAAAACGAGCATTTCATGAATAACAAAACTTTACCTCATTATGTCTTCATAATCAGGCAGCCGATTACCATATAAGGCGATGACGACAGCCAATGGTAGCAACCATCCGCCCACGACATATAATACTCTGAAAAATTACAAAATGATATTCATACACAGGATGTTCACAAAGATATCTAATTCGTGACTGTAAACATTTTAGTTAAGATGTCTTTGTTGGAGAAATAATTTCATCATTATGCTTGCAATATTATCCGTAAGTGGGGGATTAAGCCGAATGGTTTTGATCGCAGATGTATTCGAAAGATGATGTACCACAGGTTGTTGTCTGGAATTCGATCGGGCTGACAGTTACTGAAAACTCTAATCACACATTCAAATAATGCTGCATTTCGTCCACATACCGTGCACGAGTCTGACGATCGATGAATAACATACGCAGTAACTGTTGAGTGCTCATGTTCATTATCCAACAACAGCTGCTCAGCAAAGAATAGTTCATCGCAACAGCTAAGACCCGACATATATTCTGCAAAAATGATATAAAGCAGAGATTAATGCCCAAAGGTACTCCCCATCCGTGAATAACAGCAATTCTGACAACTTATATGATTACGCTGAAGTATAAAATTGTGATAGGTCCTTGAAGTAAACGCCTCGATGAATTTCTGTATGAACCTAGTATGACATACCTTTCGTTCGTTTTGCATGGATTCAAGAGCTGATGCAATACAAATTAGAACCGGAAAGGAAGCAAGGGATAGTATCGTTTGAGCCAACACAAAATAACGGTCTGATGATAATCTGCATGAAGAAAAAGCATATAATAACAGACAGTCACTACCTAACCAGGTAAGTAGAGATAACAATAACATGTTTGTCTGGAATATGACCAGGTTTGAGAAAGCAGTCGGGAGACGAAGTCGTCTAATAACATAGATGACTAAAGCCGTACTTTATTAATGAACTAACAATATACGCTGGCTACATACAGTGAAGTATGACATATGGGTGAGAGACAATCGGCATGGACTCCAGTGATGTGAAGTGTCTCCGTTTCTGGTTAAAAAGTCTTCGATTTTGGATTAAGGCAATGTTTCCAATTAATAAAGCAGTTTTTCTGCGGGAAAAGTATCTATGAGTCACGAAAAAAGCACATATTGAATTAGACATATTGTCAAAGCAGATTGAATCTCTGGTTAGTAAAATAAACCATGATAGGAAACGGTGCCTCCAAGCTGATATCTTAGAAGGAATGAATACAGACGAAATGCTATGACATATTGGCAAAGAAAGAGCATTAATTGACAACCAATAAAATAACTTAAGCAGTAAGCATGAACAGCCGATTTTATAATCATGGTAGGCAACAGAGGAAATTGTACAACTTTCTCACAGCGATCGAAACAGATCATTATGTATGAGTAGAGTATTTTAAAAACCAACCTTGCGTATGAAATCATGACAAGGGCTGTCAGGATAAGTAGCGCCGCTACGCCACTGAAAATCATCATGACAACTTTATTGGCAGATTCCAAGAATGGCTTCAGGAGTACCGAATAAGAATAAAAGAAACTTCAATTAGTTTTGCTCACGGTTTCTGGCACACTTCTCGACGAACGTGTCTTAAATTTCTTTACTGAATAATGAACACTCTATCTACAATTCATTGGATTTTAGAAGCGACACATTGTATTGTACGATTACTTTGCAATACATTGTTAACTTAATGTTTCATTATTCGTCCGATATAGATTCTACTCAAATATTTAGCAACTGATGCTGCCGTTACGATTAATACCGACTAACCACTGGTTCTTTTCCCAAACTCATTACTGCACAGATAGTTCCTTGTTGTTTGCAGCTACATTCGACGTATTCGCCAAATTCGTCAACCCCTTGACGTAGTAACCGACACACAGACATGTCCCATAGCCTGGAAGGAATTAAAAAATAATCGTATTCACAAAACAAAAAGACATTAAAGTATAACATTAATATTGAATCAGAAATTTCAACGGAAAATGATGACAAGTTCAATAAGCTGCCAAATTTGACATTTTAAAAACACATGTATGTTCAGTTACAAACTACTGTTGTGAAAGTCAAGCAAGCAATTTATTACCTACCCAGTGTGTTGGCCAATATCAGCGGACGAACAACGTGGGTTATACGCTTCCTGTAATAACGAATAATGTCTACAGATTATTTGTTATGTTTAAGTAATCTTTATCATAACAAGGCATTTGTTTTCTTTACTTGACTATGTTTAAAAAGTGCACTGCTGTCTCACTGGTGTAAATTAAGGCGGATTGCGTCTTTAAAACTTTGCATTTCACTCCAGTCTACTTCAAACCAGGGGGAGTAATGAGCGGGTGGTGAAAGTACTTCAAATGCGGAGTGATAATCGGAACGGCATGAATCATGAATTATTAGCTCAGCTGTAATGACATAATTTGTTTGGAAATTTATCTGAATGGGGAGTAATGTACCTTTCCCTTACTAACCGTCCCTGTAAATGTTTCAAATTTAGCAACTGAGTTTTTACAATCTTTTTTTCTGAAATGGAAACCTCGGTATGAAACGGAAACAACCATGTAACTCTTTCCATGAGCTGATAAATATTGGCACAATACGTCGACAATTAGAAGTAGACAAAATATGATGATAAATTGTAGATCTCTGATGCGAAGACAATGGTACCTGTATTTTATATAATTTTACTGTTGCAAACCCATCTGAATTGTACGAAACATTCTCTGGTTCAGGATATACTGACATCGCTACAGCAACTGTATTCACTTTGTTAACGACTCTCCTAGTTGTGATGCTTTTCACCCAAGTCCGTTCAGCCTGACGCTGCCTGAAGTCTGCAGGTAACATGCTGCCAGCATTACGATACACTAACATCACCAATGCAATCGGTGCAGCTAAAATTCAAAAGATCGTGAAAACATTAGCAGTCAAACGTCCCGTGGTTCACTGAGGGTACCAGACTCACAAAGTGTACAGTATCAGTCATATGTTAAATCCAAGGCATCGAGATTGTATTTGGTGATGATGATGAAAATAAGTTATGTGATTATTTTGTCGTTCATTGTAGCTGGAATTAAGAGTAGACATTCATAACACAGTCACTCAACAAGCAGGTACACCTTTTATCAATGCGACACTCTTGTCGTACATCGTATTCAAATTCAAATTACCAGACCGGCATATGGGTGCATCGTATAAGGTTTACCGGATACTTTATCTTGAATTTAGCAATGAATTCTTGGGACAGTGTCACTGTAATTTGTGTCGTCGTGGTGTAGTTGCTTCCAGGAGTCCGCTTCTTTCTGTTTTTATCAGCTTCAGAAATATCTACGAAATATCCTACGAGATCTGTATATTGTAAAAATAGAATTGATTAGAGGTTGAACTGCATAAATTAGCATATGAGCATTTATGCTTTCTTTGGTGTATTATGTGTGGAAATGTTATAATTCCTTATACAATCACAAAAGACACATTTTACGACATCTGATGAATGCCATATGGGAGGACTTAGTGAAGAGACCCTCGCAGTTCCTGACAAAAATGAAACGAGCAAATTGTCTGCAGTGTCAGACGGTATACCATGAGATTTTGACCAGTTCACGATATATGCACGAGCAATAGCGAGTGCATATATGAAGTAAACAGGTCAAAATCGAGTGGTATACCGTCGCTGGGTGTGCTTTATTGCTATTATATCATAATAGTATATTAAAATTATGGCTTGGAACGTCAAAATGGAATTTTTTGCTCAAGCGGAGAGCTCGTGCGTATGCCAGCTGTGGTATATCGCGAATATACCACGGTTCTTTTCGCGTCTCGACCAATCAGATCGCTGCATTTACGCCATCAATATACTGGTATGATATAATATAGACTACATTACGGCGCGAAGACGATGTTCGTACTCTCAAATGTTTATGATGCTTTCCTGTTATGCTACTTTTGGGGATGTTTTAAATATAGTGAGGTAAATAAAGCTTTCACTCGCCTTTTAAAGTTTTCACTGCAGATTAATCACAAAGATAGAAGCCATTTTGAATTTCAACGGTCCGTAAATAATAGGTGGTTACATTTTTAAAATGTTAATCGGTAACCTCTAATTTTTATTTTTAATTCGAAAGAAAAACGTTTAGAGTTTCCTTGGTTAAAGTGTACGCCAAAATTTAAGGCTAATGAGTTGTTCTGAACCTCAAAAACACTGGTCAATGAAACGGAAAGATTTCACATTCTCCATACAAATCGCTAGAGTGAATACATACCGATATTACTGGTCCTTAGAAAGAGATCTCTGCCGGTCTGTACCATGTACAAATATATAACATCTCCAAAGTCTTTCATTGAGGATAAAATAGATACTGGACTGCCATAAGGTCCATAATTCTATTCAAGAAAATCAAGCATTGCGCTATCTAAGGGTAGGTCAGGATTAGCTTACTTCCAAACACATTGAGAAACACATAGATGAAAACTAATTTCATAAGCCATCTAATGACTTAGGAAATATCGTTAAAGACATTAAGAGATACAACACTCTACAACGTACTACACTCACTGAATAAAGTAAACGACAACGTCACCATACATTTCATGGCTTACCCCATAAGTTTGCTTCCATTGCAACTCAAAGTTCCGATCAAGACTATTGCTGCCTGCCTCCAGGAATTGCTACAATTAAGCATAATTTATATTGTGGGCTTATTACCTAAAACCGATTGTCACTCTTTTTATTGTGTATGCTGAAAATGCATTGATTTTAACTCATCAATACATGCAGTGAAGATGAAAGTGAAAGACAAGACTTTTGAATTACTTCAAATGTCATGAAGATAGCGCTTTTTAGCATTGTGCATTTTCGTTTGGTGTAATACATCTTACTCAGGGAAAGTCAATAAATTTCATGGATCGGTGGTTTCAAGGTAATGTAAGTTTAGAGGACTGTATCATCGCTTAACGATAACAGACTTATACAATGAAGTTGGTGACATACCTTGATAAGTGGCAGTAGATCATGTGCCCTTCCTTTTTCGCTAAAATGTTTGTCATTGGCAATAGTGGCGATAATATCCCTGACTAATAACAGATCACCGCCAGTTATCGTTTCTTCAAGTGTTATAGAATTCTGTAACTGTTCTAGAAGGCTTGTGGTCTTGGCAATGTCTTGCAAGACGCTTTCCTGGAATAGTGTATATGGGACATTTACCAACTGTTATTGCGGATGATAACGAAAATCTAACAATCAGTCGGCAAGCAATCGTAAACTTCTACAAAACCACGAAATGAGCAAGTAAAATGATAGATCGGAAATTTGTTGTTTTTTTTTGCATAAATTATAATTAGTAAATAATTTAAGTCTGACTAATGATATGCTTGGTGCGGTAACTCACATTCACCATATTTTGCAGTTCGGACATTGCTTCCCTTACACAGTATGTCGTGTCTGGTAGTTCCCAGTTACCATTCTCATCGCAATAGCGTCTCATAGCGCCTGAAAATACGATAAGGTTCATCACCTTCACATAATTTGTAACATCTAAGCGGAGGATTACGGTAGTCAAATTATTGTGAAATGGTTACTGCCAAAACGTTCTAGTATGAACTTGACCATTACTGTATACCATCTCCATGTCTGACTGTATGTTGTCTTGCTTGGTTGAGTCGGATTGATGTATTATTGACACACATAGACTTGAATTTTTTTCTGTAGATGAAGGGTGCAAACTACAATATGCAAAATGTTACCACACTTTGACCAAGAGCTCAATAAGCTTTGAAAATGACCTAAATAGATGTGTTGATCATATGATCTTAACATCAGAAACGACGTAAAATTGTGTTTGTTTGCCAATGTTCCCCAGTAAAGTTTGCATGAAACTGTATCACGCGTTACATAATGGTTATGGGCATCTTTGCATCAGCAAAATAATAAACAAAGTATATTTTTTATGAAAGATGCACGTGCGTTTGTTTCAGTTGTACGTTATGTCTGTCAGCAATATTAGAGACGAGAAAATCACGCATGCTCAACAGTGGTGCAATTCATCTTGATTTCATCTACAATTAAAGTTATAAATTCTCTCACGAAATCAGATCAATAACGAAACTGCCAGCTGCTTGTTTGGCGGTGTGATCGAAAAGAGGCAGGGCAATGTTGTGACCCCTCCTCTTAGGCACTAATGAATGGCACTAAATTTGCCGTAGAGGGCAGTCTACCCTTGAAAATATGAAAACTACAACTGCATGTATATAAATCCGATTATCTTTCTATAATCGAGATATTTAATGCCATCTACATATACTTAATGATAACAGGGTATGTGGATTCAAAAATATGTTCAAATGCAATATCGGCGAATGAATTGACCTTCTGACTAAAACAGTACAGTATGAAATGCCATAAGAGAAACAAATGATTGTGAGTAGTGTAGTAACAAAAACACTGAAATTATGAGGAAAGTTGCTCCTCATATAGCCGTTGCGTAATGAGTAATCCACGGAGAATTTAATTAATTGTTAGACAGGCGTCATCATGCTTACCATTTGCGTTTTGACATGGTAGCCATTCGGAATATGTGTTTGCGGGCGTTTCCTTCCATTGGGTATCCCAAACTGAGTCGCGTACTGAATCACAAACTCTCCCTGAAATGCATTTTGTTCAGAACAATTATTGCAATGTTAAAATATCTCTGTCTATTGATACCATTTTTGTGTAATCAATACTGATTTAACAGTATCCTGATCAGAATACACAAAGGCTGCTTATATAATGACAAGCAAAACTCAGTTGATAAAGTCTGTACAACGTCTGCAATGATGCCACGTTTTATCATTTTGTTTTTTCAAAAAAAAAAAAAAAAAAAAACACTTCATGAAAGTACAAAATGTTAGGACCTTAGTTTTCAACTACATTGATTTTCAAACGACAAGCTCTATATATAATGCCATCGCATTTACAGGAGGGAATCGTTGATTATTTACCGTTATATTCTGGTTTGCTGGATCTTTCTAGCGTTGGAAGGCTAGCCATGCAGAAACCGAATTCGATCTCTCGTATGAACCCAGTCTTACATACACACTCAAAACTGCCAACTGTGTTGACACAAAATGCGTTGCGATCGCAGATAGTCTCGGGAGGTTGCATTTCACATTCGTTGACATCTGAAATGTAAGTGAATGTTCCAATTTCTCTTGAAGTATCGAAATAATATATGTGAAGTATATTTCAAATAGTCATTCTTTACGCTCACTGTTCTTTTTATCTGCAGACCATATATAAAAGTCGCATTTGTATACAAAGACCAGTATTTTGACGTGTTAATAGCCAAGAGCTATCATTTTATTGAAAAATAATAAAGATAAAGGTTGTTACAATTAAGCCTATTATTGCATCGTCAATCCAATCAAAAATGGCACGTCTTGAAGTTATTATTTCGAAAAAACTCCGCGTAAGCTCAATAATTTTATTCATATGAGAACAGAAAACTAACACAACATAATTATCCAATGTCAACAAATACTTATTCGCGAACAGGCATTGTTGACTCTTGCCTTCACGAGACTGAGTCAGATATTCTTCCTGGGTGAGCGTATTTCCGTTTTGTTTGCTTACTCTTGTCGTTCAGTGAGATGTAGATCCTGGCGATACAGTGGCAACAATGTAACTGTTTCAGGAATGACGTCTGTTCACACGAATTTTTAAATAATTACGTGTGAAACAGAGTTAAAGATGTCCTACTCTGTAGGATTTAACTGCTGTCCATAGAAGTTTTAACATCGATATTTGATAAATCATTTATAACCAAATGGTCCCTGTTCTTCATGTAATATCCGT
Organism: Ptychodera flava; assembly: GCF_041260155.1. NCBI lineage: Eukaryota > Metazoa > Hemichordata > Enteropneusta > Ptychoderidae > Ptychodera > Ptychodera flava. Next base: position 28,767,145 of record NC_091938.1, on the reverse strand, counting down.
GTTTGTGTAAGTTTTAATCAATAAGTTAAGTATTGTAGGTTTTTAAAAGTACTGGAGTTGGAAGAACGATGGAAATTAAATTGTATGTTGGTTATAAAATATATCATTTATTACCTTGGCATATAGGCGGAGATGGCAACCATTTTCCATCGTCACAAATTTCCTGGTTGTGGTCCTTCTTATAACCAATTCCGCAGGTTATCGCAATTTTCCCACCATGCGGTACATTCAAACGAACTGCGTTACTATTGTGTGATATACCAGAAAAATATGGTCTCGCTTTTACATTGTAAAGGCATCCCTCTCTCATATCTTGACCTAGAGTTGATTTTGGATCGATTGTTTTATCAGTTTTGCCTGATTTGTCAGAATGTGATACGGTTGAGAGTTTTTCCAACGTTGCAGGTCCTGTCAAATCACCAGAACTGATTTTGGCGTCTTCTTCCATTACACCAGTCGAAGTAGCTTCGATTATTTTAGTGGTGCTATAAACTGTAGTGCTTGAGTGAGATGTTGTGTTAAAACTTGTGAGAACAGCAGTTTTGTCTGTGGATGTATCGGTTAACAGACTCTTTGTTGAGGCGCCACCTATAGCTGAGGTAGTGTTGACCGTCTGAATCATGGCTGATGAAAAACATCGGTGAATACAGTAGATTGTAAGTTTAAGATAAATTGAGAACCGCTTCTTAAAGCGCCGGCATTATTTACAGCCCGGGGGGGGGGGGGTTCCCGAGAAATTCTTTCGGAAACTCCGAAATTTCCATTATCCCCTCCCGCTAACCATGATGAATTTGAGTAACCCTCTCCCTTACTCAGAAATTTTGACTGACCTCCCCCAATTCGAAAATACATGTATTTGTCAAATTTACAAAAATACAGCAAAAAGTGACAACAAAATACAGATATAGAAGCTAATATACTATAATCAGTATCCAACCATATAGTATTGTTTAATTTGGTTGTGGATCATGACTGGGTTTTCACTAGGATATCTAACTGAGGAGAATTTGAAAGTACAGGGGAGAACACGCGAGATGCTGAGGGGGAAAGCGTTAGAGGGGGCTGTCCTATCTTCCATGGGAAATTTTAAGGCCCATGAGCTGCAAGTCTGCGAAATTTGTCCAACTGCTAGGTACATCAAATTTCCTCAGATATTCATTGCAATCTACAAATTGAACGATAAAGTCATAAACTAAGCCTTGACAACATTTGCTTGTGGCAGCATGGGCAAGAAATTAAACAGATTGTTGTTCATTTTAAATTTCCCGCCATTTTCAAAATCTTGCCATATTAGATGAAAAACGAAATTTTTTGTCAAAGTGGAATGAATTCCTTTCCCGTCCTTTCCATGGGCCATTTACACTGTTTATCTTGTAGTTGCATGGAGGTGGCCATATTTGGGTGCGGCACCCGTTTATTATTTGTCTTACTGAAACCTCTCCATGCAGTTCCACTCAGTGGATAATTATACTTGAGTAAACATCGCTGAGAAAGAACATTTCTATAAACTAGTTTTAATCTAAATATAAAATCATTGAACTAATGTCAAAAGTTGCTGCTCACGTGCCTTTAAGAAACTGATATGTGCAATGGTACAATCTGAGAGGTGTTTCAATGTATTTCGCACAAAAAAATTGAGTAACATCCTTCTTTCTCTCTACATTTTGAGTAACCCCTTGAAGTTTTCAATATTTTGAGTGCCCCTTACATTCCTCCCACTGCTTTTAATAATAATGCCCTGATAGCTATACTCATTAAGCTGCATTACTTAAAGCCAACAATAAGTTCCTGATAGGGAATAAGCAAAGCTTTCATAATAGCCCGGAGCACAAAAGTTTTACATTGGCACATTACATAGATATTTGAAACAATAAAAAAGAGCAGCCCGTTCTGCAATATTGGGTCACACGATCTTCAAACGTAGCAATGATTATCTTACAAAACAATATTTCGTTTTGTTATCCAGTTTAACCATATTTTCAGTACTACGAAAACTTCTATGACTTCGCCAAAGTGTTCATTACTAAATCAACGCCATGCCGGCCCGGCCCTATACACAATGCCTTTGACTTTGGCTGATATGTAACAGTAATCTACAGCCCAGATAAATTTTATTCACTCAACGTTACATAACCATTGTGCATAAAATCATTCAACGATCATTTCATCAACGAATTGCTTGGAAAATAAACATTCCACTATTCTAGTACTGATGTTGAACGTTACGTTGCGATCATTGCGAAAAGACAGCCACGGGGTTGTGGATTGACAGACATGAATTTAGCAATAGTTATCATTTTCAGAAAACACTTCTTTGACGTGATGGGTTACAGACTGTATGTTTTTAAAATTTATCTTACTTCAAAATTAAGCACAGTCTAGTCAAAGGTAAAAGATAGACACAAGTATGTACATCAACACAAATGTTAATAACTTTGCTAGTGCCACCCTACTTTTCTTCGTTTACACGGCGATTAACGTTTATGATGATGGCTGTGCAATCATTTTAGAGCTGCAGATCGAGCATTGTAACATGCACAGTGTACATATTTCATCAAGGGTGTGTTCTATAATTGCCACTGACGCTGTACATTAGCATGTAACCGTCATGGTTACCATCCATTTGTGTTATCAAGTTGTTTAAATTTGTTTTTCCTTTGTGGCTCATATTCTAGGTTTTTTTTTAATAATGATTTGAAACGACATTTAACATTCGGTAACACCGTTATGACTTTTATACCTTAACGCTTTTTATGGGAGCAATTGAGGACGCCTTGAAAATTTTTGCGGGGCCTTTGCAGACATTGCACTTCAATGACGTGATGCTGCGTTGTAGATTCAAAGCCACTTATAAAAGTGCATATAAAAATGAATGCCTCGTATTCACTATTGATGTTGAAATTTATCGTCAAAAGTGTTGCTTTTCCTCAGCTTTCATTGTTAAAATCTACCGTTTTAACGGACAATGGAAGCATTGTCTTTTACCTTGTGAGAAGTTCAAGGGAACAGTATATATTGCGTAGTATACACTTACTCGGTTTTTCACATATGAATTTGTGCTTGTCCACACAGCGAGAAGTATACCAATGGTACGTTTCGGTGTAATTCTTCCATACTGCAACACACCAGTTCCACAACTTTGGTTCACCAAAATACTACAGTCGTGCAAAATGAATAACAACATTTGGATATGTTGGCATGTATGTATGGTGGCATGTTTTTTATTTGTTGCAAGGAATTACTACAGCACCAGCACATTTACTTTGCTCTTAAATGCGACACAGACTAAACACGTAAACGTGCTCCTAATGTCAGAGTCAAAACGTGCACTAGCTACATTATGGTAACCGTGCTCAACAAACTTAATCTGGGTACACAGCGTCTTTTGTTTTTCTGACGACGTGCCTTGATTGCAACTATGCTGCCCCTTTCGCATATACGTATACACTTGCTCGGCTCACAACTATGTCTGAGCGATCATTAATTATGATCAGCTCAGCAATGACTGAAGTGTAATGTTAAAGTAATTCAGCTCAGGACATTTACATTATTATATGCGTCGTGTATCGAACATCGTGCCCCAAACATGATTCAAAGGTTACTTGTTGATGACGTAGCGGGCCGCATAGTCATCGTTTGACTGAAGGTGAACCGGAACTTATTTTCAACACGACAACTTTTGATTCAAAAATTATAAAATGACACGTTTTACATGGTAAATACCGTTTGTACAATTATGCGAAAAAATCAGTACACCGCGTACAGTGATTTAAATATAGCAATTCGCTGTTCAATAATGAAAATTGTTCTATTTTTTCAACAGATTTTAGTCTGACATAGATTAAAGCATACGATTGTCACCTGGCCGGTTATTGAACCACTCTTTTTGAGAGTGGGGATTTAACCGAGCGGTTCTGTCTGTTGCCTCTCCGCTAGGCGACTGATGCCGTATGTAGTGGGTTCGAACCCGATTGAAAACTAGCAGTATTATATGTATACTCAAAAGTTTGGAGTGAAAATTATGTAAGAGAGGCATGCAATGAAAAGTTGTAGCCCTGATAAGGGATTTTTACCTCGAGGCAGGAGACCATTTACCCTCCTTAAGTCGGGGAAAGGGTCACCTATCCTCGGGCACGGATTCCCATGTTTGTGCTATAATGTATAAAAGATACAGAAATATGGACAAGACAACCTAATCTACAGCTGAACCTGCCACTACAGTAGCTGATAAGCTTATCACAAGTGGAACCATTACTTACTTTCCCGACATACCAACGGCCACGTTTTTCGTTTTCCGCCATGACCTGTTCCAGGCGGTCTCGTGATTCATCACTGTCAATTATTACTAAATGTGACGCCAACTCAACCTCACAATAGTTTTTCGCGTCTAACCAACTTCCTCTGTGTTCGCTGAAGAAATAACACACATTCCCTGTACTGGCTAAGACAAAACCGTTAAGACAACCTGTTGTTGGGAGGTAAAGTCAAGAAACATGCAAAACCATTAACAAAGTGTTTGTGAGCAATTTTCGACTTATGTTATTGAAGCAACTTTTTTTGAGATTGGGGATTTGGCCGAGCGGTTTTGTCTGTGGCTTCTCCGCTAGGTGACTGGGTACCGTACGTTGTGAGTTCGAGCCCTGTTGAAACCACCGTATTGTCAAAGCGTGTTCGGTGTAAAAAGTGAATGAACTTAGTTATCATATCAATTTTCACACTGCCTCGTTTAAATGGTTACAAGATGAACACTGACTCTTGGACTTACCTTGATTTGCCTGTTTTTCACAGATAAAGTAATTGTTGATATCACAACCAACACTGGCCCATGTTTTCCGAGTAAATCTATTATATAGCACGCATTTAATGATGGGGTAAGGCCAATCCGCATGTGCATCTTCTGATGGTAACAAATACACAGTCTCATCGATCCAATGCCACAGAAACTAAATGGAGATGACGTCACGTAATTATAATAATCGAAGGATTCGAGGAAGGCCTAATGTGATTTATTAAAATATACCTGGACATTGTTCTAAATTCTTTGTACTTACAATTCAGGTAGTATGCGCCTTGAAAGTGAAAGACGCAAACTCGTCCTCAAACTTTCCTAAATAAAACTTTTAGCTATACTCTTACCATATCAAGAATAAAAATCAGGGCAATTTTGGTACACATTACCTAAAATATACCCATATTTGAAATTCAAAATGGCCGCCAACCCTGTGTTAACTTTATGGAGAAAAAGAAAATTTTCGATTTTCGAAAAACTAACACGGCGAAACTATTTCTTACTCCAAGAGTTTGAAAATGAGCACCTGCCAGAGGCAGATCAGAGAAGAATTGTAAACGTTTGGAAGTCCGAATATCTGTCCCCGGGGCGCACTCTGCCTTTAAATGTATACTTTCACCTGTTCCTATTTTACCACAGTTGCCATGGAAAGAGAAAATCTAACTAATCACAGATTTTAATCGGGTGGCCACTTTTTAAAAACAGCGCCCTCACATGGGCATTTTAATACCAAGGAACGCCCCTTTGACCATATTTGGGCATATTTAGATTACAGGTGACTGTATATCTTTAACACAGCTAAAAGTTGATGGCATTCACGTAGTGTATTGTGGCGATTTTACATATTTTCCCGCCTCCATCTATATCGCACAATCTGCACTATACGCTCAATAAGATAGGATAATCGAACTCTATTAACAATCCTTAAGAAACTGTTTTTTATTTTCTTCGTTTACAACACCATTTTTTTACAGGGGCATGTAAACTTGTTTTGGATTTTGTTGTAATTTTTGTTCTTGTGATTTTGACATCGTTGAACTATTATGCACTTACTGCTTTCTACTTTAAGAGATTGTACAGTCTAACTTTTATTTTTCTTTGCTTCAGCCTATCTTCTCTGCAAATTTGTCGATTGAATTGTCGAACGGCACATATTTCCAACATGTTTGGTAAATGTAGTACAAGCTCTAATCAAATGTTTCACTTGTGAAGTTGATACGCTGTACATGGAGGGTATAACTTACATCAGACTTATTGTACTTCAGTCCGATAAATAATGGCCCAGGGTTGTTCGTCTGTTGTAGAATATCTTCGAAGTATGTGTATTGATTGTAGTCTTTAAATGTCACCAAAGAAGATTCCAGAGACTCGCAATATGAGTTTGCGACAAGTTGAGTTTCAGATTCCTCACTGAAGAAATAACAGGTGCCGTTGGAACTTGCCATCAACCATCCATTGGGACAGCCGTATACTGAAATGAAAAAATGAGCAATATACAAATGTATCAGATCACTGTGCTCTCGTGTTTTACAACATGTTCATTTATAGTAGTACGCTTCACAGAACAATCAGATATCTGTTATATCATTTTATGTAGCAGGTTTCATCAACTTTCGCACAGTACGCTCATAGATAAATCACCAAGTACAAAACTTTATTTAATATGCAGATGAGCTGGTTATTATCTTAAACTGCTGAATACTTCATGGGACAATTAGATATATCAGATCAAAATATGTAGCACATTTTATCAAATTTAACTTCGTAATTTTGGAGTAATATCACCAATTACAAAGTTCATTACATATGCAAATGAACTCTTAATTAAAGTGACACTGCTCAATGTTTCATAGCACAATTAGATATTTATCAGATCAATATGGCAGCAGGTTTCACCAACTTTTTTGACGTAATTTTAGAGCTATATACCGAATAACAAAGTTCATTAAATATGTAAATGAATCCTTAATTAACTTCACACTATTAAATGCTTTACAACACAGTCAGATATCTGTCGAATTAGTATATGCAGCAGATTCCATCACACTTGGTGCATTTATTTCGGTATTATACACGAATTACAAAACTTTACACAATATTCAAATGAGCTATTTATTAACTTGGCACTGCCTAATGATTTTCAATACAATTAAATATTTATCAGATCAATATCTGTAGCAGGTTTCACCGAATTCGGTGCCATAATTTCAGAGTTATATACCTAATTACAAAGTTCGTTTAATATGCAAATGAACCCTTAATTAACTTCACACTACTAAATGCTTTACACTACAGTCAGATATCTGTCGGATTAGTATCTGCAGCAGACTTCATTAAATTTGGTGCATTTATTTTGGAGTAATGTGACGAATCACAAAACTTCATAAAATATTCAAATGAGCTATTTATTTACTTGACACTATCCTATGCTTCTCAGTACAATTAGATATATATCAGATCTACATCTGTAGTAGGTTTAACTGAATTGGGTAACGTAAGTTCTGAGTTATATACCTAATTACCAAGCTCATTAAATATGCAAATAACCCTTAATTAACTTTATTTATTTATTTATTTGACGGATCAACAGGTCCAAAGGCCCAATAACAGACTCCGAGAAAATAAATTCAAACAAACAAAACAAGCAAACAGTATAATATCAACAAACATAATTAAATCCAAAAATACAATATGCACAGAAAGGACCCTAAGAATAAAAATATTTGGACACAAACGTCTTAAAAGCAGTGCCAGGTAAAAAAAATCTACAGAAATGTTGTAACATAGTGTAATAGACCTTGGGATAAAAGCATATTTTCTAACATTCAACCTACAATGTGGAACTTGAAATAAAGACGGGGCCCTGAGGCTTCTTAGTGGTGCATAAAATTGCAATTGATATAAATGATAAGGACAAGACAATCTCCCTGAAACTATTCCGTTTAAAATAGTTCAGATCTAAAACCTTCCGCCGAAGCGAGAGAGAGGGGAGATTAAAATGCATACAGGACTGTTTGTAATCACTATTATAGCATCCAATAAACTTCAGACACATATATTTCAGAAAGCCTTTTTGAACTTTCTCAACATGGTCACACAAATATTGACAGTTTGGACTACAGACCACAGAGCAGTACTCTAATCTGCTTCTTACTAAAGATGTCAGAGCTCTCTGAAAAGAAAATGTATTGCAGGATCTCTTTATCTAACCGAGCACTTTGAAAGCTCGTATATACATTTCTTCAATATGCCTTTTAAATGATAGATCAGAAACTAATACACTGTATAACACTCAAGTCTCCGTTCTCAGACACTCTCTTTAACAGACAACCATCAATAGAATAATCGTACAAAATAACATTTCTCCACACTACTAAATGCTTTACACCACAGTTAGATATCTGTCGGATCAGTATCTGCAGCAGATTTCACCAAATTTGGTGCAGTTATTTCGGAGTTATAAGATTAATTACAAAATTTCATAAAATATGCAAATGAACTGTTTATTTACTTGACACTGCCAAATGCTTGTCAGGACACTCGGATATATCAGATCAATATTTGTTGCATGTATCATCAAATTTGGTGCAGGAATTTCAGATTTATGTCACTAAATAAAAAAGTTCATTAAATATGCAAAAGAGAAGATAATTGACATGACACTCAAAGTATCATCAAAATGTTCTGAGATTGTCATCTGTGAAAAGTTTCATGAAATTTTGTGCGGTATTTCTTGATATATGTCGATACTGTCATTACTGTCTCCAGAAAGAGGTTATTATATGAAAAAAATTATATTGCATAACTTCATTATTATGCAAGCCACACTAACAAAAATCTAATCAGTACTTGCAATTAGTATACGGTACCTGTCTATCAAATCTGACTTGAATCTGTTCAGGTGTTTTTGAGTTATCGTGTAAAAAGACAGACAGACACACACACAAATACACACACACTCACAAACACACACAAACAGTCACACAGACAGACATCACTATAACATTAGCTTACTTGCGTGAACACGTGAGCTAATGATATGTCACAACTTCATCAACATGCAAGCCACACTGACCAAAATCTAACCAGTTCTTTGAAGTAGCATATGTTACCTGTCTACCAAATGTGACTTGAATCTGTTCAGGCGTTTTTGAGTATCGTGTAACAGACAGACAGACAGACAGACAGACAGACAGACAGACAGACAGACACACACTCACACACAGTTTTCGCCCAGTTTAAGCGATATATTAATTGCTTCGCTTCGATAAAGTTTGTAAGTGCGATGTGCGATAGTGAGCCGACGAGCGTGCAAGTGAGTGTCTCACAAACTCTAAAGCGTGTGGAGGGGTCGCAGTCAGATAAATTGTGACAACTTAGCTCGATTATTGAACCAATCTTTTTTGAGATTGGGGATTTGGCCGAGCGGTTTTGTCTGTGGTTTCTCCTCTAGGTGACAGGGTACCGTACGTTGTGAGTTCGAAACCGATTGAAAGCACCATATATATAAACACGCACATGGACAGACAGACAGACATCGCTATGACATTAGCTCATCACGTGTGTGAACATATGAGCTAAAAATGAACACATTACAATAATAAAGTACGCCTTATTATTAACATAAATTTCAAGTAACTGGATGTTTAGTCACCGTCTATGATACACAAATGTATCAAACTGAAAAAAAACCAAAACAACAAAGTCCAATGCGCAACATCGCGATTGTTGCAAGAAGAGGCATTTCACTACGTACTTCAGTATGTATTCGATTTACAATGGAATGTTTTATGTTAGATAGACTTGACTGAAACTTGGTTTTTGATCTTGTAGTGCAAATGGCTAACTTCTTCTCAGGAAATGTTGTTCGTTGAAACAGAATCAGGCAACAAACGCGCTTCAGGTAACACAAATATTCCATGTTTGAAACTGTGTGTGACGTTATTTACTATTGATAGCTGAATATTCAATTAATCGATGCTGTTTAACACACAACAACCGAAAATGCGGATATCTCCAGTTCCCACTGCTTTCACTGCACTAAGTTTCAATGGCACAGCCGTATACGGCTGTTAAAAACGGATGTGTTTGAGGCAAAATATGCTTAATGTACAAGTTGAGGTATCTGATTAACACAATTTTCAAGCATAAAACGTCATTTTATCAAGCTAGTTGCCCGTTTTGAAGTGGCCGAATATCAATCAATAAGTTTACTTGATTTAACAATTCGAAGTACAGCGTTGGTTAACTGACAAAACGAAAGACCTGCATACCATACTAAAGCACTGTAAAGTGCAACAATTCTTGCTACCATAATAAGATACTGTATCCGCGAAACCGTTTAAAGGGATCTAATATAGTCAGTAAATTACTTGTCAAACAGTGCACATCAACAAATAAAAAAATCAACAAAATTCTGGAAATTAATATTAAGTCAAGTATCAATATTGTCTAAAGTAATTGACAAACATTTATTTGGCATTTTTCCATACAACTTTTACAGAGTGAGGAACCCTTTAACAAGGTTTTACAAAGGACAGATTTGCAACCAAACAAGTGAGACAAAAAAAATCAAGAAACCTACCATGATCTGATGTTGACGGAAAGACCGAGATCAACTTCAAGTAGTACAAAGTCCATAAGAAATATATCATATTGCCTGTTCGTCCAAGCAGTGCATCTGACCAGCCCCGGTAAAGTATTGAACTATGCAATAGTGGCGCAAGATGTTTTCATTTAAAATGTAATCAATTTAAGTACACATCCTAATACAAAGACATCTATGCAAAGGCGCTTCACCATGCAAAAATGGAGAATAGGAACGTATGTATAATGCATATGAAAGACGTAAACAGTTTCGATCACCCATATCCTAAAGAAGAGTTATTATGGTTGAATTCTATGGACGTATTTATTTTTCATCACATTAAATTACTTGACGAAAGTAATTCATATTTTGTACACGAAGCTTAGCTTTTGACTAAGCTTTGGCACTCAATTTGACGTTCCCTCGAGTGTTTGCTGAACTACTTAGTAAATAGTCGGAAGGTGGCACCAAAGCTGAATTTTCCCGCTCCTGTTGCTACTCAGTTTTGTTGCTGGGGCGATGTAGCTTTTGCCATGAAATGAATGTCAGGTAATATAGGTGTCATATGCACCTGGATTATTCAATATTTAGCCACACGATTTGATCGTTGACTAGACTCAACCTGCGAAAGGTTACTTTACAGTTTTCAATGAGGAATGTTGAGGCGTGCTTGTCTGTTTAAAAAGGTCACATACTCTGGATACATTCGAATAGGTGAATGCAATATAAAGCCCAAAAAACATTGTGCTGTTCCGAAAACATGGTTTTGAAAAATAGGGTAGGTAGCTATAGGTCGGCAGGAATTTTTTGCAGACTTTTTATTTTTAAATATGCATTTAGGGCGGTCAAACACTGGCCACAACATTTTCAGAAATATGTATACATATGTACAAATATGTAAATATGCCGAGCTGCGAATGCATGATTTTAGGGGTTTTCTTTCTTTTTTCTACTTCCGTGTTTACGTAGCTCTAACAAGTTTTGGGGCGGCAGGTAAAAAATAGGGTAGGTCGGATTATCGGAACAGCACAATTTTTGTTCGACCTAAGCGATCATGCCATGTCGGTATGAGTACGATTTAGCAGGGATCATCTTTCGGGTACTGTCTGTAAAACCTATGTGTTCTTTATATTATGCTATTTTGTCAATTATGTGTGTATAACAGTTGGCTATCTGAGCTATTTAATGTTTTCTGTATATTTATTTTCAATTGAATACTAACCGCACCAAATAATTGATTAATCACCAAATGTGGCTAAAGTGATCACACCTAGCAGATACCGTGAACCCTGACTAAAATCAACAAGTAGGGTTTCCGTGCTGAAACGTCGCCGGCTACATTTAATTCCAATGCTGGATCCTATTGATAGAGTAACAATTTTGAACCCGATTTCCTCATTTAGACACGAGATATTGGTTACGTGCATAAACATATTTGTGGTGGAAGATTTTGCATCTATCAAAACACTTCAACTTAGTTCGAGTCATAAGGCTACTCGTGAAGGAAAAATAATGAAGCTTCAGCAAGAGATATTCCTCTTTTCAAAATTACAAAACGAGCTTTATTAATTATTCATGGGCCGTCTCCAAATCCATACTGAAGTACTGAATAAAATGATGACAATACATGGCATTTGATAGACTGTCGTCATATTGAGCAAATGAATTAAGTCAATATCTAATTAAGTAAAGTGTTGGGTCTCATACTCTCAATATGTTTAGCCTGAACTATTATTGTAATTGTGTCCAAATTAATGACTAATTAAGTAAAAGTTTATATTTCATTCTTTAAAAATGTAAAACATGTACTATTATCGTAATTATCTCCCAATTAATGACTAACACACAAGTTGTGTTGCTATCATTACATTGTAAAATTACTTTCTTGATTAAAGTTATTATTCTGACCATGTGCGTATTACCAAAACTCTCCATTCAAAAACCAATACACTCAAAGTGAAAGATAAAAACCTGACGCTTTTTTAATATGACAGCAACGACTTGTTTCACCCATACTCATACGGATCAAAATTGTGGTACTTTTAATTCGATATTACCATTTTTTCTCTTGTTTCAGAGGACAAACAAAAAATAGAAATATTTATGGCATCTAAAATTGACATAAAACATTAAGTAATCCAGTCCCAGTGGACAGCAGCATGGTAAATTTGCTAAATAAATTCGACTTTGTATAGTCGATAATGATATTTTACTGTTGTAATCTCGTGTTAAGTCAGCTTATATGATAAACACTAAGGTAACAGAAATTCTATAATAATGTGTTTTGTGGAAAGAGTATTATTCAGTTTAAAAGCATAGGTTGTAAATTTCCACGTGGCCCTCATCCTATGGTTTCACAGCAGTATGTCACTTTGTTTATCCCTCACGTGGTTGACAAAGCCATCCTATTTTGTTATCTTATTAAATTGATGGAATCTAATATGTAAACCTTAAAGCTGCTCTATGATTACGGGGACAATATCACACGTGATGTTGCAGCAGTCATAACGTCACAAAGCACCGTTGCCAGGTTGCACAGCTTTATATAAATTGTTCAATAGGAGAAAGGATGCCACTTTTCTTCACATAAGTTTCTATGTTGCCGGGTGCCTTGTCAAATGGAGTATACAGTCACATCATACAAGCACTTTGATGCCATTAAGTCATGTTGTATTCCGTTGTTAATCTGTTAATAAATCTGATAACTATGTTATGTTTTTTTTTATTTTCAGCATTACACTTGGACACCTCGATCCATCAATGAAAATGTTCTTTTGTACTAAGCACACTGTTTACATATTTATGCAGAAATTGTTCCAGTAATTGATCCCTCATGTGACTGATTATTTCACGTGAGAGTGGTGGGAACAATGAGCCTGAAAGAGAACAGAAACATTTATTGAGAACTTCAAGCTATCATTTCACTGATAAAGACAAATCAGAGAAGTTTCATTTGCTTAAACGAGAGAAAAATTGCAATGGATTAAAATTATTGTCCTTACTTCATGTATCTGGAACACAAGTGCACGATTCGTTTGCTCAATAGACGACACCAAGCCACTGAGTCTTCACGAAATATGATTAACATTTAGCATTAACTGCATGAGGATAACATTCTCAAAACGTCCCCATTTTGTGCATAAACATGGTTTAACTTCTTATATTGTTCTCGGTTTCATTCACGCAAACGAATTATCTTACGAATTAACGGTAATTTGATATCATTACTGTATAGTGCGTACGTTGCAATATATTAGTTACTGTATACTTACAGCTTGAAGCATATGTTGAATTTTGCGGGATTTTTCTTCTCTCTCCTGTTGTCTTTGTCTTATCTCTTGAATACCTTCTCTCTGAACGTCCACTGACGCCAAGTCTGTGTCACCGCATATGCGAATTCGCATGGCAACCAAAACCTGGAATTACGTCGATAAAAATATTTGACATGGTTTTCACACTACATTTACATAAACAAATACTCAAAGCTACGATTCACTTCACAGATACTCCTGGTGAATCATTCGCAACTTTGTAAATATAGTCTTTTTATAAAACGATAGCTGCTGGTATATACACGCCACGTTTGTAACAATAACACAAGCCAATTTGAAAGTTGATTCTTGATAAAGGAAACTCGGCTTGCTCACATGCGGATGGAGTACATTGTATATTGATACACGATGCACTCGGCCACAGATTGAATTAAAATTATTCTATGGCGGATTATATTTTTCGAGACATGCAACACGCAAGTACCACCAGAACTTGCAAAATATACTACACGCCTTCTTAATTACCTCATGTTTGGTTGCAATAAAAGCGAGGAAAATGAGCGACCCCTGAAAAATAATTCAAAAACATTTTATATAACAAGTATATAAGAAGTTCACGCGAAATATGTCGTGGTGATTCGAAATGTATGACACAAAACACAATTAAGTTAACAGGACTGACTCATGAAACATTTTCAGTTGTATATACTTTTTGAAATATGAACATAAAACTTAAATAATTAAATTGTTCTCTCTACCTAATATGTACTCTATTAAGCTGGAGAAGAACATACAGGATTTTTTGAAAAGTTTGCAAGCAAAAGGAACATATTTTCATTGATATAATTAAGAATTAATTTGTCACTTACCTCGAAGATTATCGCCAATGCGAAAAAGTAGCTACCGTAGAGAGACCTTGGTGAGAGTTGCTGCATAGCCGATGACACGACCGAAGACAACTGTACCATATAGGAACATCAGGGAAAAGATATTCTCCCTGTAAGAGCAATGTGCTTATATGCTGAATAGGTAACCATACCCTACTAGCTTTTTACAACCTTCAAAATTGAACCAACGGACTTCCGTGTAATCCGGCAAATTTCTAATTTACAGTTCTGAGTAAAACCAGGAGAACATTCATGATCTTTTAAGAAACGGAGTGCCATACTTCGATACACTTTATCTATCATAGAAAGTCTACAGTGATCTAATCATTCCACTTTCAAAGAATCTTTTCCTAACAAGGTTGTATGCTAATAAGCTGTGTTTCACTCGAAGGTCTTCATATTAGATATAAGCTGTGCCGTAAGGGACGATCAGAATTTACTTCCGGGGGGGGGGGGGTTTGGAGGATTTTCATGGGGGGGGCCACCCATTTTTCCCAAGAAAATTTAGGGGGGGCAGACAAAAATACCACAATCTTTTAGGGGGGGCCAAGGAAAAAAAACATCAATTCAATATTTGCCCAGAATTCTGATCTCTACAAAAGAGCACCATAGACGCTACCTAGGTGACAGATAAACTCAACATGTTTAGTTAAACTCCTTTAGCTGCCAAATTCGGTAATATTCACAGTGGTTTGTTTTATGCATCTACTGCAGTATCTTGTTCTCCTCCCTGAAGCGTTATGAAATGTCCAGTATTTAGCATGTCAATACAAACCATACAGTGAACAGTCAGGGTTGTTTTGTTGAAAAGAGATCTCAAGTCCAGACTAGAATTCATTTATCAACAATAACAATGGTCATTTATGTTCACACTGGTATGTATAGTTAATTGCACGAGTAGGTGTGCTGTTACAGTTGTAATCACCACACTTATGGTCAGGAACTTGTAAACATCACTCGGCCTTCGGCCTCGTGATGTTTACAAGTTCCTGACCATAAGTGTGGTGATTACAACTGTAACAGCACACCTACGAGGTGCGATTAACGACTTATACCACGAAAAACAGGCCAATCTTCTCTAAAATTTGAAAATTACTGTCAATAAATCGTCTACTTTTGATTTGAATACCCACAATGGAATGGAGTGACCCATTGTACGTCGAAAGGTTCACAGAGGTCATCATGCACCTGGCATGCGAGTCCGGGGAGAATGACCTATCCCAGACAAGTAGGACAAGGGCTCTGGACAACTGCAAATCTGCATTTGAATAAGGGTTACAGAGTGGTATAATGCACCTGTGGAGAAGGAAACTGTTTTAGTCTGATTGGTTAAATAAAATGGCTTGCCTTACTCTATCTTGTTGGCTATTGGCTAGCGAGAAGGAATTCAATCTGTAGATGCATGTGATTGCCTCGTGGATGCATCAGGCTTTCAATACCATTTTCGTGTTTTCGACTGGTCAAGATGGACCTTGTCAACTTGTCTGATCTGATGACCCAAGAGACTCCCCAGAGTTCCATGGACGGCCATGTAAAAACAACCAAAGTGGATTTTACACGGGCAAACTGCCCTATAAGAGCAGCCGCTACTACGGAGCGCATAAAATCCACGATGTGTACTTCAACTTATAAAAAAGTACTTGGCGATGATAACACCGGACGGGATTGTACTTTCGATGACCCTTGCCAAGGGATAATCAAGTCTCCTGCCAGGAAATATACGTCTTTACACAAAGCACATGTACAAGATGGCTTGGCCAGACTGAGAGCACACTGGATATTCTGGCAAGGTAATTTATTCTTTTACTAAAATATTTATACACAAAACGAATTCTGTAAAGTTATAAAATTAAATTCATTGACCAAAACAATTTGTTGTGTGTGCGGCAGTATCACAGAATTTCTTTCACCTATTCCACAAACGTTACAAAAAGGCTGTACTTATTTCCATGATATTTGTCACATATGTCTTTTGTTTGATAATTTCAGGTGAATGCGGCAACATCTCTGTACCATCAGGGATTCGATGAGCAGCTTATCAAAGAACAAACAGGTCACAGATCAGATGACGGTGTACGCGCCTCAAATGTATGTCTACTGCACAACAAAAGCATGTGTCGAATATATTACCACCACCTCCATCTAGTGTTTAATCAGAGGTATCTGTAAGTAAACCAGTTTCTCAAGTTACGACAAAACAATGTAACAAAACAGACAAGATTGGTCCAACCCAAGAAGACGCCGAATCTAAAGATGGACATTCTTCATCAACAAATCATGTTGCTTACATTGAGCATGGTTCAAAGAAAGTTAAAATTGAATTATAAAATGTGATGCTATAACATATCAGTTGAACAAATTGTCTTCATTTTGTTATTGAATGTGTGTGAATGCTTTAGAAATCTCGACTTGACCTATTGTTCTCTTGCAAATTAGTAATCAGTCATACTTTTTTTCATATTTAAATAAGTAATCACTACACTTTTATTGATATGATAATGATTTTCTTTCATTAAAGTGTGGTGATTACTTATTTACATATGAATAAAAGTATGACTGATTACTTATTTTGCATAAGAACAATAGGTGTCAGTCGTGTTTTCAGGAATAAATGGATGGCAAGAACAATAGGTCACATGACCTGGAGTGGTATAAGTTGCTAAATACAGCATTGGGTGTTCTATGTAGTGATAGAATAACAAACAAATGCTGATACACAGAGATGAACATTGAACAAATGCTAAAAATTACAGCAAATGTCTTTTTAAGGTTGGGTTTACCTTGTAGCTTGTAAAGCAGTTGAAAGTTGCATGATAAAGAAGTGTTAATTTATGCAAATGTATGCAAATCACCTGATTTCTTGGCTTCTTTTGCCTCCCAATTTCAATATTTCCGACGAATTTAACTCCACTCCGGCTGGGTCAAATTTTCTGAAATTTCACATTATGTTTTTTAAATGCTATATAACACAACAACTATCAATTGGTTTTGTTTGGCAATAAAGCTCTTACTTTTAATATGAGGCATTTTGAATAGGAGGCATTTTAATTTTGCTGATCATGATTTTAATCAATTATTAGAGTGTCAGTCTTTAAACCCCTACAATTATGAAGATGGATAATGCCAAATAAAATAGTTGTTTTTTTCTACATGAATACTTTCCTTTCAAGTGAAATATTACATTTCAGAAAATACTGTCTAGTTTTCGACTTAAATTAATTTTTATCATTAATACAAAAATTGAGGTTTTTTACCCCAAATATACACCCATTTCATCCTTTGAGTAAACTACTGCTACTGCTACTCTTCTTTTCTGCTCCTTTTTTCTATGTTTCATTCTCATCAATTTTACCCTTTCTAAATTTTTTAAATGTTCTACATAACTTTTTACAGTGCTTACATCTACTATAAACTTTTTTGAAAATAAATTTATGGCCGTCTCATCTTCAAGGTGCTTTTCAGCGAATAGGTTTTAATGTTGAAAATAAAAATATTATGTATTACTGTCAAAAATATATGGTGAAAAATTTACAAAAGGGTTGATTTTCCAATAATCCTGTATGTGCATCCAGAAGATCATGTGGCACTGCACCAATGCTATGGTGTCGGATTGTTGAAATGTTGTGTACACAAGTAATTTGCTGTAGTCCAAGAAGTGATCTCAGTGTGTATGAGGCTAGGAGAAATGTGGATAGGCTTACACATTGTGTATTGATGCTAATACTTTTGTGTCCCATTCATTCTGATATGTATAATCAAAGATTTCACAGTGGCGGCTGGCAGAAAAGGCAAAAAAACAAATTAACATGTATTGTTTCGTGTCATCTGAAAACATGCGCATCATGACTATTTTAAAATTAAAGTTTGTTAAAAAAATTTGAAATATGAATGCTCTGTCAATTTTGAAAAATACTGCTGACAAAATGTGAATTTTGACTTACACAGGGTTATCTGCATTTTAATATGAACATTGGATTGTGAATGGAATGAGCAGAATAACATGTGAATTCATGTTTTGGATAAGGTGTTTTGTTCAAGAAATGTTCTAAATATTCCTCAGCGTTGTTGCTTTCAGTGGCAGCTACTTGGTTTTATGACAACCAAATTAGAAAAAAAGAGAAAATTAAAAACAAGTTGGCTTTCACCAATTTTAATTCCTAATGTTTAAAACTTTCACCGTGAGTCTGCAAATATTCAGCATCATCAAATGAAAATGTATGCTGAACGCGTGTGCATGTAATGTACATCTCACTTTCCAGAAATATCTGGATATCTGCAAATGAGATGTACCATTAAACGTCAAGATATATATCACTTTGCCAATTATCTGCTCCTCTGATTTTCTGTTCACCATTTCTAACTGACATCTTTGCTTGTCTTTGTGTGCATCATATGTATCAGTGAGACATAACGAAAAAAGTATTCATATTTAGTAATTAACTTTTCTTCAGAAATTTACAACCAGATATGTTTGTTGCTACCCTTTCCAAAAGTGTGCCACTTGCAGTCCATGCAAATCATTCTTTTTATAGTCACATAACCCTGAAATGATTGTTATATCATCAATTAAATGTCACTACAGTTCCTGCAACTTGTTATACTGGATATGTCTATAATGTATAAGCATGCATGTACATTGTGATATATTAGGGGGGGGGGCCATGGAAAAAAAACAGGAAAGACGAGGGGGGGGCATAGATTTTTCTATAATTTACTAGGGGGGGGGCCATGGAAAAAAATCACCGAGAAAATAGAAAATCCTCCACCCTCCCCTGGAAGTAAATTTGAATCGTCCCTAACGGTATTCAAATGTCGTGAAGAGTGTACATCACAAGCAGGATCAGATGACACATTATTTGATAAAGTATTTTAGGCTTTCTAGAGTATATGTAAATGGTATTAATCATTTAATCATGCTGATACACTTACATCAACTCTTTGCCGTCTTCTTCATATCTTAGTCCGAAGATAGAGAATATGTAATAAACACGGCACATTATAGCGAAGGTAACCTAAAAATGAAAATAAAACCCCTTCACGCAAAAGTTTACAGAATCGAACAAGAGGTAGGCTGTTGTAACGTATGGATATAACATTTTAGAGTATCATTAACGTGACATGTAATGTAATGGCTAACTTTGTTGTCAGAATACGGCTGTTTATATATGAATAAAACGCAATCACATTGGAGCAGAGTGATTAGCCAACAAAAAACTACCATTAGTGCATCAGGACGAACTTTTACAGAAAATAATAGTTTTAGTTTGAGCTTCTGCTAGTTAAAAATGAATTTCTTTATTTCTTGATTTGAAAAAAGGATGGAATATAGTTATTTGCAAGATACAAACTAAACGATTGAGAAACATGCCACGATATAATTTAATACTGGTGCCAAAGTGTTGCAATGCCTCCGGATGTAGTTGCAACATTAAATTGGCATTATTATGTATAAGATTATAAACACGTAGGAATGTTTTTTGTTTTCAATTAGCACAGAGACATTCATTGTAATAATAAAATGTTCTAATCTTAATACTTACTAGCACAATCACTAACTTGATTGTAATGGATATTAGCAGCACAGATGTTGACGCATTGAGCCAGCAACTGAAAAAAGTAGGACGAGATTATTGTCAAATCGGTGCACAATATCTGTAAGGTTAAGTTACTCTTACAATTGCCCGTCGAAATTGTGAAAGGATTTGGAATAGACAGTCGAACTAATTTTACTTTTGCCGATAATAAAACCAGTAACAACGTACAAATGCGGAGGATGTATAATGTAGCGCCATAATCTTGTATCCTTGGAGAAAATGGTGCTGTTTATTTGATTTCGGATGAGTATGTCATTGGAAAGCGGTCAACAATGGTGTTATCAAGCCTGTAACGTATGTTACAATGTGTCGGAGCTGGGCTACGTTTTGTCTGTATATGTAAAGAATCAGTTAAAGAATCATCATGATATTTGCACCCTCGAAGTTTTGTAATCACGTCTGATTCATCAAAGTTAGAAAATGAAGATATCATTATGATAATCTTAACTAAGCGACTTGAAACCCGACGGCATTACCCCTTGAAGGTTTATCAGGGGAAACGAATTTGAAAACTGATATTTCATTAATGATAAATTCACCTCACTATGTCTTCATTATCCGGTAGATGATTACCATATAAGGAGACAACCACAACCAAGGGTAGTATCCACCCACTGAGCAAAAACAATGTTCTAAAAAAATTATAAACACATCATATTGACACATTGTTATGATGTTCATAAAGGTATTTAATTTGTAACAGTATGTGTAAATCCTACTTTCCATTGGTTCAGTAGAGAAGATGTTTGCATCATACACTTGAAACAAAAATCGTTCACTATAAATACAAATTCAACACTGATTTCGGTCCACGTACCTGACAACAATCCGACGACAGACGAATGCCAAACGCAGTAGCTGTTCAATGCCCATGTTCATTATCCAACAACAGTTGCTCAGAATCGAATAATTCATAGCTACGGTCAAGACTTTGCAAGTATCCTGCGGAGGAAAGAACAACAAATAAAATATCGAACAGCCAAATTTGGCTAACCTAGGTAAAACAGTGAAGACAATTATCATTGTTGGTCAAATTTCCACACATTGGAAGAATCAGGTAAGTGAACATTGTTATATTGACTTATAACATACCTGTTGCAGGCTGGTCGTAGCTTCCATGGATGATGCAATGCAAATTATAAGTGTATATGATTCAAGGGACAGTATTGTTTGACCCAACACAAAGTAACTATCCGATGATAACCTGTGAATAAGCAATACAAAAAGCAAATCAACAGAAGTATTAACCTTTATCAATAAACCATTGTTCAGCTTGAAGCGCCCCGTGGACAGAGATACCGTACTCCAAATAACTTGCTTTAAAGTTGCTTGTATCAAATTATTTTGTAGCCCATATGGAAAAAATGACGTTTTCACGTTCTGATTGTTTTTGAAAATTGAACACTTTTGTCTTATTGAGTTTAAATGGGACATAGTGTCCATTTTGAACTTCAAATGTTTGCATGACGACCTCTTTTTATTCTTGATTCTAAGCACAATAACGGCAATGGTTTTATATTTCCAAGTAGTTTTAATCAGTGACATGATACGCTGATGTATTTGATGTAATACCGCAGCACTGGGAACCTATTATCAATAAGGCAAAAGTTGCTGACAATATTTGGAAGGCGAAAAGCGCTTGCTGAAAGGCACACAAAGGACTAAAAATAACTGGTAAAATCAACCAAATGTTAAGTGTAAAAAGGACAATAATATAGGAAGAAGCCAGCAACAGAATTTCTGAATTATATTGATTTATAATTCATGCTGTTGACTGCAGGATGTGTCGACTGAGCAAATTTTTTCAATGACATAGATATTTAGCGGCGCTCCGAAAGATCTGGATATTCTTTTTTCAGAATTGTTTTATGATGCCACGTAACCTGTATATCAGATGCCTAAAATGAGTTGATAAACACTTGCCTTGCGGAAGAAATCACTACTAGGGCTGTCGTAATCAGCAGCGTCGACACACCACTGAGAATTGCCGTCACGGTTTTGTTAGCAGACTCCAAGAATGTCTTCAAAAGAACAAGACAGAAAGCAAGGTTTACTTTCTCTTCAATCTTACAACTAGTGTATACGTACAAAAATAGTTATCTACATTTAGGAGAACAAAATAACAAACAAATATTATAATTGCAATTTATGGTTTCCCCGCTTTTAATTATTACAACCGAATGTTAATACATAATTAAATTATATCATGCTTCTATGCGTCATTCTAATTGGACGAGAGCTCATTCCACCTGGCCTCTAACCAGATAGAGGGTTAAAACGGAAACCAATAAAAGGGAGGCCATTAAGCTAAGATTGAATTTTTTGGATACTAAATAAATAATATGAATAAATGGTTAATTTACTAATGCGTATTTTGTAAATACAGGAGTAGACGTTTTCATCCATGTTTTAGAAATGCCTTACAATATTTTAGGCACTTTGCCATATATTTACTGTCACTTTTTGTCGTCTGCGTGTGTTGTCGTTGGACACTGGGTGCGTGTATTTTCAATGTAATCCAAACTTATAAAAATGCTTGGTCTTGGGTGATAAATTTCCGAAGTTTGATCTCTCAGACGTACATTTCCTGCACTCGGGGCTTCAAGTTAAGAGAATAACCCAATAAGACGACATAGACACACAAGGTGATGTAATAAAGTAACAATAGCCCCCGCCGCAGTCGAGTACACTCGAGAATTTGGTACAATAAACTTCATGTAGCACTCGCCTATCGGCTCGCGGATTTTGCGGTTCTGGAACAGAAAAAGTTGTACTTTGCGACATGATTTTCTTTTCTTGGTTTTCTTTAAAGTATGAATACTATACTTACCTTAATAAAACAGTTTTATCTACGTTTTCCCAGTAATAAGTCATTTATTTTAAATACATAGTTTACTCAAGGGGCAGAATGAAACTCACCATGGGTTGTTTCCCCAAACTCATTATAGCACAAATTGTTCCTGGTTCTTTACACCCGCATACCACGTATTCGCCAAATTCATCTATTCCTTGATGAAGTAAGTGACAAATCGAAGTATCCCAGATACTGCGTCGTAGTTGTTGTACAAGACATTGGAAGAAGAATAATTAAGCAAAACGTTATGTACATCATGTAAACAATCATTAAGCATATCTCGGTAAAAACGACTTGGCGTTTTCAGAATACATGCATGTTAAGCTTAAACTATCGATGTGTTTGTCAAGGAAGTCATTTTCATACCTACCCTGTGTGGGGGCCAATGTCCGCAGAGGAACAGCGTGGGTTATACGCTTCCTGTAAAAATCACCGCAATATATGGTTAGTGTGTTAACGCAGGCTCTTCGTTAGTGTTGATATCTCACGTGGATAATTGTAAGCAACCCTTCGTTGGTAAGCGCTTCTTTACAATTTGGTGTCGTTTGCTAAATCACAATATATCGGAATAAGACCTACTAGTTTCGCGTGCACAATAATTCAACCATTATTTCTCAGCACTCCTAAATTTGGTGCAAAAATTTCAGAAGGGTCTAACTTTAAAATTGTTCGCTGGTTTTTAGAGTATGTGAAACGGCTCTGACTAATCAAAAACTGACAAAATATCATTGTCGCTCAAATTATTAGACTTACCTAACCCTAGGTTACCTAACCCTCACGGATGTTTTTGCAGAGTGATAAAAGTTGAGATATTTTGTTGAAACAAAGCAGTCCTCACACGAAAGCAAAACATAAACCTTCGATTTTAAACATTCTTTATACGAAGGATACGTAAACCTGAGCGAGACAAAGACACATCATTAAAGTGCGACCAAATATCTTATTATGGAAAAAAAGACAACTTCTTTCAGGGAGCAGTAACGCAAGGATGATGATTTAAAGTTATAGAGCCATAACGTAATTACCTTTTCCTTATATAATCTAATCATGGCTAAGTCGTCAAGGTTGTTCAAAACGTTTCCTAACTTAGGATGGACTGACACTGCTAAAGCAACCGTGTTCACTGCCTTCACAATTTTCGATGTTGTGATGCTTTTCACCCAGGTCCTTTTCGCCTGACGTTGTCTGAAGTCTGCCGGTAACACGCTTCCCATATTCCGACAAACGAACATCACAGTGGCAACTGGTATGTCTGAAATATAGTGTATCCTTAATATTGGATTTCGGTAGGTTTTTTCTGTAATTGTCCTGAGGCATGAAAATCCAAAAATGTACTGTTTACAGTGTGGTATAACAGTATAATCAGCTTGCATATAATGTTTAAACTATCATTTCGGTGCGCTGAATGATTCGTATCTAAACTTTCGTTCATTCATCCAAAAACTGGCATTTTGATGAACCGAAATTGTCTATACGTGTCCTTATGATCAGTTTTTTATAAGTGTAACTGGTACCTGAGATGTTTGTGCGAAATTGCTCTATGAATTCACTGGACAATGTCACAGTATCGTGTATCGCATAGGTGTCATTGCTAATATGAGCGTATTTCTTTCGTCTCTTTACATGGTCAGATCCAGACCGAACGAAAGAGCCAACCAGATCTGTAAGTGAAAACCATCAATAACGTTGTTAAGTAGAAATCCACAACTATTTTTGCATACCTTTTTAAGGTAGACCATGCATTAGAAATCATTTATTCTGATGTCAAAAATTCAGAATAAGAAATTAATAGGAATATCTGTCAGGTTTCTAAAGCATATCATTACTTCAAGATCTTAAAAAATGTACAATGAAATAAACCATTGCATTTTTGGTTGTTATTATACACGCAAAAAGGGATCGGGAGAATTCAGCGACCTTTCAGAGACTGGATCCCATACTGTCATTAAAAGAACCAATTCGTAAGCATTGACGCGCTTGAGTAATTTTTGCTTATTCTTATAGTTGTCTGCAATTTTTCAGGTATGTAAATGCTATTTGAGAGGTAACGGACAGTAAAATAATCAACTTAAATACATACCAACATTTTTGCTTTGAAGAAAGATATCTCTGCCTGTTTGTAACATGTATAAATACACGGTGGCACCAAAGTGTTCCAGAGACGATAGAATAGTTACTGCACTGCCTTCGGGTCCATAATTCTATGCGATGAAAGGTAAGGTTGACATTGTAAAGTTAGCCGTAGCAACGACTCATTTAGAGCTGGGGATTAACAGAAACACAATAAACAATGGGGACAATAAAAAATCTCATTAGTGTTTCAAATAAAAATGGGTACGTACTTATGCCTGAATTAAAACAGTTTGATGTCTACCAAATAGTGCAATGAACATAAGCACGGTTTTTGATTCAAAGTATTATCCTAGCAGTGCTGTTGGAAAAAGGAAACATGCCGCTTTTATCATACTTCTTGCCGTAGATCACTTAACTCATCCTATTCACGACATCGTTTACATTGAACAAACTTGCTTCTTGTGTCTACCAACCGCAGATGGACAGATCAACAGTGCTTCAACAAATTCTTATTATATGCTTATTGTTCTTGACTTCAACAATGCCAATTTTGTCTTACCCCGTAAGTTTGCTTCCATTGAACTTGAACGTGGAGATTAAGGCTTTGGCTACAGGCGTTGAGAAAGTTCTAATAAGACAATTACAAGATGATATTTTCACAATTACCTAAATTGTAAATTATCTATTGTGTTATCTTGTCGACTATCGGATCAATACAAGACTTCTTGACACGTGAATACAAATTGATGTTACATATAGTCCACCGACAAGTCAATACTGGCACTCTTTGCGTATATGTAAATATCTTTACCAGAAAAACAAAAAACAAAAAAACAAGTCACTGACAATAACATAGTCCCCGCTTGTAATTCGGAATTTGCCAGTAGAGAGAACTAAACTGAAGTTTATATGATCAACATGAAAAACGAAATGAGTGTACGAAAGACCTATCTCCGACTTATGCTCATTAGATTGTACTACAAACATCAGTATGAATGGCGTTGGGTTATGTCATTTTACCAAATTGGACAGAATAAGGTATGCCATTAATTAACTTACTCTTGAAATGTCAAAATTCAACAAATGTACAAGGAACTTTTTCAGGCACGCCTTGTTAATGGCTCTTAAAATAAATATACAATCAGAATTCCAGATATGACAAAAACCTATGTTCACTTCGGAGGAGATGTGCTATAGCTATTTAAACTGCCAATATTTTGTACTGTCAACATCTGCACCAAGTTTCATTGGATTTAGCGCAACCATTCAGGATATAAATCGGTAATTAAAAACACTCTTGCCCTGTTTAGAGACCAAGTTTTACTACAGAAAACAATGAGGTTGGTCCATACCGTGATGGTGAAAATGTAATGCCAATCTAGACTAGTACCTAATTATGGAAATTCATTAAACAAGTCAATTAGTAATAAATCGACAAGATGTTGCTAAATGTCATTGCATTTGATTAAAACGTAAGATCAACATATTCACAAAATTTCATCAAATTACCTGCAGTATTTCTGGACTCATCACTTTAATTGCGAACGATTACTAAATAGTCAAATTAGCAACTAACGGATATGATACTGCTAAATGTCATCTATGCTATTAAAGAACTAAGAGGTCAGCACCTGTACCAAGTTTCATCAATTTTGATGCAGTATTTCTGGACATATCACACTAATTAGGAACGTTCATTGAATGCTCAAATTAGCAATACGTAACACAAAGGTGCTAAATATCGCGATGCAAGCCATCACAACACTGTATGATCAACATCTGTACTACAATTCATCAAATTTGATGCAGTATTTCTGGACATGACACACTAGGCATGAACGTTCATCAAATATGTAAATCAGCGGTTAAGTGAGTTGATACTGCTAAATGTCTTTGTACATTATTACATTACTGAGAGTTCAACATCCGTACCAGATCTCATTAAATTTGATGAAGTTTTTACGGACATAGTACAGTAAATAGGAAAGTTCAGTAAATACGCAAATTAGCAATAAATTGACAAAATGCGGCAAACTGTCTTTGTACACTTTAGCAGCACTATGTGGTAGAAATTTGTATCAACATTTATTGAATTTGCTGCTATTTTTTGCACTGTTTTGAAAAGCTTATCAAATATTCAAATTAGCAGTTCATTGTCATGATACTGTTAAATGGCTTAGAACACTGTTACAGTACTGAAAGTTCAACATCTGTACTACGCTTCATTAAATTTGATGCAATATTTCTGGATATACTACACTAATTAGGACAGTGTATCAAATGTGAAATGAGTAATTTTTGACATGAAACATCTAAATATCTTTTTCCACGGTTACAGCTCTTGTATATCAACATCTGTTCATCAGATTTGAGTTGGTATTTCTTGAAATGTCAAGAATGATTCGAGTGTCTTTGCACATATACATTGAGAAGACTCTAAGGTAATTTCGGATTGAGATTCAGACAATACAGGTCTGAATACCTTCAAAATTTTGGATTCAGATTCAGGGGATGTAGCCCCAAAAAGATAAAAAAAAACATGAATCCTTGGGGCCAAATTTGATTATTTTGTGAAAGCAAGTTGTGCATTAAGATACCATAGGGTATGCCAATTTTTTAAAAATTACTTCTTCTTGTTTGAGAAAGGGCTAGTGACGGACGCACGGGCGAAAGAACGGATGGACAGACATGACCTAATCTATAAGTCCTCGCTGGACGTCATCCACGGGGACTAAAAACATACAAAAAGGCAAACTAAGAAGGATGCGTCCGGTCTCTGTCCTAGGGTACGACGCAACTTTCCTCAGATTTATGAATGACGAATAACTCAAACGAAAATCAGAAGATTGGTTATTAAAATAGCTCCGGTAACGTCATTTGCCAATAAGCCCATTTGACTTTTGTAAGGGTAAACCGATAAAATCGACCATACCTTGATTAGTGGTAGAATATCCATCCTACTTTCGTTCCCATTTAAGAACTCATTATGGGCAATCGTTGACAAAATGTCTCTGGCCACTAAGAGGTCACCACCATATATCGTTTCCCCAATTTTAAAAGATTCAGCCAAGGTGTTTAGAAGGTCTGTTGTCTTGACAATATCTTCCAAAACGCTGTCCTGGAACGAAGCCCGCGAAACGTAATATAATAAATGAGCTGTTATCATAAATGTGTAAAATGAACAGCAAACGTCACGGCAGGCTTTATCCAACTCAGAAAGACATTTTTGGACCAGAGGCTCCGGTAATGCTTTTCCAATCCAATTTGTCTTAATATATTCAAATGATACACCTTTTTGCTGTACCCTTGTTAAACATTAACCAAAAAGAACACTTTAAGGTTCAACAAACAATTCATGACTTTATCTAAATAGCCGTTTGCTTAGCATGAGCGTTAACACCATGATTGTGGCATTGAATGCTTTGTAACTCACATTTAATGACCTGTGAAGTTCTGTCATGACGTCCCTTACACAGTATGTTGTGTCTGGCACTGCCCACTCACCATGCTCATCACACTGTCGTCTCATTATTCCTGAAAATGGGATATATTTGATTACTTAGGTCACAAATGACTTGTTATAAATAATGTCGTTGTTCAGCTGTAATATCAGTCTTGAACAATGACGTACATGGATAATATGGTTGGTTTACTGTGTAAACTGTGCAGTTGCATAGCTACCATTATTGCGCATGGTGTACGAAAACAACTGTTGGACGACAGTTGGATTTGGTCATCGCGTCATAACGGCTGCCTAAAAATGCCTTTATACTTGGAAGAAAATGTAATATGTTTACCATGCCCTTGTGGACACTGCAACCATTCAGTGTATTTGTTGACAGGCGTTTCCTTCCATTCGATATTCCAAATTTTGTCTTGATCCGAAACACAAACTTTGCCTGAAATGAATGAAACTTAGTTATTTTGGAACATGCCCGTTGAACATCTTCTATTCTTGTGGTTTTGAGATTACTTCTATATTTTCTCCCGTCGTCATCAGATTAAGGCCTATTACTTATTTATATACAATATATTGTAAAATACATGAAATCACAATATTGACCTTGAAAATCGATAATTATCCCAAAAACTATTAATACGAAACTGATGAAAGAATTTATTTCAATTTACCGGCATTTTCACGTTTGATGAAACTTTCTGCCATAGAAAGGCTAGACACGCAGAATGCGAATTCGATGTCCAGAACGAAGCCATTCTTACATTTACACTCAAAGCTGCCCACTGTGTTAATGCAAACTGCGTTGGGATCGCAGATGGGCTTTGGTGTTACTGTTTCACATTCGTTGATATCTGCAATATAAACAGAACTTACTAACTTTGAAGAATTATTTAAACTCCAATGTACGATATTGAGAATGCCCCAGAAGAATGTTGACATAACTCTCTTGTACTTCATGTAGGTTATTAATTTGTGGATGATTAGCGCTAGCAATGAAACAGACGAAGTTAAGTTAAGTCAAGCGTACACCTAATTACTGTTGTGAAGCTAATTGCCATGCCAACATCGTTACAGACTAATAACTATGCAGCTGATGCCTTATTTGTTGACATGCTGTAGCTCATTAGTAACATTTAGGTAACAATTGTCCTCGTACGCCTAGATGCCAATCGTGTACAATATTTTTCATGCTGGACCTGTAACCGATTATTTATATCAAGCTGCCTACTTTTTATATAAAATTCGAATACGACTGTAAAGGAAAACAACAACAAAATTAACGGGGCTAAAATGTATAACATGCCGTAAGTGCATTTCTGTATCACACGCTCTGAAACAGCAATACACAAAGGCCTCCCGTGAAACCTTAATTATCAGCTAATTTCGTGTTGTGCCTGTCGGAAAATTGTTATTTAGTAGTAAACTTCATTAGAGTAAAATGACATAAGTATTCCCAATAGGAAATGTTATCTTTTAGTTTGGCCACATTCATCTAAATCAAACGCGATGTTAAAACTTTAAATATCAAAGATTTACTTTAAAAGTCAATGTTCTCGGTGCCTGGCTATGCATTAGTAAAAATGATGTGTGTTCCTGCCCATGATCGTTCTGTCAACAAATAAAACCACCTTAAATATGCAATGTAGAAGTATGTCAGTCGTACGCCTGGTTTTCAATTACTTGACACCATATTCCTAAAACCAGCATACTCTCCAATTGAGTAGTAAAGGTTAATGACCAATGGTCATTCATTACTAGTCTAGGAAAACCATTGTATAATCACAAAAGAAATAATAATGTGTTCCCAAAAATATAGTGTCTTTACATTAAATTACAGCGTTCTGCACGAAGTGTGAAAATACTTTATATTCGAGTGTGTTTATTATCTAAGTTGCTGTCAGGAATATTCTAGTTTTTTGATAAACACGCGACTTTCAGGAATTCTCAAAAATATTTAGAATAACTACAACATTCGTTAAGACAGCTCATACCTTGGCACATTGGTGGAGATGGCAACCATTTTCCGTTGTAACAACTTGCATAGTCGTGATCCTTTTGATAACCAATTCCACAGATAAAGGAAATCTGCCCACCGTGCATTATCTCAACCCGCATCGCATGGCCATGGTATGCTGTACCCGGAAAAGAAAGTATCGCAGAGTCTCCGTTCGTTTCATACAAGCATGACTGTCTTGTAAATTGACTAGGAGCTGATTTGTGAAGATATGTAGTCGTAACAGGTTGTTCAGGATCTGATAGGGTCGACGCCCCTTCTGTTACCGCTGTCCTTATCCCACCAACAGAACTCACTGTGACGCCTTCCGCTGTCGTAACAGTCCTATTTGATGAAGTATCTGGTGTAAAATAGGAATTGCAACACGGCATATACTACAATTAAAAGTTCAAAAAAAAACAAACCATACAGCATGCACGATCACCCAACAGGAATTCGTTTTTGAATGTTCGTGTTTTATGGGGTCTAGCGAACTTAGTGTCACCTTTGACAATACAGGTGTATCGTATCTAGTAGGATAAATACTAAGAAAACATTTGCGCACATAAATACACGCATACCAAATGCACAAATGGAAGACGAATGCTATAATTACTTTTCTATTTCGAATGATCTGTAACTCAGGAACCAAATGCGTTTTTCAGTGAATTGCGCTTTTAATATGTATCCTTCACTAGATCGACTAGATCGTCGACCAATTTGGAATTCTGTTGTCTAATTAATTATTTGTTTTTCACTTTGAACTAGTGATATAATAATTTTAATGTACGACTTTCGACTACCTTAATCGTATTGAACTGTTTTGTTTTCTGAATAAAGAAACAGTTAGGGAAAATCTGACACATTTAGAGCGCCCTGTACATTTATAACTTTGGAATATCCGTCTAGCCCGCAGTGGTTTTGGTTTTGGATAGGGTTAGGAAAGGTGTTGGAGGCTGATAGTCCAAAAGATTGATGTCTTGGACACCCTTGCACAAAATGATAATGCTTAAATATGGTTTGTAAACTTATGACAGTAGGTTTTGTGTCATTGATCTCATAGTGTCGACCCTTGGCAGTCTCTCGCGCAACGGATAAATAACTCAAAAGAGCGTTGTTCGCTGTTAAAAGATATCAATATCTGTATACTCACTTAATTCTTTTACACATACAAACTCATGCTGTTCGCTGCAGCGTATATTATACCATTTTCTGTCACTCCTCCTTATTGCAACACATAAGCTCCACCATTCTACTTCTCCAAAATACTACAATGAAAATTGCGTTCGTACCTTAGTTTATCGACTTCGGAACACGATTACATAGTTAAAGTCGGAATATGAAATTGCAGCTCGTCAGTAAGATTAATAAACGCATTTGTACAGAACATCTTCTTAGACTATTACTTATCAGAAATTATCTGTCATGCAGGTATGCCTAAAATTAGGTTTGTAAATTGGGCTGTTTTCGCCCAGTCGATCAAAGTCCATTCATATATATCATTCTAGGCATAAATATGAATCTTTAACAAAAGTGAATCAGGAGGCTTCGTTAACTTGACTTTGCAAAATGATAAGTTGCGTTTTGAATGGCGTTGTCCTGTGTGCATGGAAGAAGAATCTCGCTCTACTGGCAGCATTGCCTGGCTAACAGAGTGAAGACAATCAGTCACCACTCCAGCCGTAACGAAACTTGGTGGCTGGAGCCCATTATAAAATATATTACACAGGAATGTCCGAGGTCCGAATGAGACTGATTATCAGGTAAACGAGTGTTATGCACTTTGTGGTATCAAAATCGATGTTGCCATGGTTCAAAACACGATTCCTTCATGATATATCTAAAGGTATTGTGATCAGAAGAATAGGAACTACCGATGTTGTGACGACGGAATGATCATCGTTGCCGTTACTTACATTCCCGACATACCATTTGCCAATTTTGTTCCCTTGTGTCATGGCCTGTTCCAGGCTATACAATGATGCATCACTACCTACCGCTACCAGGCGTGACATCAGTGTTACCTCGCACTGTTTTTTAGCAGATAGCCACATTTTGGCGTGTTCGCTGAAGAAATAACACACAGCCAGCGTATCCACTGACACCCATCCGTTAGGGCAATCTTTGGGTGAGTAAAAGTAAAATTGAAGTGTATTGGAAACAGTTTCAACCTATAAACATGCCTGATGTTAATGTAAAGCCGGAATGAACATATTCCTCCACTACAATATTTCAAAAAAAATCCTGATAGAAACGGAGATTCATTAATTGAGAAGTTGGGAAGTTGCTGGCACTGTAATTGCCTAATACTCCATACAGATATTACCAATGCATTTATTATTGATTTTGTAAGATGAAGGCGAGTTTTGGACTTACCAGGACTAGCGTCTTTCTCACAGATGAAACGATTTTTTTCATCACAAGCAGTAATCACGAACCTTTTCAGAGCATTCCATCTTTTATACATTATACAGTTTTTACTGAATGAGGCCAAGCTTCGTGCGTGTCTTCTTGTGGTAACGGATATACAGTTCCATCAACCCAACGCCATTGTGACTAATGAAAAGATCGTGTTACCAAATGAAATTAATTCCACTGCATTGTGCAGTGCATATAGCCTCACGCAACGGGTTGCACGTAGTGGATTACTGTATGATACGTGTAGAAATTCTATGTAGCTTCAAAGTGGTTCATCAGAATACATATTCACACTGTCTACCGAGACAGAATGAGATGCCCGTCTCCAAATAAAAACGACCTTCTAAAACTCATTTAACAAAACTAGAATCTTGAACTATTTACGTTCACGTCCTAGGAGGCTCTTGCGTTGTGTCTTATCGAACATACTGTCATCAGTTTTTGGCTTCATTAATCTGTCAATAATGTTCAAGAATTGCAATATGCCTGTGGTGTCATCCGCTGTAAAGTCAAACGTGGATGTCTAAAGCGTACTAATTCGATTGCCAAAACATGGAATTGCTGTGTGACGTCTGTCTGCACCGTGCAGTCATACTGTCTACAAGGTTGTGAAACATGTGAAGGCCCTATATAATTCCACGGATTATCTAATGATAGGCCTACTTATACTTATGTATTTCTTGAGTTATTGACCTGCATGTCAGACAACATGTTAATGCATAATATAATATTTATTTATCATTGTTTAATTGTTTCTTTCTTTGTAAGCCTTTTTCCAGTGAACTGCTCCTGTTTTTATGCATGTAAGCAAGCAGAATGTCCTTTAACGCAGCAGATATTACTTGAAGTGTAATTATATATGGACATAGCGTGATTTCTGAAGGTAATAATTATTTGATCTGATTACAATATAACTTTCAGGTTTGTTGGAATCTGTTGTGAATGAGAACATGTAGTACGACCTGCGCAAACGAAAGGTCTCTGGATCCAAGGAACTCTCACACGTCAAATCTTATTGTGAATTGTACTTATAAAAGCAGAAAAAACTTCTCTTAGTATACACTTGCCAAAAAAACTTCTCGTAGTAGGTACACTTGCAAGTGTCAGGAATCGAAATACGGAAGTTCAGAACTGAACATTCCCCAACTTTAAGATTCAAGTATTGCCATTTTCTGTGCTTACGCGTATAAAAAATTAATTTTGCCGAAATGTTGTTCACCTAATTTTAACTTTTGTCATTTATTTGTAACCCATGGACTTTCATTTTCGGTAATATATCCCCGCCTTAGTCCCATAATGCTTTAAAATGTCATTTATACTTGAGAATATACACTGGCAGGACAGTGAATAGCGGACTTTTTATTTGCATGTCGTTCACCTTCTTTCTGGTCGCATTGAATGAGCTACATAGTGTTACGCGAAGTAGCTAAATGTTTAACAGTGACCCGTAAATTGAATAAATATTCTTGATTTCAAGAATTTACTGGAACGCATTTCTTTCCTTATGAGATGTCAGTTCTGTGTCCTTTTTCAACTAACAACTTATTAACAATAGTGCATATATAAAAAGAATCCAGACATTGCTCCTATAAATATTTGGCACTTGTACAACCTCACGGAATATCGTTACTTACACTACTTGTGTCGTACTTCAATCCAATCAAAAATGGCCCTCCCTTGTGCATTTGGCGCAGGGTATCTTCAAATTGCATGTATTCATTGTAGTCGTCAAATGTCGCCAAAGTCGAGTCAAATGACTCGCAGTACGAGATAGCGACTGGCTGAGTTGCACGTTCTATGCTGAAGAAATAGCAAGTGTCGTTGGAATTCGACAAACGCCAACCTTCGGGGCAGCCGCTAACTATAGAAATCGGGCAAAAAAAACCATTGAAATATAATTACATAGTCTTATCCAATGTATTAGTAAATCTGAAAGATTATACATAAGTCTCCATGTACAATTTGCACTAGCCACATAAGCTGAATATAAAAATACGAATTCATTCTTCATAATAATGTATATTTGTGTCTTTATCTAGGATGCCTGAGAACATTTTGTCATGTCTGAATATTTCTAGGCTTACCAAACAAATATTTTTGCGGCCAATGGTACCATCTTTCCTGCTCTGTCTACCGCTTACTCGAAAGTGTAGCTTGATTTTGTTTCGAAAATGAAATTCAGAGGTGAAACAGTTATGTGTTCTGGCGACCTGACCTCACTGCGGACATTAGGGCCTCGCTAATCAGGGAAGTGCGATAGTGCAACGCTGCTGTGAGAAGGGTAGGACCACAGCGGTGTATACGCGCTAGCATACTCAATTAATTTGCAATTGCAAAAGCGTAGTTTTACAGCTACTTCATCAAGGCAGAATGATAGCCGATGTAGCGAATGACACACACACAGTTTTGTACCAGAAAGTGTTATTAAAGGGTTTCATTACCGATATTAAACCGAAAGACCAAAACGACAACTTCTGAGTGATATTCAGCGAAACCTACCATAGCTTTGTGAGTTCGTTACGTGAGCCACAATCAGCAAGCAATATGTAATCTGGATGAAATCCATCTCTCTTCTTCACTGGTCAAAGTGTAAGGCTTCTTCAGGCACTGCAGGTTGGTGATTCGTCGTGTTACATACTGCTCGAATCAATGAATGTGTGGCAAAATCTACGAAGGCCTGGTCTACATTAAGTAATTAACAAATTAACATAGTCCTAGGGAGTCAACTTGTTTCACAAAGTTATGGGTGGCCCCCTGAGAAAACCTCACTCTTTTCTATAATTAAGATTCAGCGGAGCAGGCCTAGGATATGCCGAATGTGATATTCATCTTGTCCTAAGAACTACTGATAGTTATGCACTTTTTTCATAAAAAACATGCTAAACACGGAATAGTTTTGTAGGACACTAGCTAACATTGAACTTTAAATCAGCAGCTTACCTCAAATACCAGTCTTTTGACGTGTGTGCAACACTCAAATGATAAAAGTGTTGAGGACATCGTATAAAATATATGATACCGTGTCATTACGTATTATTACTAATTCCTCGTTAAGAAATGAATGCAACGACAGATACTGGTGATAAGACATACTGTCGTTGTTACAAATGAAAAAAAAAATCGTAGTAAAGCCGTACGCGTATATTCAAAATGCAATTACCAAATAAGGAATTTATTAGTTTTAAAATACAACACGATTTGAACTAATTTGGGATAATTGGATTTTCATATTTTTACATTTCTCAAAGGTGTTAGGTGCCAGATAGTTGAATGTTGCAATAATACAAATTACTCATAAAAACAAGTGTGTAATGTAAAAAGAAATGCAGATGAGATTACATTTGAAGATTAAATCGGCATTACTTCACCATCCAATTATCCCAAATTAGTTCCATTCGTGTTATACATAATTCAGAGCCAGAGATAGCAATTTCGCTAAATAAGTATGATCGATTTCACACAAATGTTTAGCTTGTCAAACATTTCCCCTGAGGAAAGCAATTCACTGACACTTCTAGATTTCAAAATACTCTACCCCAACCTTATTACAACATAGTCCGTATCGTAAATCGAAAGACCATACAGTGTACATCCATAAGTGAAGCAGTCTAATCACCGAGCAAATGTAATTAATCACATCTCTGATGCAATAAATAATAGCCTTGTAACATTATCAAGTAATAAGGGCGTTTTCGATAAATCTAGCTGTCACTAAAACACAGCTGTGAAGTCGAGTGGTTACACCTACCAAATCAATCAACACGGAGGAAAAACAACAGGAAACGTAACATCACCTTGTTCATCCCTTTTCAGTGAAGACACTTGGTTGATCAACATCTCCAAAGAGGTCTAAACTTCACAAAATCTCAAATAAGAATAAAATTAAAGAGAGCCACAGTTGCACGGAGAATATGGCCTTTATTATCAAATCACAAAATAAACATGATAATCGCCAGAAACCAGTGACTGGATTTCCGCGATACGTCTTTTTGGTCGTTAAAAAGTGACTATCAAGCCAGAAATGTAATTTACAACGTGAAAATCTCAACGGGAGTCAATAAGGAGAAGGTTTAAGTCAGCCTCACTGATAATAACTTCAGACTGTGCTAATCACATGCAATCGTTTCGAAACAAGACGTATGAGAACATTACTGAACTATCAAAGTTCATTTATATCTCTAAAGGACAAGGACCAGGTCTTTGACGTATCAAATGAAATTATTGACAGAACATTGAGTACTCTAACACAAGCAAACGGTGTAATCTACAAATCAGAAAATTTACCCTGTATCCCAGAAATGTTACGCATAACCAATGCTGATAAATCTGTGCAGTCAAGGCAGTAAGCGCCTCGATAATGACAAACTCAAACTGTTGCTCACACTTTCCTTAAATTATCTTTCAACCGAACTCTTTAAAAATCGAAAATAAAAATCAGGGGGCACTGTGCAAATCTTAGTACAAGAGAAAGAAATTACCCAAGATTTACCGATATTTGAAATAATTCAAAATGGCCGCTATCCCTGTGTTAACTCTATGGAGAAAAAAAATGAAATTTTCGATTTTTGAAAAACTAAGCGGATGAAGTTTTCTTTCTCCAAGAGCTTGAAAATTAACCTCCACGAGTGGTACATCAGAAAAGAGTCCTAAAAGTTTGAGAGTCCGAATATCTGTCCCAGAGGCGCGATCTGCCTAAACGAAAGCTCTGAATCGGTTTCATGTGTCGCCACCCCAAAAATATTTTTATCACGTTTCAACACCGATTAAAACAGCTGAGAGTATAATGGTACGACCTAACAATATAACTTAGAGTGAAGAGTTAAGGCTAATACAGTTCTGTCAATCTGACAATGGCAGAGTGCAAGAAACTGCAGTAACTTATATGATTACTTGTACATGAAGTAATTTGCATTTAATTTATTGTTTTAAACAATTTGCTTTTAGCCAAGCAATAAGGAGAGCCATATTTCCTTAGGGGATTGATGTATGGCAAATAGCACTCAATATCTTCACTTGAACGATCATCATGATCAGTTTTTGTTCACTGCATTGGGAGCAAATTTCTGAACAAATATTAATTTGCTGAATGACGTCAATGCTCATTGTTGTCATTTCTTACAAATTGACAGCGTAATAAATAATAAATAATGTAATTGGACCTCAGATATACTTTTCTGTTCGACATCGGCATCTCAACGTGACGTCTTCTTTATCGAAAGGGATTGTGACGTTAGTAGTGCAGGTCCCAGTTTATATGTTTACAAATAATTATTTTATGCACAGGAAATTAATAGTTTCTTCACTGTATAATTTTAACATCAAGTTTTGACATTAACGACAACGCAGTTACCGGACTCAATTTTGTTACAAATGTCTGGTGTTGCTGCTTTTGCGACCATAACGAACTTTATGTTATAGGCAGAAAAATATGTGTGCTCACTAATGTCTCGCTCTGACCGACTCA
Organism: Ptychodera flava; assembly: GCF_041260155.1. NCBI lineage: Eukaryota > Metazoa > Hemichordata > Enteropneusta > Ptychoderidae > Ptychodera > Ptychodera flava. Next base: position 28,728,754 of record NC_091938.1, on the reverse strand, counting down.
TTCCTTCAAAACTGAGAGTGAAGATACTTAAATTAGTCGACGATATCAAACTTTGAAGTAATTCATTTGCATTGCCAACTTTTGAGAAAGCAATTCTCCATACATTGTGAAATATTACTACTGACGCTGGTAAATGTGTAAATGCTTGCAACAGGGAGTATTAATCGTAATATGACTTCTTAATGGTGAGTTTGATATCAGCCTTGCCCCTAGTCATATTGTTGAAACCTAAATTCTAGGATTTAAACTGTTTATATGGAGGCAGATAATATTACAGTCATAAGATGCATGTAAATCACTTAAAATCATTTGAACAATACAAAATATGTTCACCTTTACGGGTCGTAGTTTCGTATAGGATACAGGATTGTTGTTTTGCGGAGAATTTGTCACTCATGTTAATAAAGGTTAAATAGTCTAGCTATATATCAAGTAGATTTCCAAATCGACACTCGAAAAGGGAATGGATACCATGACGTCAATAAGACATCAGTAGCTTATCTATAGATGGCTCTGACATTGATTTTGTTACTTCCAGATCATTTTAGTCAATTGTGAACCCTAAAGGGGCAGGCGCGCGGGACAAATGCATGAAGCGTTTGACCACGCAACATTGGAAGAGATCAGAAAATGCGTGCATTTTGAGTTTGTTTTGATAAAAAAACTTACAAAATCGTCATGGTAAATACACCAACGCTTCATTATAGCGCTTAGTTTTGAAATTTTATTTAGTTTCAGAAGTTAGACCTGAAAAGATAGTTTGTGCATTGAAAATCACTGTCAAACAAATAGCTGTGTAAACTCGTCATTTGGTAAAAGGCTTGATATAGCGGTCGTGTAGCACTAAATTCAAACTATTTGGAGAGTCAGAGAACTCTTTTGGTCCGCAAATTTCCATCTACGCTAGCCAATGAAGCTTACCTGTACATGGCACCTCCCTCAAAACAATGTGGCTAGGCATTTAGCTATGAGCCAGTCTTGCTTGTACCTCAATGAGGAGACCATAATTCGAAGACCTAATCAAGTGGTTGGGACAGGACGATGACAAATTTCTAGTAATCGGCCACTTCGAAAAATCCTGCATGATATACACAGTTCAGAAAACTCGAGTTATTGCCTCTGACGAAAGACAGGCGTTTCCATACTACATTAATAGGTATATGATGACCCTTTTATTGTGTGCACATGATATGCGGCGCTGGAAACTCTGACACCGAACAAAATGCTTTAAATATACAAATACAAGTTTGTACTTATATTGGTAAAATTCTGTCTTGACAATCACTTAAATAGTGATTCACTGTAGGTTGGCTAGGTTCGAAAAACATGGCATATATTGCAAGATATCTTGCTTTCCACGAACGTACATTTGAAACAACCCTCTTGCCATCAGGTTTCAATACTTCCGTGATCAAGATACTTTATTTCTATGATGAAGACGCTTCCGAATCAAATTTTTAATATGAATCTAAATCCTGAAATCAGGGAACGTCCTCTAAAATGGGTGGGAGGAAATCTAGGTTGATCCACTACTTGAATTTGAGATCATCTCCAAAAATGTTACCCGTGTTTTTATTTATAAACCTAGTCCTCCCCTACTCAAAATTTAAAAGTTTTAAATGCATATATGGCCTTATTAGAACCGCAGACTTTACTAAATACAGATATTGAGAAGGACAAATGTTCTTGATGACCAAGGTAACACTGCCTGCATAGTGAATCATGATGGGTCATAGTTGACCTTCGATGACCGTCATCCGTTAACCAATGATCTTGACTGACATTGAACTGATCATAACTGACAATAATTCCTTGAACATGTTTTAATAGTCATGGTCATGTTTAGTCTTCGTCAACATCAATTCTCAGTTTTCGCGAAACGAAAGGTGTTTATTCATTTTTATTTAAAATTTCAGCTTTAACTTTGACTTAATAATGACAATATCCCTTACGATGCGAATGTGCTATTTAAAGTATGATTAGACATTATAAAAATGCAGCTTTTTGCTGGATTAATTTAATTGAAAAATGCATCACCTGTGAAACATAAATAAAAGACAAAAAAACTATAATTCGAACACTCAGATTTAAAAAAAATGACAAGAAATTACTGAGATGAAGAGTGTAGGCGATCTTACTCCTGAATGCAGTGATGTGATACTAATTACATTGATATGGCGATGACTTATTAAGAGTAATGGTCATCTGACCATGAACTTAAAATGGCGCGTCCGTGACAAATGATGACATGATCATGATCTGCAATGATGATAATAAAACCGACCATGAAATTGAGTATTTTTTTACTGAACGATTAGGATTTGATCTTACTGCTCGTACTACTGCCACGGCTTTTGTTTCGCCATTTAAGTCCATGAAATGACCACAACCGAACACAATTTTACTTTGTAAATTTTTCTTTGTAAAAGTACAATTTGTTGCCTCCTATGACAAAACATTGTAATATTTTCATACTAAAACTATGATCGATCATGGCCATCGACCGTGGTTTGACTTTTGTCAAACCATGATATATCGATGTCATATTGATTCGACTTTGTCTTCTGTTATAGACTCTTGAAATTATACGATTCAAATTTTAAAATTATATTAATATAGGTGCCATGATTACATTCAACTTCATTGTGCGAAATATCTTATAACAGTTTTGCATCGGTATCATTATCACTGTTTGCAGCTTCTCTATAGTCTGAATGACTGATTTTCATCTACACAGACTCAACCCTACAAAAGAAAACGATAAGGTTTGATTTAGTATTATGAAATCAACATCAACTGTTTACCACTGTCTCTTTCCATGTTAACACTTCATCAGCAATGTATCTTTGTTTAATTAGCAAATGAAGAAATTAATTGAAAACAATATATATATTTATTGCTTGTGTCTCTTTCACTTTTTTACTCAGCATTCAAATTTAGAACATTATTTTGCATAATTCGCAAGGAGACAAAATAGTTCCTCGCCTCTTTGCTTTGCCTAGAATTCAATGACAACTTTTTGTCTGACTTTGGGAGTCGTGAAAAGTGAGATCATTTCACTAACTACTCGTTTTGTCGCTTTATTTTTGAAAAAGAACCCGTGCGGAGTTTGTTGGTTTGAGAAACTGTTGATCGCAATAGGTGGCGCCCTGCAGAATTGCCACCGAGGGCGCTACTCACGATGACCATACTCTGCAAACAGAATCCCGTAGCTAAAACGCTGCGTATACATAATTAAGCAATAATGTTCTGCGGAAACGCAAAATTTGTTTGCCGCACACTACTCGACAGACAACGGCTCGCAGAGAAGTTTCATCACTGAACGTACCGCCAGAGCAATCGGTATAGACTTTAAGAACTGCGACTCTGAACAGAAACTCATAGATTATCATACTGAGGCAATTAATCTCATGAAATCAAGCGGCTTTAATCTTCGCGAGTGGCTACTAACTGTAATTTTTCTTTACGGGATGATGAGGTAAATAATGGCCTGAACTTACATCACACTAGTAACTATCTCTATGAAACCGCGTTCCAACTGATTTGTGCTCAACAAATGTGGGATTTGAATTTCGGAAACTGTTTGTAATTCGTGGCATATCTTAACCCATTCGTTTCGGAGATCGCTCTGTAGCGGTTCGTCCCACTGAAGTTGTGCTTTCCACAATTTCTGTACGATCCTCTTGGTTTCATTACTCCCGTACAAATGTGCCCCTTTCCGGCCCATAATGGATGATAACAAAAGTTAAACCCTGCCAATTATGGACCTGGAGGGGAATCATAATTGCTATTATTTTATACTTTTGGCAATGTCAGTGAATGAGAAGATGTAGAAAACATCTAGTTCCACAATGCTCCATTATCGGATATAATGTCAGTAATAACCTTGGGGATGAAGTCACAAAATTCACTGGCATTGACAAAGCTATAATATATATAATGAACAATATACGGACAATGATACGTATACGTGGAGATTTTGTATAGATGCATTGATGGTTTGTTTGTGTATGACATCACTGACAGGCCGAAGTCGAGACGGCTACGGTGTTCACCAATATCTCTTAGTATTCACTGTCGTTGTTCATGGCGTTTACTGGAAATGGATGTTAACCGTTAGCCTTTTGCGAAATAGTGTGCGAACATGAAAAAGTCAGTATTGTACAATAAACATCTTTGACACTTATAGAACAAAAAATATGATATGTTTCTGGTGTATTTTAGCAGTTCACTACAGATATCCTAGGGTTTAAGTATTTATTTCTCTAAGTTATCGGGGTACATAAACCTTTACAGCAAAATGCCTAATTATCGTATACCTCATGGGCGCCTTGACTACATCATTGAACTCGTTGCACAATACTCTTCATAAGGTAAGGTAAAGTAAGAAAAGAATAGAAAATCAGACAGACTAGAGCATTAGGGAGAAGTTTGCCTTGTCTGAACACCAGACAATTATAAATTATAAATCATCGCAAGTATTTCGTGACATGCACAACTAGCTCAAGCACCACTTAGGCTGGGCGTGAGGGACAGGCACTGGCGTTAAGTAGTAGCGAGAGGGAAGCTGAAGTCGCAGTTGACTCGAAACTACAGAGTTGAGTTGTTCTGCTCAAACTTCCGTCTTTCTCGTACTACACATATCCCTCCTATCGATCGACGCGACCGTGACGAAGAATTTGAGAAAATTCAGGTAAAAGACACTTCAACAGAATCAAGAATTGTGATACGGTATTTCTTACGGATGATTTTCATTATTTAGAGTTGCCAAGAAATGATAACGTCTACTTGTCCGCATGCGTTCAAAATTTCATCTTATATACACGTGTTGGGTAGAGTGAAACGGTCTAACGTCATCGTATCGGTGATCGTGTAATATGCATTATATGGACGAACATTCGAACAAGGCTGGTCCATTTGCAAGATTCAGTTATCTGTGTGTGTGAATAATGTTCCCTCTCTGTAAAAAGACGAAATGAATGAATTTGTGACACAAACCTTCCGAGTATTTTTGTTGGAGAGAAGGTAACCATGATTCTTACGTGTGATATGTATGGTGTACAAATATGCTAAAGAGTCAGGAAATTCACAATATATTGTCCTTTGCAGTAGCCTAGAACACAATATATAAAACACTATGAAGTTGTGATTACTTGGTGCGATATATTGTAAGTAATATTAGAGCTTATTGAGTATCTTTCAATTATGACCTACTATACTCTGACTTACATTTTCTTGTTATAGGGCAACATGTGCACAGTAAATTTAGAGTGGCTATTAGCAATTTTCTTTAAGTATTTAGTCATACATAGTTTCATTCACAGTAAAGCTTGATGCTATCCGATCGCAATCGTTTTAGAACGTCTGCCTTTCGTCCAGTCAAGCAATGTATTTGATTTTTATTATAAGGTGTGTTGTAGAGGGTTTGTGTCACAGTGTGTGCCAGTGCCCAATAAACTCTACGGCGCGAGGAGGGGTCGCAGCAAAAACCTGAACAACGTAAGTTGGTTATTGAGCCTCTCTTTTTAGGTGATTTGACAGAGCGGTTTTGATCGTAGTGTCTTCGCTAGGTGACCGGGTGTCATATGGTGTGAGTTTAAATCCCCATCGAGAATTTACTGAACTTTCACCCCAAGTCTATGCAACGATGTTTCATGTGACAATGCCATAGTTTTGTTCTTGCTATACTGTACTTTCCGAAGTATGTTGTTTATTTTTTGCCATTGAATAGGTTTCAAATATTTTAAGTGGAAAATCGTGATTGAACCCATAACCCTATCAGATACAAGCGCAATATGCCATTTCTGAAGGAGTTGTTACTGAATGCAACTAGGTCAATGATGTTGAATTTATCACTAAACCGAACGATCGCAAGCAAAGAGAACTAATGTGACGTATACTTCAGCAAGCTTTTCATCTGATTTCAACTGATCAAATTGCTAAGCGGATATACAGTCTTAGTACTCAGCTTTTTAATTCTGTCATCAAATGTTTATCTAGAGTTTCTGATTCTTCTGAAGTCCCGTTTGGCGATGTATTCATTGCTTTGATTGAGTTTGTGAATGAATAACAGGGAATATTTGTGTGCGAGTGCTTCACGAACTCAAATGCACAGGGCTACTGAACCCCTCTTTTTAAGGATGGGAATGTAGCCGACCAATTTTGAATGTTGCGTGTTTGTTAGGTGCCGTAGGTTGTGAGCTCAAATCTGTTCGAGAAGTTCCTGAATTCCATTCAACCGAATCACGATAGAATGGCGACTTGTCAGGTGTGTAAACGAATATTCGATGTCTCAACAATGGCATCGTGTGTTTAGGACATCACTCTAAATTTACAACCAGGACGCAGAAGTCCGCTGTCAATAACATTGAATAGCGATCAGCATTCTTGCCTAATTAGATATCGCAATCATGAAAATAGCTACTAGGCCACATTCGAAATACTGTGGAAATTATAGAGCAATTGCGTGGCGAAAATCACGAGATATAGTCTCGATAATCGATTGAACGGATCAACTCAAAGAGACAGTTCTCAATCCCTGGTTTTAGGAATAGTTCTTTTGACATTGGGTATACATGGTGCCGTCCCTTTGTTCTCGGTTGAAATTTTTATCATGTCAGTCAATTTTCTTATGGATATAAAGCTGATCAATGACCCGTCCCTATAAAGTCGTTTTGATAACGATCATATACTGAGAAGGTGTATTCTTGAAGTTGAATAGATTACCTAGACGACATTGAATATTTATAAGGAAGAAAAGGCAGGATAATTATGGACATATATCTGTAGTACACTGTAAAGTTAAGTGTTCAAGGATAGAACACCAGTTAAACGCCTTTTTGTAACACTTTTTGAACGCGTCTAGACGTTCAGAAATTTAACACTACGTGTTCAACCAATGTTCGATTTTTGAACACACGTGTGCAGATTTTAACACTACGTGTTCATCAGACATTATTTTGAACACCATGGTGTTCCATATCTGAACACATGTAGCACATGAAATGTGTTCAAAAAATTGAACGCATTTACGCGTTCAAAGGGTTGTAACACTTTTTGAACGATAAGTGTGTTAAAGGTTAGAACACATGATATTCACTTGTTGAACACCTTTCATTTTGGACATTAAAGGGGTGTTCAAGCCTGGAAATAACAAAACATACCACTGATATTCAGTAAAATTATTTTATTTAAAAGTACACAAAAATTCCTTGAGTAAAATACAAGTATTTAGTGTAAATTGGGCAAATAAACATGGCCACTTTGTAAAGTTTGTCAGAGGAAAAGAAAATCCACATAAACACTGTAGATCGTCTCAACAATATGAACAAAGTAATGACAAAACAGGTTTTACTTAAATATTGTGGATTACGCTATATGTTCATACTTGTAAAAACGTACAAAAACATCTGTTCTGAAAAAGCTCAAAATTTGGCTTACTTGAATATATCACATTCTGATAATTTCTTATGTCTTAAAAATGTCTGAAATGTCTTTAATATCTCAAAAATACAAATTTGTGTATTTCATCATAACTTGCATATATATGATTAGGATAACCCCTGGAAACCTGTACTCAAGATGTTAAAGAAATCGTACAGGCCGTTTTGAAGAAAAAGCTTGGGATGTAAAAATTTGAGGACGATGCCATACATTCACCTATGATATAAGCTCTGCGTCCTTAACAGCAAAGCTAAAAACAGTAACAAATCGAGAACAAAAGACGTGTTGATCTACAATACAAAATAATCTAAGATTTGGTAGCAGGCTATGATCAACTAAATATTACTGGAGCATCAGCCTTCAAAGACGTGAAGTCTCCTTCAGCAGATGCAAGGGTGCAATGAACATTTGAAGCAGAAAACGACAGAAAATTCAGAGTGAAAATTTCAGAAAATTCAGAAATTCAGAGTGTACATTTTTCACTGTGAATTTTCTGTCGCTTTCTGCTTAAATTCTTCATTCCACCCTTGCATCTGATAAGGGAGACTACACGTATTTGAAAGCTCATTCTCCAGTAACATTTAGTTGATCATAGCGTTCTACCAAAGCTTAGATAAATTCAGAACAAAAATACAGAAACTTATCAAAATTCAGTTACTGACCCTCGAAAGTTTAAATCAACATTAGAGATGAACTGAGGTTCTCAAGCTTGTTTCCAGACAGCTACCTGTACACTCATCTTCTTCAATTTCTGTATCATCAGCTTCTGTAACAACTCTTCGATTTCACGTTAATCCAACTTTTCACATCCTGAAAATAATGCAACAATAGGTAATATGGCGACATGAGACTTCAAATGAAAGACAAGGTGGCCTTATTAGGTTAAGGAAAAGGGGTGACTTTGGTATACGGTGCCCCTTTTCGATAATGTTACAAAATATTGGCTTCTTCTTGTCATCAACTGATGAAAAGTAAAAGAAAAGCCAACTCTCATATGCTGAAACAATAGAGTGTACACTCTGCGATGTTTAACTAATGTTTTATAACTAATGTTTTAAATTTACATGCGATTGTGATTACTAAAAGACATGTATTAGCTGTGATTACGCAGCGGTTATGTGGCATATCGATCGCGCTCGGGTCAATGGTCATCGCTACAATTCTGCGGTGATGACCCTTGACCCGAGTGCGATCGATACGCCATGGCCTAAAACGTATTCACAGCTAGTGTATGGTCTACCAGCCACTGAAAGAAAAAAAAAGGATTCTTCACGTATTTTAGCTATTCCAAAGTACTATGCAAATAATTTCAAAGGATAATAATACAGATGCTTCAAAAGTTAACACCTTTTACTATTTTGGAGAGAAAACTTACCCTTTCTGGTCTTGTTTCAGCACGATCACGACTTCAGCGTGCGTTTACAAGAAAAATGTCGCAACTTCCGTTTTGATGCATGACGGGATACGAAAAGGCACCAAATTTGAACACCAAGTGTTTAGAAGTAGAACGCCTCTTGCACGCCGATGTTAAAATTAAAACGTTCATGGTGGTTATCTGATTTTCTTTTCAAAATTTCAAAATTTCAACCCGTAATAAACGTGTAAAATTATTTTGTATACTTCCTTGTTTAGAAAAAACATGCTTTCAGCAATTTTAGACCGGAAATATTTTTCACTTAGTGGGAAATTCGTTACATCAAAATCCGTGTACGTTTGCCGGACAGCGAGGCAGTAGTAAATTTAATATAGCCACAGTAAAGTGAAAAACACTAAAGATTGTTAATTGTTTTACAGTATTGTAAAATTTCTGTAATGCTGAGTTTTTGAACACTTGATGGAGATGGTTGTTAACACTCCGTGTTCAGGTTTAGAACATCATTGTCAATAATATGAACACTAGTGTTAACAATATGAACACTAGCCGTTCAAATTTGAACACCGAAATCTACATTTTGAACGCGTAAAGACGCGTCTGGCGTCCGCTATTTTTACAGTGTACGAATAGGCAAGTGATGAGTATGACCGTTTGGTAGTTTTTGAAAGAGTTGTGAAAGGATGCCATAATTTTTTTTACCGTGAAGACTGATAATTAATCTTGATTCGATAATTCAGTAATTTGTTTGTCATGCTCAACCCCTACGTGTTCAAATAGCACGAGTGCGTACAATGAATTCGTTTCAAAATATGAAAAATGATTTCGCCATCTAAACGTGTTTGAGTCCATAAAACTTGGCTCACTCTTTGATTATGTTAGTGACGCCGTTTCTGTTACTCATGCACTGTGCATTTTTTTCTTGTATGATTGTATAGGACCATCTTAATGATAATACTTTGTCAATGTTTTTTTTTATACCACAGTATCGTCCAAACTGTTTCGAAGAATGGAAGGACCTCGAGCTCATATCTTGGTGATCCTGCTAGAAATTTACCTCGTGAGCGTAGCTCGCACAGGTGCATGCCCTTCAACGTGTGCTTGTTTCGGAACAACAGCTGACTGTAGAAATCGTGGACTTACCGAAATCCCACCTGACATTCCTCCAAGCGTGACGATTTTAAGACTGTCAGGCAACAGGTTTGCGTATCTTGGTAATAATTCCTTTGGAGGGCTGACGAATATTCGTGTACTGCGTCTAGAACTAAGCAGTATAGAATCAATCGCTGAGGAAGCGTTTATTGGACTGTACCAGCTGCAAGAACTGAACCTTCACACAAACAAACTGGAGACGTTACCCGCTTCAGTCTTCGACGGATTACAAAGATTGAAATATTTGTATCTCCAAGTGAACAGACTGAGATATTTACCAGCTGACCTGTTCAATGGACTGAGTGAGCTTCAAACCCTAAACATAGGTAAAAATGAAATCTCGTCAATTCCTTCTGAACTCTTCAATGCAACGGGTAATCTTAAATATTTTTACTTTTACTTCAACCAAATAACTTCATTACCTGTGACGCTATTCCATGGCGTCTCTGAGCTGATTAGTCTGCACTTGTACGGCAATTTCCTGACAGAACTGCCAGAAGGGGTATTTGATGGACTCATTAAGCTCCGTTATTTGCTCTTGCATCAAAACTCTCTTACGTCATTACCTCAAAATATCTTCGACGGGTTATCTGAGCTACAAATCCTGCGTCTATATTCAAACAATTTAGCGTCTCTCAGTGTCGACATTTTCAACGACTTGCGCAACTTAGAAGAACTGGATTTATATGCAAACATACTCACGCACCTACCAGGTACAATATTTGACGGTCTAACCAACTTGCGCATGCTCCGAATGTATAATAATCCATGGGTTTGTGACTGTCGTTTGCATGGTATAAGAAGTTGGTTGGATGATAACAGTGAGAGCCTGGATTTAGGACTCAGCCGAACAAATTGCCTGTCGCCCGACCATTTAGCTGACAGAAGTTTATTAACCCTACCTATGGAAGATCTTGTGTGTGCTTCACCACCGGCAATTTACGTTCCACGTATTTCAATAAATGCCAGTAACGGTGACGACGTAATATTTGAATGCAATGCCACAGGAGTCCCCGCTCCATTTGTAAATTGGCTTCTCCCGTGTGGAGATATTATATCTGGAAATGTCAGCGAATTCAGGGAATGCTCGCAGAACGCAGCATTCCTGCCTGAAATAGGCAGATTACAACTTTCATCCGTGACATCTGACGATGAAGGCACATATTACTGTGCTGCGATTAACTCTGAGGGAATATCGATTGGAGTACGAACACTGGAGATTGTGTCAATCGCCTACGCTTCATCTTCTAGTCCAGATGTTTCATCAGACAAAGCGACATCAACCATTCGACCAACGGTTCTCGAGATTGAAAGAAGTCAAACATCCCAGTTGAATGTTTCATCGATAGTTGCCTTCATCATTGGCTTCATCTCCGCAAGCCTAGTATGTGTTATTTCTTGTGCGATCATCCGGCATTCTTGCGCATGCAAGGCTCCGAGACCTGCAGAAGACGCTGGTCAGCAGTGCAACGAAGGCTTTTCTACTGAACTCTGTGATGTTAGCCAACACGAACGTGAAAACAGAAGTCTTACGTCACAATCAGCAAATACTTTCCATGGTCAATACGAAGACATAGAAAACAGATACATCTGTCAGAAAGAGGCAAATACCGAGTCAGGTTACGTCAACAGGCATGTCATTCAAGAATTGGAAACCGGGTACACTTCGCTTTGTCCCGAAACTTCACCAAAAAACATCTATGAAAAAGTTGTGTGAATGGCATTACGTCATACTAGTCGCATGTATTTAGAGTGATCGTTTATGTTATGTTTGTGTCTTTCACACGTGTGAGAAGTGAATAAAGTACCATGAAAACATATTCTCATGGAGATTTTAAAGAAATATTTTCCTAACAAGTGTATGTATGTATGTATGTATGTATGTATGTATGTATGTATGTATGTATGTATGTATGTATGTATGTATGTATGTATGTATGTATGTATGTATGTATGTTTCACTATGTTCAATCGGCTGTCCATGGCATATCCTTACAAAAGCACTTCGAGACTTGACGCATTTAAGTATTCACCACAGAATGAGCTACGAACTTCGACATTGTCCTAATACCAGGAATTCTTTTTTGTTTTATTAGTTTTATTATTTGGTCGCATACGCTATGTACATGAACATTGCAAGATTTGACACTCGTTAATTCAGCTATAAACCACGATTGAACGTTACCAAAATATGACGATGGTAAGCGGTATATATAGCTTTAATTCATTATTAGTATGTAAGTAGGAGTTGCACGCCAAAGATTCAATCGCATACCTTGTAATTTGAATGACTTACACATTATAACTAGATGAGGTTTTGCGTTCAGTTATACAGCGGACAAAGAAATTCATTAATATCAACATATATCAATGTGAACTTTAAATCTTCTATATATGTATTTTATGTTTTCTATTTTAGTATAGTCTGCTGTGGTGTCTCCTCTTGTATACTTACTTTTTTCCACGTTCAACCACTTCCTTTGATTTTTAAGTTTGATAATTTAACTTCCAAATCGATTACAGCGCTACGTTTTGAAATATGATATGCTATAATGACACTTTCGTTCGATTTTGTTTAATTAAAAGGTTAGATGAGAGAAGATCATGTATTTAGCTAGTCCGCGTTGATTCTGTAAGTAGATCCGAACAAAGCAGTTCCACTATAGTAGTATTTGTTACATCCATATGCTGTGACCAAACGTCACAGTTACACAGATAAAAAACAAAATTTGTTGTGTATAACGTCTATCCAGTGCCATGATCACGTACCTGAAAATTTCGTAGAATCATAAAATCAAATCAACATTATTTTCGGACTGCTTGAGTGAGGTTGAGATCAGAAAACTTGTAGCGTTTTTACTTATTCGTGTATGTTTCAATATTGTCCATATTGTATTTCGTATTTTACAACTTTTTTTACTTTGGAATGTATAAACTTTTTTAGCATTTTGCATGTGGTTTTACTTAGGAAGGTTATTTTTAGATTTAGATTGTGCAATTTCAGTCATTTAAAACCCGCTTTCTCTAGGATCGCGATCGATTTTCAATAGTCTGTACTGAAGGATTGGTATGCAGTAACATATTTCTTTCTGGTACACAGGTGCCGAACGTTTTCAATAAATTTGTGCAGACAGCAAAAAAGCAAAATAATACACTGAAACTGACGCATGTTTATTTTGCGGAGTGTCCTTCTTATCGGGAAACCAGTGATCCTGGACCGCCGCTTTAATTTATTTCAAGAAGACTAACACTGATTGAAACGGACAACGTGATGAAGAGGTGAACAAGATCCAGCTTCAACATAGGCACTTAATTTACTTAACAAATTTCTGGAGTCACGCATTTACAGGCACTTTGAGATCATGTTTTTATGCCTCTACACTTTCAGACTGACTGCAGTCGACGCAGCCACTATAGACACTTTGCTTCACTGGTTCGTAAACTCTGTCATAGGGGCACCAGTACATTGTATCGATAAATCAAATGCCCTGTCATTAAAACAGCGACGTTGAAGTACCAAGAGGTAAATACGTCGTTAGCGCACAAATCATGTACACACGTGCATGGCAACCACAGGTCGACGTCATAAGGCTAAATCGAAGTTTCTATGCGTTGAACAATCACTTTATTGTGGCTCACCAAAAAGTAGAAGTTTACTTTTCTTGAGAATGAAAAGGGATCCATGAGATTTAAGACATCTGGGACATGCAGTCGTTCAGTACTAGCTGCGGCTAGTAGTTCGTCGTGACGACAGCTACCTCACGATAACAACCAAGAAGTGTATATTATTGAAGTCGTAAATAGGTCATTAAGTAGACTTGGACTAAGTCTGTGTATAACAAATACATTGCTGAATGCCATATATATGCCTAGAAATCGCGAGTTGTTTTTTTTTCTGACCGCGACGTGATTGAGTTGATGGATTCTTTCTTACTTTCGATTGTGTTCACTCCCATACATTCGCAAAAAGTGGCAATACAAAGCAAAATCAGATGCTGAGACAGTTCTTATCGTACTACGATAATGAATTCAAAGCGTGGAATGTATGGCGAATGCGTTAGAAGCCAAAATGACTTTATTTCACATAATCACGTCCCTACTTGAAGCAAGTCTAGTCATGAACCTGTATACTATAGAAGGAAGTTGGTGTAGTCTTATTCCTTCTAGGCTGCTAAATGGGACAAGTAGAAGTGATTCAAGTTTGTGAATTTGAAACAATAGAAATAAAATCCTTTGCAACCGTTTCTCTTGTATCTCATCTATTTTATAAAAACTCGTTTGAAATTTGGCAGGCTACGTCTAGGTTTGCCTAGCGATCGAACGCCTTACCTTTGAGCCTGCGCAGTGAGTACTGAGTTAGTTTCTACAGGACTCACCCAATGTTTCGCGTTCACCCCACTCATCGCGTTCAGCCCATTCACGCGTTTTATATAAACAGGACGCGAATCATCGCGTTCACCACACTTACATATAATTACAACTCCAAAACTACTGAACAAGGTCACAAAAATTGGTACTACGTCACACATGTGCACATAAAGAACTGCAAGCAAGGCCGCCACAACTTAATAGACATTAATGAACTTGCTAAGGACAGATTGAATTAGAAAGACATGCCAAATGTCTTCACAAAAGAAATGACCAAAAACAGGTAAGGGTGATAATATTGATAACATGTTTTCTTTAACCCAATACGCCCTTGACTACCTATGGCGCCGGATATATCCGGCGCCATATTGAATTACCATATACCTTGAGTGCCGGAAATATCCGGCACAGTAAAATACGCGTATTGCTTCGTTTTTGTCGCTAAAATCCCGTAATTTCGGCATCGGCACGCAGCGCGACTAAGATTGATGTATTCCGATCTGGCCTCAATGTAATTGCGTCCCCGTACGTCCGAGTATGGCCAAAATCCGGAAGCAAATGTCGTGACCCATGACCTCGACCCTGAAAGGTCAGGCTGATCACAGAAGCGTCGCGCTGATTGTTTACAGTTTCAGAAGTACGGACGATCGCGAAGATGTTTATGGGTTTTTTTTTAATGAAATGAAATGTTTATTTATTGAAAACAAATGATTTATATGTAAATATGTTCTATTAACAGCAATATTTGTGAATGAAACTAGGGGAAATCCAATTTTTTACTATAAGCCAGTGAAATTTTATAGCAGCCATATTATCAATATGACTGGTCACATGACTGGTCATGTGTTTGGTCATGTGATATGTTGTTCCCTAAAATGTATTTTTAAATATTGTGAATCTTTTTTGATAAATCATAACCATTTTAGATGCATGTTTCTGCAAGGGAATCATAAAGCAGGTGTTTACAAATATAAAATGTGTTGATTTTCAAGTACAGAATCATGTCAGATGCTAATTTTGTGGTCCATTTACTCTGCCTTTTGTGAGAAAAATCTTAAATTGGTACATCTATAAATAAAGTAAAGGGTAGTTATTATTACATATATGTAAAGACAATGCCATGAAAATTGCAACTGTATTCAAATTTGCGTCATTTTATGGATTCAAAACACGTCCTGATGCTTCAAATATTCATATTTTTTGCCAACTCTGGTCACATGATGTGTCATATAATCAGTCACGTGACCTGGAAAGACAAAACTTAAGTATGAAAAAGTGGGAAATTTCATGCTGATTCAGAAAATATATGGTTTATTGGTACTTACTTAATTTTTACTCTAAGCAGTGTTCATGCAATGACCACACCCAAGATTTTATCAATATTTACATAAGGGGCCTGGTATTTAGGAATACATTGGACTTGGTAGTAATTAAAAGTAATGATCGTCGTCACTGTGTCTCTCTCACTGTAAATGGTCCCACGTGCCAAACCACCCTATGTTTTCGCCGGAACTGCCAGCTCTTTATAGCGCTTATAATCTATACCTATTGCGGATTGTGAACGTCTTTCCGATTGGTCGGCTGTTCCACAGGCGCTTTGAGTATTGAGAGTACAGTAAGGTACGAAACGCAGTCGTCCTTCGGGCAGTGAATCCAACAAATTCGACGTGTATCAGTGCATGCAGTCGAACAAGCAACATCGCATGATAGCGTCCAAATTTGACACATGCTTAACCGTGATTTAGTTCCAATTTTGGCAACAAAAAACTATAGAAAACGCACCATTTCTGCTTTTAAGGATGTTTTTGAACCAAAATTGAGACTGAATCCTGGTCCGTGTTTTTTAAAGTGCTGGCAGCTGTAACCTTTGAAGATTATATTTCGCCTGCTTTAAATGTGTTTTATTGTAAAAGAATCAGCATGTTGTAATTCTATTTCCCGAAAAATGATCGAGATACACAGTATTCAGCACATAAATATAGGCTGAGTTGTTATTATTGACAAAATTTAATAAATTCAGCAATTCAAATGTAGACATTTATAACTGAGAAGAAAATTTAAGAAGTCAAAATTAAGGAAGACGACGACAAAGCATTTTACACTCATGGGCTCTGTGTTTACAAGCTTAAAGCGGATATTTGATATTCCTTTTAGAGAGAACAAGTAACTATAAGCTAAAATACAGTGAAAATTTCATAAAAATAGAGCTACTTGCCCTTTAGATTTCGGTAAAAACAAAAGAGGTATCTATGTATAATCATATACCCTTTGTTTAATCTTAAACGCCATCGATGGAGTTCGCGGTTCGTCTGAAGAAATAGTGTCCGATACCTTCAGCGCGAACCACATTCTATAATCCTAGCGCCTGTGGACTGCTCTGGCGGAATCGTTTGAGATGAACCGTTTTTACTGTATCGTCTACTGCAGTTAGTCAAATGAAGTGGGGCGACTGTGTGCTAATGAGAATAGCAAACAACGAACATGGGATGAAACGTCGTTCTTCGCCGATGATATATAGGTCCTTTCCCCGCGAGACTCAGTCACGGTGTCGACGAGGCATGAAAAGGCCATCAAGCGTCGCAGAGGGCGCAATCCTTGGTCATCGACCCTGAACATAGTTGTGAATATCAGGGATGAGCACTCGCATACCTCGCATAAATTTGTTACTTCTGATTATAACGGGCGACAATGTATCGTTCACTACGCCAGGACGAGTTGAAGTCGAAGATCGAAAAACTTCAAGCAATTATGCCTTTATCCAGTTTAAAGGTAGGAGGACACAGATACTATTTGTCAATGGCTTTTGGTGGAGCAAGCAGCAACATGTAGGTTGTACACCCACCGAGCAAAATTCAAAATTCAAACCTCATTCGATGTTCCTTGAAATAGCACACATAGCAGAGGTCAGGCAGCTGCCACAGATCGACGTTCGCGATGTTCCTTGAAATAGCACACACAGCAGAGAGCAATCTGACCAATATATTCCCCGGAGGGGTTTCTTCCACGCCTTGCTCGTACCTAGACGTACCGCCCTTTGGGAAGGGTTTTCATCCGACGTATAGTCAGATGACAGAGGCATTGATTTACTGTAGAACATAGATTTTCAGTGTTCGGCTGTGGTATTCTCTTTACATAAGTATGCTAAGTAACCATTGTCATGATCGGGTATGTTGATTGATAGACAATATAGCGGCTCTCTTCCCCTGTACTGTCTACAGTTAATCTTATAATGTATGTCACGAATACAAAAGGTAACCTAAGATCGTGCTTTTACGTAATGACTGATGACGTTTGCTTTTGTTCTTGAGCTCGAGGAAGCCTCATGACCGAGAAAAATTGCAAATACAGCTACCAATGACTATATAGTCTCTTTCGTCTATGCCAGCATAGACCGATAAGCGTGATTAGTCTTTCAAATATGTGATTTACAGTGGGCGGGTCTATGGTGCCAATGTCGTGATATCATCGAATTCGAGGTAACATTCCTCAGTTCATTGAGGAAAAATTGTGCACCGGGAAGAATTCCCCTTCCCTTGAGTGTGCGGCTCATCGAGCGCATGCGCATCTAGTACGACGTTAACGTATGTAACCTGACCCCTAGGCATCCTTGAACTCCTGTGATAGAGAGTTAATGATGCTTGTAATGCTGACGTTGATCACAAGCAAATAAGGCGAACTCAAATTCCCTTGATCTTGCTTCTTCCAATTTGTATAGTAAAGCCACCGCAGAAAAAATACTCTCTTCCAGTTAATGACGGTTTGGTGACAGATAACATGTATCCACGCCAACCAATAACACATCGGAGTATTGATTTATATCTGACTTTTACTCATAGGCCCAATATCTCTTGAAGAATATATTGGAAGGCAAATGGTTCGAATATGAATTCATTGTGGATTCCAGGCTAGAATATGAAGATGTTTCCCTGATATGCAAACCAAGACGTCACGTGAGTAGCTCACTCACTGGGGCATAGCTGAGTCTCAGAACTAAGACAAGATCTACACTGTAAGATGCAGAAAACATGTTACGGTATACCAAAGGGTTAACTTTTTTCGATCATTTTTATTGATCAAAGTAAAAGCAACACTCTGACCATTTTGCGATTTAATTCCGGCGGTTTGCAAGATTTGTCTGCAGTTTGAACGATTGTTTACAACGCTATTGTCAATTTAAGTCAACACTGGTTAAGATGTGGTTTGTGAGAATGTCCATATTAACGCTACGACAATTTCTTGTGATTTATCCTCTTGCCATGAAACATTAAACGAGTTTCACAGACATGTAATTTACAGCGCTTTGTTCTATGTCTGTCCAGTACAAACTATGGCTGAACGAAATTGTAATGATATCCGAAGACAAAGAACATTTGAGGTACTTATTGAACCAGCCTGGGATTATCGAACGACAAAGTGACCAGGGTCTTGTACTCAGAGGTAGGAACTGAAGGCAAACTTTGAATCCATTCAATTTTACGGTCAAAGTTTAAATTATCGTTTTGCTGATGAATATCGTTTTGCTGATGAAATTTGTTTTTGAAGAGTCTTCGGAAACACACAAATTCGTGTTCTTACATTTTGAAGGTTCAAGGCCCAATGATAGCTGTATCTTTTAGCATTGTTTTTGTTATTTTACTTCCAACCTAAAACAAGTTCGTGGGCATGTACTCATTGAGGGGTGTAGAATAATAATATTAATACTAATAGTAGAATAAATTCTCCACTGGGACTGCATGTGAAATTTTGAGCAAGATAAATTACAAACGTTTGCCCAAACTTAATGGCAAAAAAGCAAAACCACTGTAATTACATTGTGCATATGCATTAGAATCTTCACAGAAACAACAGAGTAGTCCGGTCCGGCTAAATTTAAATTTACTTGTCCAATGACTATATCCTTTAAATTTTTAGAAGTTAAAGAAAACCAGAGAAAATAGAAAGTCTTTTTCAGGTCAACAAATTTCAAGAGTTACAGCTTCAGGGGCTTCAATGAAATTTAACGCCTCTGGACGATTCATCACGTCAGTGAACAGAGCTTTTTAATTTTTAAATAAATTAAGCGGATACCATAGGCGCTACTACATTGTAATTGTGTCCTATAAAGGGAGCATAGGGCGATCGAGTAACTTGATATGTTATTAGAAGAATAATGTGATAAATAAATATTGTAAGTAGAACAAACGAAATTATATGAGGTATATAATGGTCGCTATCTTACGAATTGTCAATCACTTGCCGTCATTTGGCGTGTCCCAAAGATTCAAATTATGAAGTTAAAAGTCAATGCTAAAATAAAATGTGTTTCACAGTGATTTATTATATGACGGTTTACTTATGATATTACGTAATCAACTGTCTGTTTACCCTATTTTATCTTTCGGCAATGATATTACACCACATGAGTATTAATGTGTATGAAAATGACAAAAAATTTCTCTGAGAAATAAAGAAAGTGTAAAATATAAACACCGAATGTGGAAAATATTTCAGATTTTGTGCTTTGAAACATAAAATAGTGTAACTAAGTTAGTTTATTAATTATGTAGGGGGAAGTAGTTGAGACGTTTTTACAAACATATATGAATGAAATCGTTACGTATTTTGCTCAAAATTAGTATTAAATACTGGCGGGATCCAAGTTTGCCAACCCCAAAATACTTACAAAATCAGAAGAAAAGTGCTAAAAAAGCTTTAATATCTTCTTGTCAGTCCGATTTGGGACCTATTTTTCGTTTCTGTACACTTTTCTTGGCACTTATTTCGATGGAATTAATATGACAAAATATTTAAAAGTGATGTAGGTCGAACACCCTGCACCCACTTCAATGGAGAAACGTTTCATTATATATTTAGACTGTAGATAGAGTCCCCAGCAACTATGGCTGTGACTACATCGATAGAACTAGCTGAAAGACATTAAAAGAGTTATCAATCAATCAATCCAATGGTTTCTAGTCGAGGTTGAATTATTTTGGCGCCCGTATGTGTGCGAATGTCTACTTCAACCTTTGTTTTTACCCTCAAAATTTAAACTCTCGTTTTGAAACAGCCGATCTCGAGATGAAAGATATTGTGTTGGAAGTGAGCGGACTTGTTAGAGGCGGCGTGAACTCATTTGCTGAAGTTTTAGATGCAGAAACGATGGTACTTGATGCTGAAAACAGTGACATTTTTAACCAAAGGTAAGGAAACTCAACATGAAGGTTATCAGGAAATACCATATCTTTCTCGTGCATTGTATTTTTATAGTAATACATATTATCAATTTTTTCTAGTGCATTTTGAAAGAGCGTCTTCTTGCTATGCCAAGCGCAGCCGCTTGACTTTGCCCGGCCTGATACAAAGCGATAATAATGAAGTGAACGGTCTCTTCGCTTGTTAGTTTGTATTTCAGAACTATATTAGTTTGATTAGTATGTTCTCCAACGGGCTTTCTATTCCCTGGTATAATTCCTTCTCAGAAAATACCCCGCATTGACAAAGGTTTTTTACCGTCAGCATATACCGTAACCGGTCAAAATCAACGCGTTCTTGATTTTTGTTCACTCAGATAAAACACAGAAACCGTCACGTTGACATTAAAAGCTGAATCACATCTGACATACATAAATTACAATTATCCTTGTGGCTTATAAGAAACGTAAATGCTATCATAGTTTGCGATTTATTCAGCCTTTTCCGTCGTGGCCTATTTTTTTGAATATAAAGAAATCATGATTTCAAAGCACTTTTTCTATTTATCGTCTACACCAGGTGCAATAGTCTGGAACTACCAGAAGACATGACACATTCGTCGATACAACTCGACGATGTCGATGAAGTTGCAAGAACGTGGCAATACGGTGATCCCAATGGTTCTGCCGAGTACATGGACTTCATCAGAACAGAAGTCATGAATTTCCCGAGCATTTGCTTCAGGAAGAATGGTGAGCTTATAGCATGGACGCTACAACAGTTCAGTGGTGCAATTGGGAACACGTATGTAAAACCAAGCTACAGGGGCCGAGGCTTAGGCCGCCTGGTGACTGCAGAGCTGGCGAAGGAAATTCTTAAGCGTGGTTGCATTCCGTACGTAGACGTGGCAGGTGAAAATGAGGCATCGTTACGCATGCATGCCGCTATTGGTTTCCGTGCCGTGCAAACAGCACGAAAAGTGTACGCGTCCTCGTTCAAGCATTAATTTAATGTTCATGGCCTTCTTGTTTCCGAAACGTTTAGAATTTACGACCATTTCAACTACTATGAGTGCATTAAACTGACCTCTCCAAACAGCGCCACCAGTCAGTCAGAATTATGTCCCTCCACAAAGTTAAAAACCTCCGTACGTGGAGAAGCCACGAACTGGACGTCGCTGTTGATATCAAACATTAGACCTGAACATTAAATCGATCGATGAAATGCCCCTAAGCCAAAACATGTGGATGTCAAGGTACCCCTGTAGACCCAGTTTCACCGCACAAAGCATGCATGGCTACCATAGGTCACCAAGCTGAATCAAAGTTTCGAGCCTTTGAACAGTAAGCTTTTTGAGGCTCGCTGTAAAGCAGAAGTTATCTTCTGGCCAGAATAATGTTAAAGTGGCTCTGGGACTTTTAAGCTATTTGGGACATCCATTCTACGTATGGTAGTCGTTGTGAGTAGTTCCACATGGTGACGGCAAACCGAATACTTACCTTGACTGTATGCATAATCCGAGTTGTGGGCGACGCATGGCAGCCGTATTACGGGATATTCCTCCACCCAAGCTGTCGAGATAGCAGTATTTCCAATTAAGGTAATTTAAGACTACACTTCCGTATGATCAGGCTTACGATTTTATGTATTCGCTGGCATAACATTTCCATTTCAGTGGTATAAGGAAAAGGAAAACAAATGTGTTGAATTTTAGCACCTGGGTTTTCTGATATTTACTCCTGAGCTTGGCATTGTGTCTTGATTCGGGTATCATATTATGTCGACACAATGACTCATTTTGAATTTAATTAATTCAATACTATATATTATTGCCTGAATATATGGATTTATGTGGCCGAGAGCAGGTGACAATTCGCCCGACGCCAGGAGGGCAAAGGGTCTCCTGCTGTCAACCTTAGACATTTCGATATTTACTCCAACCTAGTAGCTTCATTACCCGTGACACACTTTCATGGTCTCGCTGAACTTGTCGGTAAATACTTACAGGACAACGCTCTGGCACATCTGCCCGAGGGTATATTTGTTGGATTTACCAAACTCCGTTATTAGCATATAAATCGGAATATTCTTACATCTTCACCTGTCAATATTTTCAAGGGACTCTCCGATTTGCGAACCTTATGAATTCATTCAAACGCTTTGGCCTCTTTACATAAGGACGTTTTTTGAAGACTTAGGGGAATTAGAAGAAGTGGAATTGTTTTCAAACATTTTCACATCGTTACCCGATAATATATTTGACAATCTGGTCAATTTGCGAGTCTTGTACATGTATAACAATGCGTGGTACTGTGACTGTCCTCTGCGCGGTGTAAGAAGTTAGCTCGATGCTCACAGTGTGCATTTGGATTTGGGAGTGAGACAAACTCTGTGCCGTTCACCTAACTATTTAGCAAGCAGAAGCTTGTTGAGCCCCTTTATAGACGATATGGTGTGTAATTCACCTCAAATCTTGTATTCCCCCGCAGTACATTAACGGCAAGTGTTGGTGACAACGTTTTGTTAGAATGCATCGCTACGGGATCCCCTCTCCCGTATACATTGGATTCTCCCATGTGGTTATGTTATTTTTACTTCAAACAATGATACAGACACATGCCAAGACAGTGCGGCATTCCTTCCAGAACACAACAGCCTCCTTCTGTCATCTGTAGCCACTGAAGATGAAGGTACGTATTACTGTGTAGCCACCAACAATGAGGGGACGTCTATAGGAATACGACAATTAGTTGCTATAGATCAGAGTTCATCTCCTCGTTCAATGATTACATCTTTGCAACCGACAGTTCCGCCGCCGAAAGGCAGCAAAATATCTCCGATAAATGTTTCATCGGCGATTGCCTACATCATCGACCTCTTTTCAGGTGCGCTGCTTGTCGTGGTTTCATTTGTAATAATCCGGTACAAGACCTCGAGAACCACGAAAGATGATGGTCACAGAAATGAGGAGCTTTCAACTGAAATCTCTGACGTCGGCAAAGGAGGAACTGAAAAGCATAATTCACAAACCACGCGAAGGAAATTCAACCAATGATGATTATGCTGAAATTGAAGACGAGCATGGTTATCCGACCGAGGCCAACATCCGTTTAGATTATGAAAACAAGCATGCAATTCAGGAGTTTGTTTCCGGCTATTCATCTCTAACGCAAGATGTATCACCAAGAAGCGAGTATGATATAGCAGACTGAACTGGACCTCTTTCGTTATGTGCAGTTTTTGATACCTATTTTGTAGACTTGGTTCAAGTCGGCGATTTGAAAACATGTGAATGGGATGAGCGCGACACTGTGGAGTTTCAGCCGACCGGCAGAACTCACTACTGCGCAGACTCAAATGTAAGGCGTTCGATCGCCAGGAAAACCTAACCTGCCAAATTTCACGTGGGTTTGTATGAAATAGAAGATACGCATGAGAAACTGTCGCAAATGATTTTTTTTTTATTTTACCGGCTTGAACCAGTTCTACCTATTTTAGACAGGTTTATTTTTTATGCCATTTCTTGCGTGCTTTAACTTTTGTGTTCTTAGTTGTTTGTTTTTTTAACATTTTTGAAGTAACGTCATGATTCTTTCTTACCATCGTTGTACTCCATGAGAATCTTTCACCTGCTCTCCTATCACTATAATAATATTTGCCCCTACTAGTTTGATTATTCATTGAACAATCTTAGCATCGACAGATTTCAAATTTTCATCTGTTTAGGATATAATGGCCTGACAAGGCAATGTTTTGTGTATCGTGACCACGGTACATTTACCGCAAGACCGGGGGATTATAGTTATGTGGATCTTGACAGAATTGTTGGTTGGATGGATTTAAAGGTAGATTTTTATGCACGTTGTTTATTCTCGTCCGATGTCTGTATCTTATCCGCCACATCCTCACTCCTGATTATCGCTCAGCGCATATATATATATATATATATATATATATATATATATATATATATATATATATATATATATATATATATATATATATATATATATATATATATATATATATATATATATATATATATATATATATATATATATTTGCATCAATGTAACCGACATATAACGAATATGTATATATATATATTATATATATATATATACAGTATATATATTTCTATATATATAAATTATGATATAATATAAATTTATATATCATGGCGAAATATATCATCAAATTAATATCAGTGTACGCACGTGCGCGTTAGAGTTATTGCTGTCTAGTGTTAAGTATAATCGACGTGCAAGGCATTTTACGCTCCGATAACATACCGATTCGACTGTACTTTCGATGGTTTTTTCTTTATTTTAAAATTGATACTTTTATGGTCGCAAGATGGCGTGGTATATAAGAGAAATATAGAGAATCAATGTTTGGTTTTCCCAAATATAGCCTTTGCTACAGTAGCTATTGCATCATAAATTGTATACTTTTCAGTTAAATTCACATCATAGATTAAGCTTTGTGCTTTTGTAAAGAATAGGGACTTTCGAAATGTCCTTTTCTACCATAGGGGTATTGAAATGATCAGTAAAGTTATAAAATCGTGTTTATTGTGTGCTTTTGTTTTCTATCTCTGACATACTAAACCAGTTATATTAGTAACAGTCATTAGTCAGTTCATTTTACAATCTGCCATACGCACCTCCTGTTGTTTCTATTATTCAAGTTTTAGCGAACTTCTTGACCTATAGATGATTCAGGAAGAGCTTGTAGAGTTAGCAAATCAGTTGTTTAGTTTGTTTTTTAATTGTTCATATATTAATTAGTGTAGCTTGTTGGTTAATTAGTTCATATAATTTGTACCGACAGCTCGTACAGTCTAAAGCCTGATTTCAAGAGCCGACCAATAAAATCAATTTGGAATATTAAAGGAAATGCGTGTGAAACAAACAGCTATAAAAAATGAGCGACTATGTACATCATTATTACATCTAGTGCAAGAAGCGATATACAAAGTTGTATGCAAATGAGAACAAGTGTCGCGAAGTGTAGCGAAGCTAAATTAACACTACAATTGAAAGCTTAATGTGTTAGAAGTGTTGGTTTGTATTGTATAAAGCATTCTGTAAAATTTGAACATTCAGTTTCGTTGACGTATTGTCGAAATAAAGCTGAGAATGGCGTACTTGATTGCTTGTCATGGAAGGATATACATGTGTAAAGCGGACCTATGTTTCGCTGACCGCACACGGTCGGCGCGGTGACCGGTACTGTGGATGCAGAATGAAACCCTTGGCCTCGGCGAAAGTTAACTCAACGCGGCGCCGTATAGGCTACATCGTACTCAAGCCAAGTCTCACCGTTGTAGGGTAACAGCTCTGATGATAACTTATTTGCTCGAGTTGTGAAGTCCATCCTCCCACGTAAGTACTTCTGTACTGCCAATTAAAATATGTTAGTAGCTGTGCGTGCGTGCCACGAGTCGGCTGTGTGTTCAACACACACCACCGTCCCTCGTGGGTGGAGGGACGGTGAACACACTGACTCACAGCCCTGCCACGCAGAGGTACGCTCGATCATATTATACTCGAATTGACTGAATTTGATATATTCATTGCACTGATTTCGGTGTATAGTCGATCATATGTGGTGTGACAGTTGTGTCAACATATGGCCATACGCTAGAACCGCCGAGGATCGAAAGAGTGAACGTTGCACGAAACCGCAGGTTATTCACGGCATGGGTATATTAGCTGTGCTGGCAGGACTGTGTTTTACCGGGGTTATACGGCCTCCCGCCTTATAACGCCGGTAAAACATTGCCCTGCTGCCACGCAGAGCTGGGGGTTTTACCCCTTTCGTCAGCTGAGGTAACCTGATGATTCACTGTATAAGTATCGCCGTGCGTACAGGTCTCAGGCTCGGCGGAGGCCGTAACGCCGGGATACAGACCTGTACGCAGGGCTACGTAGTGTACTTGCTTAGTCACACACGTTCTTTTTCGTGTTCGTGTCTTAGATTTTTTTCATATGTGGAACACGTACACGTACATACGTACGGGAGCTGAATTGCATTACATACGCTGGCGATTCAGTGTACTGTACAGAGATGTTTGATTAAAACGATATGGCATCAGCGGCCAGGAGGTATCATACGGATAGAGGTCACACTGTGAGATCATGGAGGTAGAAGAGAGATTACCTCCATGGTGAGATCAAGCTTGTTCTCACGGGATCGGAAGCAGCTGTCGAGCCCGTATGCTTTATGTTCGGACAGTGCATGCACTGACGAAATTTTTGTCAAGTACAATGGTTTACATGCTGTACAGTATCATGGATCGTAAGCATGAGTGTGTGTTCACAGTTTCCTTACCTACACTCATGGAGCTAGGAACAAATACCATTTCTGGCTCCATGCTAAACTGGTGTATAAAAACTCCGGTGTGTGCATAGTTAATATTTAACTTTGCAAATTATTGCATATTTAACTTTCATGGAGTCACAGATTTGATAATCATTTTCATTCTGAAGGTCTGAAAGTCCGCTCTACAATTATTGTTTACATGTAGCGTTCAGGGAAATCAATCGAACGGGACCTTGTAAACTTCCGGTTCAGGGGAAAGGCTGGCAGGTAAATGAACAGAGGCCACATATAATCCATGTAGTGCATTTGGTGAAATTCCAAAATTTAATTTCTTGTACATAAATGCCCTTATCACAGATATTTTAACAATATTAATTAATGATTAATGTAATTAATGTTATAGAAATAATGGGTGATGCTCTGACCATTATTATTCATTTATGGCCAAGGGCGAGAGGAAAGTCAAGAATTTACAAGGCTTAGCGAGCAAGCTTATTTTGGCTTTCAGTCCATAGACCTTAAGGTCTATGTTCAGTCTTGCCAAAGCCTATAGATAAACGTTAATGGTCGGGGCAGAGCCTGTTATTTCCATGATATTACCAACAAACCCTAGAAAATCATCAAGATTTACAAAAATTTCCCATGTGAAAGACAACGGAGCCCCAGAACTTGTGCAATATTGCCTGAATACATGGGTTTATGTGCCAGAGAACAGGTGACAATTTGCCAGACACCAGGATGGCAAATCGTTTCCTGCTGCGAGGGCACATAAACCCATGTATTCAGGCAACAATATTTTTATTACATGCCTCTGGTTATAAATGCTGTATGACATTTAGTTATATGCTGGACATTTTCAAACAGTTTTACCATTATTGACCAGCATCAAACGGATTTTAACGAAGGTCAAAATAGAAGTGTGCACATGTATATTTTACATCTATCATTCAGGGTCTACTTAGATGTCGAAAACATTGTAGGGCTTCACTGGCCTTGGTAACCATGGAAACCAGTCAGTACATCGTTCACCGACCCCCTAACTCCCCGGATGTTCCTTTTCAAATCAATTCATTGATTTGCACTCACATCAAGGCATGTAATAAGCAATGCACAGTCATGGCCACCCTAAAAATTTGTCAAATCTGGAGATTTTTAAAAAAATGTATAACTTGGGCCACAAGTGCTTCATTTTGTTTTTGTGATTGATTATGATCTTTGTACAATTGACAATTTACATTTTTGATGAAAAGTCACAATGTTAGCAGCATTATTTATATTCATGGACATCAAAACAAACCATTACATACTGTGTATTTGTGGTCAGTCACATGGTTCTGCTCCACCAATTAAATGAGATGTCTATAGCATGGTAATACATAATGAATGAGTGTATGATTTTACTGATCTTTTGACCCATATATCATAGCTTCTATGATTAGGAAGTTGAGTATCCATTGTACAGACGGTGAGAAATAGGACTATCTGCAAGATTCTAATTCATTGTATTCGTTGACATTTGCCTACAGCTGTTAGTATACCTCGCGTAACCTGGTCGTAAAGCCTCAGAGGTACATGTATGTGAAACTTAGAAGGAACAAGAATCAAAAGATTGATAACTGCTCTTTGACAAAATCCTTCATCAGGTAAGATTTGATTTTCAATTTCCTGCACATGTCTCGTTCGTTATCAGTTAAGCTTTTCACATGCTCGGTTTTATTTGGCGGAATTGTAATACTTTCTTCAACATCAACTCCCTCAATGCTCTCTACGTAACTTTAATACATGTAAGTATTTCAGAATATGCGTCTGTAGTGTGATCTCCTTGGCAAAAAATTCAACAGGACAAAATAGAGCAAGTGCAAATGAAATTCATGAAGTTCTTCTGTTTCAAACATAGCATCCTTACAGCTGAAATAATAATGGATAATTCTGCAAGCGTTTTAACCTTTAGCCTCTTTATCATTGGAGATTATTTATATTTTTATACAAATATGTGAATAATATGTATGATTGTCCCAATCATGTTTCATATTAATTTTGATGTTTCTCAGTAAACTACATGTACAAGAACTCGCAGTATAAAACTCGATGTTTTTAGGTACTTGGCTCTTCAAAGATGTATGGCTACTTTAAATGAATCGTGCATTTCCAACCCTGCCATTGACAACACTTTATCTTGTCAAAGTTTCAGATGCTTGGTCAGAATGCCATGCTTAAATTTGTACATTTTTAATGGTTTCATATAGTTTGTTGTTTGTTGTACACGTCTTGACCTACATTATGTACCTGTTTCCTTTAAAAAGGTCCACAATCACCAGTGATTACAATGGGTTTAGGGCAAAGTTATACCAGTGATGGAAGGTTTAATTAAAATTACAGAAGTCATAAACAATCAAGTTGTCTTATCTTGCATATAAAAAGCCATGTTTTAGAATGAACTGATGTAAACTAATGTCAGCAATTTGCAGGAGATAATATTTACATTGCATGATTCAAGTTAATGTTTCTTTTCACCCAATCAGATTCAAGATCCCTTGCTGAGGCAGTGCATACTGGGCAATGACAACCAGGTGAAAAGCAACATAGTGACAATACCATCCTCCATTGCAAAGCATATACACAGTGTGTGGCTATGCAGAGAGCCAACACTGAACAGAGATGATGGTGTTGTCATCAATGCAGAGCAAAAACCTGTGGAATTGAGGGAATCTTTCATCAATATATTTATTTTCCTAAGACAATGGGTCCTTGCTGTGGCACAGGTTTGTACTTACACTGTTTAGTGTTTCCACTGGGTAAATTTTCCCTTAAACCATTCTGGCTAATTGAGACCAAAATTGATTAGCCAGAACTATAGCCATCAAAATTACATGTAATTGCATTTATGATTTTTATCCAACTGACAGTTGTATATATATACTCAGGTGGGTCCTATCAGTTGCTACAGTGGCAAGATGACATTAAACTGGTCCAATAATCATTTCTATTCAAGGTAATACATTACCAGGTCCATTGGACATTTGTGATTTAAAAATTTAAGTAGGACTCATCCTGACCGACTGATAATTAGTGGCAATGAAATAAACAACTATTTTTTATGGAACAAACTGCTTTCTTAATGACATTCACAACAAATTTTATTTCCTGTGTGCCACACACTTATGTGACTTAATTTTGCACTTTTGTAAATGTATCAAGATGTATTACAAGTATTGCATCATTGACAGGGTAACTTCAAGATGTTTCCTTTGAAAGATCCATAGCTTCTGCCTCAATCATCAAGTGCTTTCAGTTCTCCAATCACAGAGTCTGATTATTAAACCAACTGTTCACTTAAAGAAGGTGTACTCCAAGCAGTAAATGCTTAATAGTTTCAAAATCAAACTGGGTGTATACATGTATTTTAAAATGTCCTGTCTGGCCACTTTATATGTCTTACAGAAAAAAAAAGCTGACTCTTCTCTTATTAAAACACTAGTCATGGAAATTCAACAAACTATTCCTGGTACACTTTCTTTTTTGTAACTACTACTACCCTGCAACTCTGCGGACAACCTGTGCAATTATCTTTTTGCTTATTGTACTCGAACACGACTTAGCATGTCGCAGTGTGCTGCTTGTTGTTCAGCGTAGTAAACATTCAACAGGACAACATCCTGGGCATATCTTCATGCAAATATTATGACCAATGCCTATCCACAATACAGTGTTACTCAGTACGTGTACACATCATGGCAGGAGGTGACCCCAGCCTATATCCACAAATACATGTACACAGTATGGAAGATAACCCGGGCCTATCCTCAATCCAAATGCATTCACATGGTATGGAAGATGGCACAGACATATATCCACAATACACATAATATATGCAATGGAGGATGGCCTAAGCCAATACACATACATGCACACAGTATGTACATGTATGATGAATCAGCTGGCCTATATAGAATACAAAATGGGAGATGACTAAGGCCTATCATTAATACAAACAGTCTGTACCTGTATCGTATTCAGGATAGGCCCAGGTCATTTTCAAAAATGTGTACCTGTATTGTATTCAGGATAGGCCTGGGTCATCTTCCATAGCAGGTACCTGTATGTGTATTCTGGATATATTAGTCCAGAGTCACCTGCGATGCTGAGTAATTGTTTTTTGTGGATAGGCCTGGGTCATTGTATTTGCATAGGTTATAACATTTGCATGAAGTTTGGCTCAGGACGTCATCCAATTGACAGTTTACCACACTGTGCTCATTAATAGCTGCCTCTGAGTTTGCTGCAGTAGTGTCCTACGGTGACGTTTTTGAAACACTGGTTTCATTTTATTCACCACCCTTGCTGTCATTGGCTGCTGTTGTCTGCTTAGTTTTTGAAAATATACTGCAATCAGTATTTCCTGACTATGTTAAAGCATTGTTTACAAAGCACTTGTCATAAAATAACAAGGTCATTGCATGCAGCCATCTGAAAGCATGGCATATAACTTCATAAGTTACTGATTATAATAGTTTTCTGAGACTGCACACTAAAGCAAGGAAGAATGACCAGCCAGGGATGTTAAAAATCTCTCTGCCTTTTAAAGGTGGAGCCTCCTTTAAAAGGACGCAAAGCTATAGCAGCGTTCATTGTGTTAGTGGACACCAAACAGTCAACACAAGGTTACACGCTCCAGAAAATGCCACTTTTTAGTTTTCCCCGGCCACAAGAAGGCAGACAGACTGCCAAGCGGTCAGCGTGAAGTTGCTGCCGATCGGACTCTGTGGTTATTAGTCCCCACGGACACCGTCCGGGGGGACTTATAGGTTTGGTCATGTCCGTGCGTGCGTCCGTGCGTGCGTCCGTCCGTTCACGCAGATATCTCAGAGACGCCTGGAGCGATTTCGTTCAAACTTGGTACAAGGATAGTACCCTACCTCATACAGATGCACGTCGATTTGTTTCACAATGCGATCAAATTTGGCGGTGTTAGAGGACTTTTTAGTTTTCACCTCCATAGACTCCCATGTATAAGGCAGTCAGTCCATAGACTCCCATGTATAAGGCCGTCCATAGACTCCCATGTATAAGGCGGTCCATAGACTCCCATGTATAAGGCAGTCCATAGACTCCAATGTATAAGGAAGTCCATAGACTCCCATGTATAAGGCAGTCCATAGACTCCCATGTATAAGGCAGTCCATAGACTCCCATGTATAAGGCAGTCCATAGACTCCCATGTATAAGGAAGTCCATAGACTCCCATGTATAAGGCCGTCCATGGACTCCCATGTATAAGGCAGTCCATAGACTCCCATGTATAAGGCAGTCCATAGACTCCCATGTATAAGGAAGTCCATAGACTCCCATGTATAAGGCAGTCCATAGACTCCCATGTATAAGGCAGTCCATAGACTCCCATGTATAAGGCGGTCTATAGACTCCCATGTATAAGGCAGTCCATAGACTCCCATGTATAAGGAAGTCCATAGACTCCCATGTATAAGGCAGTCCATAGACTCCCATGTATAAGGCAGTCCATAGACTCCCATGTATAAGGCCAAGAAAAATAAAAATTTACTTTCTCATACTGCAAAAAGGATGCAGTGACACAGTTTTTAGTCCCCACAGATAAAGTCCAGGGGGCTCATAGATTGGGTCATGTCAGTCCGTGAGTCCATCCATGTGAGTCCATCCGTTCACGCAGATATCTCAGACACTTTGACAAATGTCACGTGACCTTGGTGACCTTTGACCTCAAATATACATATTTGTCCATAACTCAGTAATCACTAATGCTACACCCTTCATATTTGGTATGATGGGACAGCTTATGACGCCACATATTGTTCCTCATTAATTATGTGCATATCTAATTTTGAGCGAGCCAATAGAGCCAGAGGTCTGATTTTTGGTTTGTAGGGATAACTTAGCAATACAATTTTTTTGACAAAATGTCATGTGACCTCAATGACCCTTGACCTCAAATATACATATTTGTGCATAACTCAGTAACCACAAGTGCTACACTCTTCATATTTGGTATGAAGGGACACCTTATGACGCCACATATTGTACCTCATTAATTATGCGCATATCTAATTTTGAGCGAGCCGATAGAGCTAGAGGTCTGATTTTTGGTATATATGGATAACTTAGCAATACAATTTTTTTGACAAAATGTCACGTGACCTTGGTGACCTTTGACCTCAAATATACATATTTGTCCATAACTCAGTAACCACAAGTGCTAGACCCTTCATATTTGGTATGATGGGACAGCTTATGACGCCACATATTGTTCCTCATTAATTATGCGCATATCTAACTTTGAGCGAGCCAATAGAGCTAGAGGTATGATTTTTGGTATGTAGGGATAACTTAGCAATACAATTTTTTTGACAAAATGTCATGTGACCTCGGTGACCTTTGACCTCAAATATACATATTTGTCCATAACTCAGGAACCATTAATGCTACACCCTTCATATTTGGTATGATGGGACACCTTATGACGCCACATATTGTACCTCATTAATTATGTGCATATCTTATTTTGAGCAAGCCAATAGAGGTAAATGTACGATTTTTAGTATATAGGGATAGACTATAGGATAGAAATTTTTTGACAAAATGTCATGTGACCTCTATAACCTTTTACCTACAATACACGATAATGTCAATAAATAAGTAACCACAAGTGCTATGTCCTTTATATTGAGTAGGATGGAAGAACTTATGACAACACATGCTTAACCTCGTTAATTATGCCCATATATAATTGTGGCCAAGCCAATAGAGCTGGAGGTCTGAATTTTGGCATATATGGATTAATTAGCAATACAATGTTTTGTTTTTTTTTCTAAATGTCACGTGACCTTGATGACCTTTGACCTTCAATATGCATATATATGCATATCTCAGTAACCACAAGTTCTTTACGCTTTGATTTTGATAGGATAATAGACCTTAAGATGTCACATCTTGTACCTCATTTATTATGCACATATGTATTTCTTGGCTGGCCAATACAACTAGAGGTCTGATCTTTTTTCCTGATTTAGAACCATAACTTATACATGCCTCTTGTTTCAAATTGGGAACAATGACATAGACCTATGTGTCCATAGACCTGAACATATACACTCCAGTGATACTTCTTAATGACCTCATTTCCCTGCCCCATCAAGACTAATACTCCTATTACAAGTGGGGACTATGTCATTGACAATGACTTGTATTAAAAGTCTAATGCGACTAGAAGACAATTTTTTAGGAAATTCGAGTGTTTGTTGTGACTGTTGGCGATTTAAACTGACCGTCAATCAAACGCTTGTATAAACTCTGTTTGCAGGATTAGCAAAAGGTGATAAAAGGTTGAGATCAGTTTGTGTAATTAATGTTATAGAAATCAAACATCGTACTGGCCAAGTGTTTGACTGGGAGAAGAACTCCACTAATGCGAGAACCTGGGATTGAAAAGTGCGGCTTTAACTGCACTCTCGATCACCCCCTGAAAAATAGCACAGACCAGTTTGGCGAAGGATAGTTGAAAAATATTTCCAATCTGCAGACATTTCATTTGCCATTTCACGCTCTTGCGAATGGCAGCGGAAACACTGCTGTTGTCATACACATTTGTAGTCCTTTTTTTAAAATACCCTCTTGAGTAGATCAAATGTATTACACCTCTACCATACTATTTAATCAGTAACTTTGTTGTGATAATCATTGCGTACACATTTTGGTAAAGTTATTTTCTCTTATTTAGCTGAATTTGCTAAAAATTTTCTTGCCACTTGGCACTCTATGAATTGCCTAGTGAAATGCAGATGATATGATAAATGCACATGACTAGACATTCAATACATGTAGCTTCATTCGTAGGATCCATAAAACTGTTATGATGAAGTATATTCCAATGAGAGAATACATCTGGTATGCACACGTGATTTAGAATGTTTACATGTGTCTAATGCTTATCATCATTAGGGTTAAGGACATACAGAGTGTTTGCAATTCATTGTAGTACATCCCATCACCAAATGTATTTTAATCATTCCGGTTATCATTGTTATTTAAAGAGTTATAAGTAATCACGAGTCTATGTGTTTACAATTCAGGATCGGCAGTGCATGCTGCGCAATATCAAGGATGAGAAATACCATTGACCTTGACAAAGAGCATTAAAGACAAAGTGGAGGGCTTGGGATTGGACTTGGATCATGACATTATTACGAAAGATGAATGGAAATGATCAAACAACAGGTAAATTTCCATTTTAGTCCTTGCACCACAGTATATATACACAAGTGGCTGTTGCAAAGATGTGCTGGAACTGGTATCTTGTAACTTGCACAAAGTGTTTTATGTTAGTTGTCTTTATAGCTATACACATGTCTAGCATGTTTACAATTACAAGAATACTATTTAGAATCACAGGTTCACAAAATATTAGTGTTACATTTCTGTATTTTAATTGACATTGCCAGCTGCAACTATGTAGGTACATCAGTTTTACACTAATTCATCCTGAATTATACACAACATGCATGTGACAGCAATCCTCATTCTTAAACTGTGCAGGACATTGGTTGTTGCCAATCTACATTGTATTACATATTACATGAGCAAGAAGGAAAAAGTATGGTTTAGATGTCTAGGTTAGAGAAACATGCATATAGCGGAGAGAAAAATAAATTTACTGGTCCTTTACACAAGAATTCTTGGATATGTGACACACAAATAAACTAACTTTTTGTGAAGAGAAATTATTATCTTCCATGATTTGTCCATGATTATCTTCCATGAGTTTATTATTATTACTATGTTAGGGAACAGGTGTGTATATCCATGCAGAAGAGGAAGCAGGATAAATCCAAAACCGACTATAAGGCAGCATTTTACCATTCAAAGAAAGGAACCAACCACCAGGGACAGTTGTCTCAAGATGAAGACAGTGGGATTGCACCTCCATTTGGTAGAGGATTTCCTATTAGTCAGTATGGTGGAGAGACGTGCACCCTTACACTGCTCAGCACACAGATTTGTGTATGTTAGGATCAGAGGCTCCTAAACCATAGCACCTACCACAGATAAAGAGTGGCCAACTTAACAGACAAAACCCTCAATACTAAGCATCATCAGATACAGCTAGTACAGAACTGTTGAAGGTATATAATTATATACCTCAAAACCCTCAATACTAAGCATCATCAGATACAGCTAGTACAGAACTTGAAGTATATAATTGAAGGTATATAATTATATACCTGGATATATAATTATATAATTATATATCCAGCTCATAGAGAGGAAAAATTCAACTTTCAGAGCACTGAGAAAAGACAATTATTATTTCATGCCTCCCCTCAGTATCATGGTGATCTCTGTAGTATAGTAACGGACCTGTAGCTAGTTGTCACTTGTGATGATTGTTTATAAACATTCCATTATAACTTCTTTTTCTGCTCCAGAGGGTGTACATGTCAATCAGGACCCAGATTTACATATACTTGTCAATAACATTGCAATGTGCACATGTATGATACACTTTGTTTCCCAATGAGCTTCCAGAAGAAGAACAAAAAACTGGAGTTGATATCAAAAGAAATTCATCAAAAAATTACAGCAACTGGAGCCCAAATTTCATGGGGAGCTGTCATTATTTACGGAGTACAGGTCGGAGAGGAGATGTTGGAGGAATTTCGTCGGAAACTCTAAATTTTGAGTACCCCCCAAACCATGATGAATTTGAGTAACCCCCCCTCCCTTACATGGAAATTTTGACTGACCCCCACACTCAATTTTGAAAAGTTAAATTTCAATACATGTATTTCTACAATTTACATAAATACAGCAAGAGGAAAGACCATTCAAATCCTTGTGTACCCTGCGAGATAATCATTGGTTATGTCATGACGGTTGAACAAGGTGAAACCAACAAAATGAAATTCAAAGTCACAACAAAACATAGATGTCAAAGGTTACACTATAACCAGTATACAACCACATACAGTTTTGTTGTATGTATGGGTATCATAACAGGGTCCTCACTAGGATATCCGACAGGGTAGACTTTGAAAGTACAGATTGAAGAACATGCAGGGCTGATGGGGAAAGTGTCCGCTTGGCTTGCTCCCCTCCCTTGCATGGAAAAGTTTGAGAAATTGTAGTGTGCATTGGTGCAGTTTGGTGTAATCTAAGAGGTATTTTCAATGTGTAATTTTACTGAGTAAAAATTTGTAGAAATTGATGTGTGAAGTAGGCAATCTGAGAGGTGTTTCAATACATTTGCACCAAAAATTGAATAACCCCCCTTCTTTCTCTCAACATTTTGAATAACCCCCCTTATAGCTTTCAATATTTTGGGTGACCCCTTCACATTCATCTGACCCCCAGGCTGTAACTAATGATGGCTCCCTAGGAGATATATCTTCAAGCTTGTGCGATATGGATTTCAGGCAATGTCAACTTGTGGACAAAAGGATACAGAGAATGTTGCAGATTATTGCAAATGGGACTAACTTATGAATACAGCACACCAAGTCACATTCCATTATCAAGAAAAAAAGCTCAAAACTACATCTGAAGTTGGCTTTGAGATAAAAACTATTGCTTGCAATCATCGACCATCATTACTCGCAACGCGCTATGCCAGAGCAAAGTGTACATATTCAGAACATCAGTTTGATCGTTCATGAGATTCAATGTTAAGTACCAAGTATTGTTGTTGGGGACCGCTTGGCAAATAAACTTAATATATTTCAATATTACTAAGATTACACAAAGAAACCACAGCAGTTGCCTGTCCCATTTTCTCGAAGGTGTATGTTGCAATAAGTGAAAATATTTCAACAAAATTCACCTTTAGCAGTCAGACAAGCTTATGAAAAATAGAGATTTATATATGTAATCATCACTTGTTTATTTGTATTCTAATGGATATAACTTTAAAAGAACAGACAGGGAATCAAACTGTTTTCTATTTTGCTCTGCAGTTAGTGTGAATGAGCCTATCTTGTGTACCCTGGTAGGTGTGTGTTGCTGTTGGTCATCCGTCAACTTTTAGCATTTTTGGGGGTGAATTTGCTTTTAAGCTTCACTATCAGCAAAGCAGAGCTAATCTAATGAGTGGATATGTATTGTTGTTTGTCAGCCTTTTAGCTCTGCTGTCAGCAATGCGGAGCTTATCAAATGGGCTGATTTTACGTCATTGCCCATCTCTCCCTCCGTCCATCATCCGTCCGTCCGTCATCCATCACAATTGCGCTCTTCTCTGAAATCACATAAATTGTCTGGTTGCTTTGAAATTTGATACTCGTGCAGAATTTGCATATTTCTATATTTTAGGTATTTTTTTGCTGTTTTTGGTCACAAAATCTATTTCTCTGAAGTTGCTTATCTGATTGCTTTGAAATTTTATATGCATTTCACTTGGGGTGACCTCAGTTAGGTTAATTGTTCAATTTTAGTGAAATATGCAAATTTGTATTTTGAGGCAATTCTTGTCATTTTTTTAGTCCCCATGGACACCGTCCGGGGGACTTATAGGTTTGGCCATGTCCGTGCATCCGTCTGTCCATGCATGCGTGCGTCCATTCACGCAGATATCTCAGAGATGCCTGGAGCGATTTCACTCACACTTGGTACAAGGATTACTTCATAATCATACATATGCAAATTGATTTGTTTTGTGATATGATCCAATATGGCTGCCATGCGGCCATTTTGTTACGATTTTTTTATGTGCAGAGCCATAACTCAGGCACATCTCAACCGATTTTATTCAAAGTTGGTACAAGGACATTGACCTATATCATACATATGCACGTCAATTTGTTTCACGAAATGATCCAATATGCCGGCATGACAGCCATTTTGTTATTGGACACCGTGGTGCAAAGCACCAAAGGTGTCCTATGTCGCCACAATGTCTGTGTGTGTGTCCGCCTGTCCGTCCGTCTGTCCGTCCGTCCGTCCGTCCGTCCGTCCGTAGACAGATTTTGTTCCACTCATAACTTAAGAACCCTTAGGTCCAATGTCATGCAATTTGGTATTTGGTATTATCATGATGAGACTTAGATCTGATTAGATTTTGGTGGGTGTGGCTTATTAATTAATTGCTCATTTGCATATTTTATGACTTTTTTCGTTCACGCAGATATCTCAGAGACGCCTGAAGCGATTTCGTTCAAACTTGGTAAAAGGATAGTACTCTACCTCATACAGATGCACGTTGATTTGTTTCACAATGCGATCAAATTTGGCCGTGTTAGAGGACTTTTTAGTTTTCACCTCCATAGACTCCCATGTATAAGGCAGTCCATAGACTCCCATGTTTAAGGCAGTCCATAGACTCCCATGTATAAGGCAGTCCATAGACTCCCATGTATAAGGAAGTCCATAGACTCCCATGTATAAGGCAGTCCATAGACTCCCATGTATAAGGCAGTCCATAGACTCCCATGTATAAGGCAGTCCATAGACTCCCATGTATAAGGCCAAGAAAAATAAAAATTTAGTTTCTCATCGTATTCATATTGCAAAAAGGATGCAGTGACACAGTTTTTAGTCCCCACAGATAAAGTCC
Source organism: Ptychodera flava (assembly GCF_041260155.1). Lineage (NCBI taxonomy): Eukaryota > Metazoa > Hemichordata > Enteropneusta > Ptychoderidae > Ptychodera > Ptychodera flava. Next base: position 28,689,347 of record NC_091938.1, on the reverse strand, counting down.
AGGGGGCTCATAGATTGGGTCATGTCAGTCCGTTAGTCCATCCATGTGAGTCCATCCGTTCATGCAGATATCTCAGACGCTTTGACAAAATGTCACGTGACCTTTGACCTCAAATATACATATTTGTCCATAACTTGGTAACCACAAGTGCTACACCCTTCATATTTGGTATGATGGGACACCTTATGACGCCACATATTGTTCCTCATTAATTATGCACATATCTAATTTTGAGCGAGCTAATAGAGCTAGAGGTCTGATTTTTGGTATGTAGGGATAACTTAGCAATACATTTTTTTGACAAAATGTCACGTGACCTCAATGACCTTTGACCTCAAATATACATATTTGTCCATAACTCAGGAACCACAAGTGCTACACCCTTCATATTTGGTATGATGGGACACCTTATGACGCCACATATTGTACCTCATTAATTATGTGCATATCTAATTTTGAGCAAGCCAATAGAGGTAAATGTATGATTTTTAGTATATAGGGACAGACTATAGGATAGAAATTTTTTGACAAAATGTCATGTGTCCTCGATAACCTTTTACCTAAAATACACGATTATGTCAATAAATAAGTAACCACAAGTGCTATGTCCTTTATATTTAGTAGGATGGGAGACCTTATGACAACACATGCTTTACCTCATTAATTATGCCCATATATAATTGTGGGCAAGCCAATAGAGCTAGAGGTCAGAATTTTGGCATATATGGATTAATTAGCAATACAATGGGTTTTTTTCGCAAAATGTCACGTGACCTTGATGACCTTTGACCTTGAATATGCATATATATGCATAACTCAGTAACCACAAGTTCTTTACGCTTCAATTTTGATAGGATAGTAGACCTTAAGATGTCACATCTTGTACCTCATTTATTATGCACATATGTATTTCTTGGCAGGCCAATACAGCTGGAGGTCTGATCTTTTTTCCCGATTTAGAACCATAACTTAGACATGCCTCTTGTTTCAAAATGGGAACAATGACATAGACCTATGTGTCCATAGATCTGAACATATACACTCCAGTGATACTTCTTAATGACCTCATTTCCCTGCCCCATCAAGACTAATACTCCTATTACAAGTGGGGACTATGTCATTGTCAATGACTTGTTACTTCTAGAATATACAGAATATTATCTCACATAGTGAGTGTCTGAATATTATTCTGAATTGTATTCTAAAGCACATTCTGAAAGGACTCTTCTGGAATATACAGAATATTATCTCACATAGTGAGTGTCTGAATGTTATTCTGAATTGTATTCCTAAGCACATTCTGAAAGTAACTCTTCTGAAAATTTCACATTCTTTGCCACTGCACCATCTCCCTAATACATACTGATGACCCACGGTGTCCACTCAAGTCTCACTTTGATTATAATTATTTCATGTACGGAGCCAAAAATCGGGCACTTTCAACATCAATTTTATTCAAAGTTGGTACAAGGACATTGACCTATATCACACACATGCACATCAATTTGTTTTACAATATGATCCAATATTGCCGCATGGCGACCATTTTGTTACAATTTTTTCATGTCCTTAGCCATGACTCAAACATGTATTATTTGGGGCCGTTTTTGCCATTTTTTGTGAAAAACTTTGTTTCTCAAAAACTGCTCATCTGATAGCTTTAATATTTGGCAGACATGTTCTTACGGATGATCTTATTGTGACATTGTGTATTTTTACAGCTGTCCTTAAATGAGCTATCAAAGATTTCCACCCTCTTCATCATAAGTGTCAGAAATAGGTAGTCTCTACATAACACAGCTGAGCTTTATCAGCTGCCATTACGCTTGCTTACAAATAAAAACTTTTAATGATACCAATATGTCACAAACCATTACAAGATAGTTTCCATGTTGTTTTGAAATGAATGTATTCATGACATTGATTATCAATTGGAAACGCCCCCTAGTACTTTTCCCTTCAGTGACTTTGCTTTGCTTCACTCACTTGGTGACCCCCTATTTTAACCATCATGGATTAGGGTGTCCCACCTTTCCAAATTCTTGGAAAAACACTCACTGAAACCGACAAGTACATTATTCATCAACACATTTGTCTCACACATAGTTATTCTCTGCACACCACAGCAGGACTCTGTCAGCCGCATAACTCTTCTTCCCCTAAACATTTCAACCTATACTTTGAATAGGTCAAGTGGACCCCAGTACAGTTGGTTAAAAACAACATGTTTGAGTGTTGAAAACTTTGTGAACCTGTTTTATGCAGCTATAGGTATGATGCATCATTTTCCTCAGAATATTTCAGATTATGTACAATGATCAGTCTTAGGCTTTATGTGCTCATTGGTATGCCTGTAAAAATATGCAGCCAAGTATTAAAGCTGTGTATTGTGAAATTCTCTTGTTACACAGTAAAGACTTTTATCACAATACTGCATGCTGATTTACATGGGATCATAATCAGATCTCATCCCCAGTTGGTAGTATTGACATTGTATCAGCTGTACACTGATGTATACTTGAAGCTTCCTTACAGATGTAAGATGTAATTGATTCCTCCAGTAGTTCAAATGACATTGCAATTGTCACCTTTGTAATTAAGTAAAATATATGTTATTGTTTTCCAAGGCCTGCATATGTAAGAACACTTGGTTGATTGTGTATCACTCTTTTACAATGTAATACAGATATTTTAATGGTAAATAAAAGTTCCTAACATGCTTTTATACAACATTACATGTATTTCTGTCTCTGTCATTGTGGGGATGATCTGTGTGTGTCTCTTGTGTTTTGTACAATGTATTGGAATATATTCAAATAGATGTAAGCCATCGTGAATATCACATTAATACTCCGTGCCAAATGGCAAGGTCATCAACTTGAATCCCACCAATTTCAATGTGTCGAGATATTATTCATATATTATCATAGAAAGCATTATTTTTTTCAAGAAAATTGTAAGTATACATCTATGTGTATACTTGAAGCTTCATGGGATCATAATCAGATCTCATCCCCAGTTGGTAGTATTGACATTGTATCAGCTGTACACTGATGTATACTTGAAGCTTCCTTACAGATGTAAGATGTAATTGATTCCTCCAGTAGTTCAAATGACATTGCAATTGTCACCTTTGTAAACGATTGGAACTAATTTGGGATAATTTGTTTAACTTATTTTTCAAATTTCTCAAAAGTATTAGATGCCATATAGCTGAATGTTGTAATTACTCATAAAACAAGTGTGTAACGTAAAAAGAAAAACAATTGAGCTTACATTTCAGGTTAAAACGACCTTACTTCACCATCCAATTATCCTAATTAGTTCCAATCGTGTTATATGTTTAAGTGATGAAAATAGGAACACGGGAATTTCACATGATGGGTTTTGCACATGTAAAAGTGACGTTTGAACATTAACTGTTAGATTTGTATTCATGATTGGATGTACCATTTTATCCATAATTCATACCTATAAGGTCAAAGCCACGCCTTAAAAATGTTTAAAGGCATATTATAAGACAATTCAACGAACATTGGAAAGAGGAACACAGCGGACCCAAGACATTTTGATTATGGCAGACGCGCATCTTGGGCGATTGCAACTGCCAAGCTTATCTACCGAAAAATAAAGTCTATAGTACCAGCGAACTCTGAACGTCTCGTGTAGTCATTACTTTGAAGATTCCCAGTACTTCTCAGCATGTCAAGGCGAGTAAACGAGATACACAATAAAGGCATATAGGCCTAGTATCAAAATAGTCGCAGACCCGGCGTTAGGAGACATAAATTGAATGCAAATTAATCTAGTACCGTCCGGTATCGATATTAGAATCCCGCAATTGCCGAATTTATCGAGTAAACATCGCGGATTTCGCAGACCCGGGCTGTCGAGATATTTTAAGAGTGTAGTACTGTCTTATCGATATTAGAGTCCCGAAATCACTAACATTTAGCTTGTTGATACCGGCTATTTTAGCCTTACTCATGAGCGTGTCTATATATGATCCACATTGTGCAGTGTCGTCGTGTATCGTTACTAGTGTCCGAAACACCTTAAAAACAATCTTGCTCGAACTGTGCAGAGCATGACTTGGCACCTTTGATAGTTTTTAACAATTTCAGCTAACATGTTCACACCTGTGGGCTAATGTCGCAGAGATGTGTCTGTCGGGCCCGACATTTTTACTAAGGGGTTGACCATTTGATATCCTGGGGGTCTGGAAGATTTTCGAGAAAAAAAATCCCAGCAGATACAAGGGGAAAAAAATTCTGCCTTAGATGAGTTCTGTAAAAAAAACTGGCAAGCTAATGTGGAAGAAAAAAAATCTATCAGTATCAGCAAGAACCTTTTGGGATGTAACTTTTTCATTTCCATGCACCCTTCTTGTCTTTCCAAAAGCCTCTTAAAATTAATTTTCAGTTACATTTTGCTTTTTGAATTGTTCACTGATTTTAGATAAGTGAAGACACTCTGTCGATACATGCATATCATCTCTTGTATGTTGACCAATAAATAATACGCTGGTATGATTGCATGCGACATGGACAGATCACACTGACAAGACAAATGACAGAATTTCAGAAGATGTTAAAACAAAACTGTCATCGTCAAGTATTATAATCCATGGCACGTTTCCTCCAACCAATAAACCAATTTGCATGTTCAAAAAAGAAAATCAAAATGTAACTATATTTTCAATTTTCTAATGGTTTTATCATCTTGATTATAAACTCTTAGGCCTATTTCTAAATTTAAAATCTTTGGGCTGAGATTGAATATAGGAAACGGGTATGTATACTACATATGTATAGGTGTCAGGGCTCGAAATTAGCGGCAGTTTCGCGTCCACAGACTACCAACTTTTCCCTGGGGCTACCAAAATCCATGAAATGCACGGCTCAAAATTAACGTTTTCCCTGGTATTCCACTTGGGTTACCATTTTCTGAAGTTGGTAACCAAGTGACAATGGCTGGTAGCCCATGCATATTTTAGTTCAGGGATATTGTTTTTCACTAACCAGACAAGAAAAAGCGATTTTGCAAGATTCTGCCCATGAAGTGAATTTCTAGTAATTTATCATTGGCTGCATAATACTTCCGTTTTCTGTTTAGCATTTTTGGACATGCAAACAGGGATATCAAGGATAGCTGTACTGATCACTATGTAACAACCCCCCCCCCCCCCAACAAAAAAAGCCATGACGCGCAGGTTCTGAAATGACGCACGCGGTGACCAGCTGACAGAAACGATCTTTATTATTTTGGCCTAATGGACAACAGTGATACTCAAAGCTTGGTAATCTATTGACAACTTGTTTCATTCTCAGAGTTGTATGAAAATTTTGATAGTCATCATGACAACGACCACGACTTTCTCAGCACGTCGAGACTAGATATACTGTAGCAGTGCTAAAATAGACCATGGGCTTTCTGTTGGGAGGAGACATATTGTCTGTGATTGATACATTATGATCCAATTGCAATGAAAATGCGTTTTCATTGACCATCACTTCCAGTGCCTGTCACTCAAGTACGTCAGTTCAGATATTGGCCATTGCACGCCAAATACTGGCTGAATTTTATGTCCCGGCTTTTGGTAGTCCGTATGGGCTACCATTTCATGGATTTTGGTTGCCCCAGGGAAAAGTTGGTAGTCTGTGGACGCGGGACTACCGCTAATTTCGAGCCCTGAAATGGTAGCCCATGGTGGACTACCAGGCGAAAACGTTTATTTCGAGCCGTGGGTGTGTATACAGAGGATGGAACTTTGCGCCCATTCAAATTCTCTCTGACAAACTCAATTTCCCACAATGCACATTTCCGTTTTTTTTTCAATTTCCAATATACCAAATGTCAATTTTCCCATTTCATTTGGGGCGTGGCCCAGTATCTTTTCATTACTATGGCAGAAATAACTCT